>NC_053493.1:292441240-292751716 GCF_905171775.1 Rana temporaria
AAATGGAATAACTCTGTTTATTCTGTATAATATGTTTTTCTTTATATGCTATTAGTGTTGATCCTTGCCATACGAAATTAATTCATAACTTATTTCTCTACCTTATATAATGCTTTTTACATTTGGGAGGCTCTCTAAAAACTAAGCTAGACTGATTAAGTGACATATACTTGACTGACTGTTTAATGTGCCAAAGGGGGTGCAATGACATTTATTTTACATAGCTATGATCATTTGACACTCATTGCTCATATCTCTAATATAATCTATTTTCTGACCACAAGATAGTATGCGTTTCGTTTGACATATAATGATTTTTAATTGTTCAGACAGCCTAAAGTCACTGGTTACATATTATGAAAAGCATAATTATGTGTATAAGTCTATGTGTTACTCTGTGTAATTTTCTTATCAATTGTACCAATTAGCAGGTATAAAGTGGTTGCTAATTCTGTGCATTAAGATAAAAAGCCTTCTGTGTGCAGCAGCCCCCCTCAGCCCCCCTAATACTTACCTGAGCCCAACTCGATCTAGTGATGTTGCACGAGAGACTCGGCTGTCCGAGGCTCTCCTCCTGATTGGTTGAGACAGCAGCGAAGCGCCATTGTCTCCCGCTGCTGCCAATAAAAGTCAGTGAGCCAATGAGCCAATGAGGAAGAGAGGGGGCTAAACCATGGCTTCATGTCTAAATGGACAAACAGAGCTGTGGCTCGGCTCACGTGTCCCCATAGCAAGCTGCTTGCTATGGGGGGCACTCAACAGGAGGGAGGGGCCTGGAGCACCAAAGAATGACCCGAGAAGAGGAGGATCTGGGCTGCTCTGTGCAATACCACTGCACAGAGCAGGTAAGTATAACATGTTTGTTCTTTTGAAAAAAAAACACAAGAATTTAGTATTACTTTAGGTGGTTTGTGTTCATGTTCATAAGAATACTTGCGTATATCAACTACTCATTGTTTTCTGTAGCTTTACATATTTTCAATATTCAAGATCAAGGGTGTAAAGTTATGGCCTGGTGTGCTTTAACATGCCCAATGACCAAGCAATGAAGATTTGACCATATAAGAACATTTTCTGTACTGGTAAAGCTCCTTATTCCCCTTAGCTTTTGTTTTTTTAAGCAAGTACCCCAACTTCTACTACCCTTTCCATTTGTAACAAGTTGTCAGTGATATGACACTAAAACTTGTAACCCAAAGACGGTCCTGGTTGTGACAACAAATATGTGCAAGAATGTGAATGCAGAATACAGATAATCCCCCCCAAAAAATTTGAGTTTTGTGATTCATAAAAATAATAATACCTTGAATAATGTAAGATTTGTTGAAGGAAACTTAAAGGACCCTATAGTCAAGGTCACCATCAGACGGGAACAGGCAGTACTCATGAAAGGGGCCCGAGCATCCTTAGGGGCCCGGCCGACCAAGGCAAGCTCCCCCTTTAAATTTTACCAGCTCCATCGCTAACCTGCGCATCGCCTGGCCGCTACAGAGAAGCATAAACAAGCCTCTGTCCACTTTCACTAGCACCACGCCCCCCCCCACTGGCTGCAGCTATAATGAACTTTCACTTTCACTTTTTTACTTTTTTTTCAGCTTCGGGAGTTGTGGCTCCTGTCCTGCCCTGCCCTGAGGCTCCCGTCCCGCCCTGCCGTGCCTCCCTGTAGTTTATAGCTGAGTGACGTGTGAATAAAGCCTGCATGTGCTAAACGGACCAATGATAGTTGCACGCACCGCAAGCTATGGAGAGGAGGACCACAGTGGGGGTGAATTTGTGAGGAGGCGGGTGGATTTGTTAAAGCTGGAAAGAGGTAGAGGTGAAGAGGGGGGTGAAGTTGTTAAAACTGGATAGAGGAAGATGTTGTGCAAAGTGAGAGCTGAGTAGTGTTGAGGGGGGGGGGGCAGGTGACACAGTGACAAGAACTTGTAAGGGGGGACTGGCAGGTTGTTTGAAGGTGACAGGGGGTGAAGAGGTGAAAGTTGAGAGCTTAAAAGATAAAAGCTGTGGATTGGGGTAATCTGTAGATGGGGATGCTGTAGTGAAATGTGGAAGGGGGGTAGAGATAAGCTGTAGTTGTGGACTTGGAGTGTAAGCTGTAGATGTGCGAGATGCAGAGTTGAGTTGTTGACAGATGGTACAAAGGTGAGTTGTGGGGGGTTCTAAGATGACATGTGGACAGGGGTGCAGAATTAAGGAGGGACAGGGGAAAGAAGAGGTGTGTTGCGGAGGTTATGTCTAATGCCAACCCTGCCCCCATCTATTATATTCAAACATTTCAAACAAATTCAAACAAATTCAAGTATTTCACTTTGACAAACCTGATGGCATCCAAGAATCTGTGTGTGACTTCCTCAAAGTATTGACCTGTTCCCAGTTTAGATCATTGCGTTCCCATTGGCTATATCCACAGGACTGGTATGGCTCATCAAAGGTACAGCTGCCTAAAGTAAGAATAAATAGAAAAGAGTTAATCTTTATTAAAACAGACCTTTACTCAAAAATTCAAATTTCCACCAGTCTAATAATTCTTCACTTTTTATAAATTCTAACCCATGTTTATTTATTTTATTTCCTTTATTTTATTTTTGTTACTGGCCCCGCGCTTTGCTGCTATTCTTATTCAGTCAAGAATTAAGGTTCACTCTCCTCCTGCAGCATCCTGGGATACTGACATCACATACTGTATCCCAGGAGGCATTACTTTCCACTCATAGTCGGTACCAAATCTTGAACATTCACAGACAGAGATCTTCTGCTGTGTCTGTTTATGTGTCCTTCTATGAACATAGGGATATGTGACGCTCATATCTCAGGAGGCACCCTCCATTTATAGAAACACTATGTAAACAGACATCATGCCAGATTTCTGTGCATGTGTATAATATGGCCCCACATCACTAGGAGCTGGTTGCAGGAACCAGATAGAGACAGGGGTAAGAGAGAGGACATATAGCAGAACAATGACGGGGGAGAATGCTACATCTGCTGGGCTTGTACTTATGTTATTACAGCACATAAAACAAGAAATTAAAGGGAGGAGAGAATTTATTAGTGTGTGTGGGGGGTGTTATGTATGTAGAACTATTTTTTTATTGTGATGGGAAAATTCTTGGTTCATCAAATTTTGCACTTTTCATCTAGCTGAAGATGAGAGTTTGTATAACCCATCTTCTACAGAACATTTTAGCCTTGGAAAAAGAATAAAAAAACTCAATAATGGATCTCATTTGGCTTAGGTATTAATTATAGGGGCATGTTTATAAAGCAGTAAATCTAACATACATGCATGAAACATTCAATGCAGATGACTCTTCCTGTGTTTTAAATGACAATGATTGATTTAATAACGTTGAACGTTTGGTGAAAGTCACATTTACTGCTTTATAAATATGCTTCATAACATTTGCATATTCAATCTTGCATTTCAAACTTACTGGTATCTGTAAAGGAAGAATACTAAACAAATGCTGCCTCTCTTATGCCGCGTACACACGATCGGTCAAACTGATGAGAACGGTCTGAGGGACCGTTTTCATCGGACCAAACCGATCGTGTGTGGGCCTCATCGGTTATTTATCCATAGGTTAAAAAAAAGCCAACTTGTTTTAAATTTAACCGATGGATTCCTAACCGATAGAAAAAAAAAACGATTGTTAGTAGGCACGACCATCGGTTAAAAAGCCACGCATGATCAGAATCAAGTCGACGCATGCTTGGAATGATTGAACTTCGTTTTTTTCAGCACGTCGTTGTGTTTTACGTTACCGCATTCTGACACGATCGTTTTTTTAACCGATGGTGTGTAGGCACGACTGACCATCAGTCAGCTTTATCGGTTAACCGATGAAAACAGTCCATCAGACCGTTCTCATCAGGTGGACCGATCGCGTGTATGCGGCATTAGAAGTAAACAGAGTAAACAAATATATATATCTATAGGGTTACAAATAAAGACCTGAAAAATTAATAGCTGTTTGACTTCTTGGCTGTTATTATTAATCTGCTGCTTATCATTGGTCATCTCTACACCTGTTTATAAAGCACCAAACCTTTATGTAGTAAAAGTGAAAGCTGATTATGGCAAGACAGTGAAAAGCAAGGGTTGGCGTAGACAGGAATCTGTTCCCATCAAAACTGCTTGTCTCTCCATTTCCATACAGCTTATTAAGAATGAAAAAGCAGCTTGATGCAGCTTAGAATGCTACCAGGACGTCAGATGTGGGTAAAAGCACCTATGTGGAAACTCAGATGAAACATCTCAAACTGATCCCAAAGGGAAACTGAATGAATGCTGCGTTTGCCCATATACACAATAACAGATCCATTCTTTTTAATGGATTTAACGTAGGTCAAGGTTCAGCTGCCCCTTATTGTTAAAGAAATTGCGGCACTTGTACATTTTAAAATATGAAGTATTAGTGTTCTTGAGATAATGTGATATGGAGGCCCATTGCTGAAGTCTTTGTTCTGGGCTATGTAATGGCATAAAAGTAAATCTCTAGCCATTTATTTTTTGAACATTGCTTATTGTGACCTTTTTTTTGTCATAAGACTAATCATGAAACTAAACAAGAAATTAGGAGACCACTTTCCAACAACAATAGAGACTGCAATGAGGACTGGATAGATGTTCCAACCCTTTTCTTTGAAAAAAACAAACAAAACAAAAACAAATGCTGAAATTCAACTTAGAAATGGACGTACTGTAGTATTTAAGAAAATTAATTAGAACAACCAAACAACTTCACTTTCTCAGATAGTATTTCAATTATACATACTATATGAAAACTTGACATTTAGATAGTGTTATTTTATGTTTATTGGGAAATATATAAAAAAAATGTGTTTTGAATGAATATTTAATATGTTGTAAGTAGAACACCAAATGTATAAACCTCAAGGTCAGAATATAAAATTTGATATCTGGTAGACACATTTTTATAATCTGATTAATTGGATGTATGCCTTTTGGTTTACAGCAAAACTTGCCCTCTTTTCTAATTATGATAATGTGGTTGATGTAATTCTGAACAAGTATGAGATACAATAATTATAATGATTAAAGTTTAAAAACTATTATAAAATAACTATTGACTTTGTTATATTTAGCTGAAGTAGTTATGGCATAAACCTACCATGAAATCTCAAAAAAGAAAATTGCATCTTCTTTTAGTTGCAACCAAATAGTTTTTATCTGACAGTTAAAATTATAAAATCTAACAGTGAATTTGTAGCTTGTTTTCAAAATATTATACTTTGCTCCTGGGCAAAAAAATGGAAACAATTTAATTTAAAAGTCTTGTATAAGAGCAGGCATTTCATGATATGCAATATTTCTTTTCTAGCCCCTTTCTGGTTGCTCTCTAAATACTTGTTTAATTTTCGTTAATAATATTAGAATTTTGCTGACTTCAAAGCTAAGCAATGCTTACTTGTTATTCCTGTTGAATTACAGAATAATCCATAAAGATACTTTTATTAGAAAAGGGGATTGCAGGTGCTGAATGGGAATCAAAAACAGAAGGGCATATTTATAAATTGGTTACTGTAAGAGTATCGTCCTGGTGCAATTGCTTTATAAAAGCAGGAACAACAATTGTCTCTGGACAGCCACACTCTGAACAAATTGTAGCCTTTATTAAAAGAAGGACAGCACTACAAGTCACAGCAAAATGAAATAAAAACCCTGCCAGCTGACGCGTTTCACACTGAAACTAGTGCTTATGACTAAGCACTAGTTTCAGTGCGAAACGCATCAGTGTCGGGTTTTTAATTCATTTTGCAGTGACTTGTAGTGCTGTCCTTCTTTTAATAAAGGCTACAATTTGTTCAGAGTGTGGCTGTTCAGAGACAATTTTTGTTCCTGCTTTGCTAAGTGCATTGCCTGCACCTGAGTTTTCTGCAGCGGAGGATATTCATCTGGGTTCCCACCTGGAGCGGCTATTCCCTTTCTCCTTGCAATTGCTTTATATTAGAAAAATTGATTCAACTACAGTAAGAAGTAAATGCTTATTAACAAAAATAAAAATAAAAATGTATTTGCTTTTAGACAGGACTTTAAAATAAAAAAAAATTTATCGCTAAAAGATTCACTGGGATGGCATATAATTCAAAGATGCGCCCCTCCCCCCCCCCCACCCAGTACTGCTTGCTTGTTTCTTCTAGAATAGGTGCAAATACTTAGCTTGTTTCTTTCTCATTTACCCTTCTCTGCTCCTCACACTCCCATGATATGTCCAGGTCCTCAAAATCCTCCTATAAAATGCAGGACCAGTGGTCATGCATTGTACATAATGAGGTTGAAAATCCTGCAACAAGCAGAATAGTAAAGAGAAGAAGCATTGGGGGACTTGTCGGCTTGGAGGAAGCCTGAAAATATGAGGAATAAGGTAGGTATTTGTATTAATTCAAGCAAAGGGCTGCACAGGATGTGTCAATTTTACAGTACCTGGAGTTTGGCTTTATATTTTAATACATTATAAACAAATTGTTTTTTTATTAAACTTTTTTCAACTACATTTCCCTCATGAAAGGTCTACAAAGATTTATTTTTAAGCTAGGTCTTGCAATGCTTTCACACAGCACTGTCACCTTTCCATCTTGGTTTAATCATTGACCTTTTCACTTCTGCACATACAGCCTTGTATGTGCTGTCCAACTCAATTCCAAAATGAGTAAGTGACATGTAAGTGACATTTTAAGAAATAACGTCAAGATGATCAATGCTTCCTGTGATCCATGTTGACTGCAAATGCACAGAATATGTGCCTAAAAAAGGTGAGCAAAATCATAACCTTAGATAAGAAGCAATTTTTTTTACTTATGTGTTCTGAAGGCAGTTTGTGGAAAAATATAAATTGTTCAGAACTGTATTTTGTGACTGATCAGATTTTTTGCTTTATTTCAAGATGTTTTTTTAACATACACCAAAAAACAAATGGTCAACCCTAACAAAAATTACGACAAGTTAAAACAGGGTATCACATAAAACGATATACCCATAAAAAAACATGACTGTGTGGGTTTCACAGAACCAACATCTTATCTTCAGCGGGTGAAAAATGTGACAGCTAGTATTAGTACTCAAAATAAAAATACAGCTAAAGAGGTAGCAACTGTTCCTCTGTGTGATGGGTAGGTAATAAATTAAGTCAACAAGGATGGATAGTAAAATAAAAAAAGTAGTGTACACTCTTCATATGTAGATAGGAGGGTAAGAGGAAGACCAAGAGGGGGAGGGGACAGTATAGGGTAATGGGAGAGAACTAGCTAGATAACTATTTGCACTAATATTCAATTCTCAAGACAATCACCTAAAAGTTTCTAACTATCAAAAAAAAAAAAGACGACAAGATCAGCTAAACATTTATAGGGAGAAGTATATTTCTACCAGTTGTAGCCCTAAAGATAAGCTAATAAAATGGTGCATAGAACCCGAAAAATTATCATGGGCTTACAACCTGATTAAAGCATTTTTTTTGTCCTGTCAGGTGCTAGAATTCTACTTATAAGCATCTCAGATCAAAACAATAGAATCCCAAAGTATACTGTACAAATGAGTGCCACACCACAAAATAAGTCCAAAATGCCTTTAATTGTTTGTAACAGTGTAACATTTTTATTTAATGTATTACAATCAATTAAAGACACTTTGGACCCTTTCACTTTGTAATTTCAGTTGCTTCTATATACCCTTTTAGGACAAAAGAAAGGATTTCTTCTGGACAGCCGTACTCCGAACAAAAAATTGCCTTTATTGTAAAAAAACAGCACTACAGGTCACAGCATGTTGGCAGAGCTGACACGTTTCATACTGAGCTATGACTAAACACTAAGTATAGTGTGAAACGCGTCAGCTGTGACCTGTAGTGCTGTTTTTTATCTTTGATTTTTTTACAATAAAGGCAATTTTTTGTTCGGAGTGCGGCTGTCCAGAAGAAATTATTTCTTTTGTCTTGCAATCTCATATGCATTGCCTGCACCCGTGGTCCTGGGGGAAGCACTCACTTTGAAGATCTCCACACCTGAGCAGTCTTTTTTCTTTGGCTATATACCCTTTTAAGTGGGATGATTGTGTGTTTGAGAGCTGCCTCACCAGACAAATTGTTTGAAGATTTTCATTGGAATAACCACTGAAATTCAAGCACCCCTAAAGATGTTTTTCACAGCAATAGAACTTCAGGCTGTTTTCACACCCATAACAGAAAAAAAAGGATGGCACTGAAGTTTTCCAACAAGGGTTAAGAAGGGCTAAAATGATATGAGATGTGACCAAAAAATTTCAGAAGAGAGGTTCACAACTTGACCATTTTTCTTAAAGCTTCCTAATAGCACCAATGGTAGTGAACTAGTTAATATGACTTAAAAAATAATGCAAGAGGGGTGGAGATGAAACAAAGACAGGCATTTGTTAAGTGTGTGCAGATCAGAATGTGGCATTGGCACATGTCATACATACTGTTTCTTAATCAGTAGGCTGAATGAAATTCATATTTCCCCACTGGTGTCTCTGAACATCAGCTGAATCAATCTATAATTTTATGAGGTCATTGAAATGAAATAGAATTGACATTTTCTTTGGAATGAGAAAACGGAGGGAAGCCGAGATTGCTAAATTAATTATGGCTCAGTGAACTTAGCAACTCTTAGAATTGGGAAAAAGCGAGTATGCCTTTATTGATAATGTGTGCTGCATTTAGCAGGGAAACAAGTGTTGTTGTTATTGTTTCTTATATTGCTCTCATTAAATTTAAGGACAGGGACTATAAAAAAGATACAAGTATTACATTTTTGTCTTATGACATAATAAACAATACTTGATGTTTTTTTGTATGTGAGCCAGGCACCCCTTTTATTACTGACTTGGAGGACTAGTAAGTGCAAAAGGTTTTACCATTCACATTCATTGATAACTAATTATGCACAAGATTCAAGTACAAACCAACATATTTAAAGAAAGAGACTGAATAGCTATTGCTGATCTCTCTGGCTTTACTACCGTATATACTATATGTATAACCTGACCCGAATATAAGCCAAGGCACCTAATTTTACCACAAAAAACTGGGAAAACATATTGACTTGAGTATAAGCCTAGGGTGGGAAAATGCAGCAGCTACTGGGTAAACAATGCCCATCTGCAGCCTCACTGTGCCCATTTGCAGTCTAATTGTGCCCAGTTGCAGTCTCACTGTGCCCAGTTGCAGTCTCACTGTGCCCAGTTGCAGTCTCACTGTTCCCAGTTGCAGTCTCACTGTTCCCAGTTGCAGTTTTACTGTGCCCAGTTGCAATCTCACTGTTCCCAGTTTCAGTCTCTCACTGTTCCCAGTTGCAGTCTCTCACTGTGCCCATATGCAGTCTCTCACTGGGCCCACATGCAGTCTCTCACTGTGCCCACATATGCAGTCTCTCACTGTGCCCACATATGCAGTCTCTCACAGTCATCAGTAAAACAGCGTGTCTGCCGCTGTGTAATCCATATGCAGCCGTACCTTTTTATTAGTAAAACAGTGTGTGTCTGCCGCTGTATAATCCAGTCTGTTTCTGTCTATTGTAAGAAAGCCCCGCCTCCTCCTCCTCATCCGTCCGTGATAGGCGGAACACTGATACGATGCTGGGAAGCTGTATCAGTGTTCCGCCTATCACAGACGAGGAGGAGGCGAGGCTGTCTTACAATGGACAGAAACAGACTGGATTATACAGCGGTAGACACACGCTGTTTACTAATGAAAAGGTACGGCTGCATATGGATTACATAGCGGCAGACCGGCTGTTTTACTGCTGACTCGAGTATAAGCCAGGGGGTAGTTTTTCAGCCTAAAAAATGGGCTGAAAAACTCAGCTTATGCTCGAGTATATACGGTAAGTCCCATGAACCGTGATTACACTCTGCAATGAATATGCACTTATTTGCAACCTCTGCAATGAAAGTGCACTTATTTTCAACTGAGCTACCTTCATTGGTCTGGCGAAAGGCTAATGATAAGTTCTGAAATCAAGTAACAATGAAAAATTTACATTAAAGGGCGACATAAAAGAGGGTTTGTGGCCTCACTTTCCAATTAAAGGTTTAAATTAGCTAACATGTTCACATTAAATGTCAGATAAGAAGGAACCATCCTCCTAAACCTAAGGTTTAAATCAGAATAATAGATTTTTGTTTTACTAGAATGCCTACTGAGTCTCTTGCATCTCAGTTTGATAGAAAGCCAATGTGATATAAAAGCCTTCCCGACAAAGGAGAAACCCAACACAAGCAAGAATGATAGATTTTCTATAAGGTTACATCTTAATTCATTATTACCTTGCTAATTAGCAAAGCAATAGGATGAAAACTGGCCCTAACCTCTACGTAATAGTTCTATTGTTTTTTTGTTTCTTTTTCTTAAATTTGAAATCGTGCAATTGTTTGGCATTAAACTCTGTCTCATCTACAATGATAAATCTGCCTCAGAACTGTGCAAACCTGTCACAGTAGGCTGCCCAGAAGTCTAGGTATAGAGGTTACAAATACACAGAAAAATGAAAGCATATATTTTACTATTTACTACGTGAGAGGCAGCTTTATTTGCATCTCATTTTGTTACTAAATTGGTAGATACATGTCCCCACTATGTCTCTCTTTAAACTAAAAGTATTTATTTTTCTTTAGTGCCAACAGACTGTTGCTTGATCGATGCTATGATTGGTGGTGATCACCTGATAAAGCTGTGTTCTAGCTGAATTACATATTTCTAGGCGTAAATCAGCGTACACGCCCCTAGCGGCCAGCGTAAATATGCAGTTAAGATACGACGGCGTAGGAGACTTACGCTGGTCATATCTTAGAGAAATTTTGGCGTATCTGATTCTTTGAATCAGGCGCCAAGATACGACGCCTCAGACTCAGAGATACGACGGCGTATCTGGAGATACGCCGTCGTATCTCCTACGTGAATCCGAGCCTTAGTGTTTGAGGTGCGTTCCCCCATGTTCCTGCTGAAAAAAAGCTCTGCCTATAAGGTTGTTAAGTCAAAGTAAAAGCAGGTGGGGGAGAGGGAAGCTTACAGAGGAGAAGGCCAGCACTCGATAATGTGATATCCAATGTCTATGGTTACTCTTGTCAAACATAATGTACCCCCGTAAATATGTGCCTCAGTTATTATGCATTATTGAAATTGTACATTACTGATTCACATACTGTAATATGATTTTTAATATTCCCTCTCAGAACAGAAGTTAATGTACAAATAAAAGTTTCAACAACTGAAGTCACACTTTTAATTAGTTATGGGAAAGCAGTTGGCATAACATTATAATAAACTTGCTAATGAGCCATAACAAATGAGTTTTAAGTCTGTCTGCTATGATCATGATACAAAATAAATCTGTTGCAGCAAATGTGATTCTGTGTACATTTAAAACTACAAAGGTTAGAGCTGAGAAGTTCATAGGAAATAACATGTAAGCCTCATGATATAGACATAAGCTGCAGCATGACTGTTTTTTTATTTTCAGAATAAATTCAAAGTTAAGTTGCAGCTTGTAGGACGCAGAAACCAGAATTCAATTACCTATTTGACTGTACTTTGCTGTGACTGCAATCTGATTGCTCTGCGACATGTAATCTGCACACTTGACATTTTTCTATCACACTCTATTATGTTTTTTACCATTTTATTAAATGCATTGTGGATTTAAACAAGATGTGCTGACAAACTTGCTAATGCATGGCCTTTCTCCTGAGTCACAAGTCGAGTGTCATGAGTGCATATGAAGAGATATCGAAGTACTGTCTACCTTGCCAATTTTAAGCTGAATGTGATTAGTGCTAATACCTAACTCAGCCTTTGACATATGTAACAACTCATAGTTGTGATTTAGATGAAGAGTCACCAGTGTCAAACAAACTGGAGCAGCTCTCTGTTTTATTATTCAGATCACAAATCTGGAAGAGCTAAACACATTATTAAATGACAACCTGCTGTGTTTTTAGTTTTGCAGTTTTTTTTTTACAATCAAAGTTACATGCATAAATATAACAAAAAAAGGCAAACGTTAAAAGTAAAACTGTGGTCAGGCTATATTCATTTGTATATTTAAATATTAATAAAAAACAGTAAATGAGCTTTAAAACAAGCCCTCACTGACCCCTGTAGCTGAAGACACCGCAGAAAACAAATTCTCTCAGCAGCTCAGCTCATCTTTATATCTCTTCCCAGAGCACTTACTCTACCTTTACATCATTGATATTTGAATGTCCATAGCCTAGCCACGGTTACATGTTAAATTGACACTTTTAAAGCATTTCAGCCAGGAACAACTATGATGCAGGTATCTAGTTGCCTGCATGTATGGTTTTGTACTATGTAGAGCATCCTGGGGTCCCTGTCGAATGCTTAGGCTTTGCCTCTCCTGACCCCCACTACTGGTTTTGTTTCTGAAACACTAAACTAAGTAAGCTATAATTATTGGTACAGTGCAGATGTAATGGCTGTCCAATTTGTATTTTTGGAAGACCTTCCCCCAAACTATTTAAAATTAGGCGTCTGTGAATGTAACTTTCATTTACACATTCTCTGGTAAGGATTTAATCACTGCCATTTAAAATAAATGTAATTGGAATAGTTATTATTATACATGATTTATATGGTGCCCACAGTTTGCATGGAACTTTACAAAACACAAGGAAACAGTACAGTTGCAACTCAAGACAAGAGGGCTATGAGAGCCCTACTCATAAGAGCTTACCATCTAAAAGGGTAGGGCAAGTGAAGCAAAAGGTAATACCTTTTTTAGAATTACAACTCTAATGGTTAGGTAGAGGCAAGATAATATTTATTGAAGACATTTTTCAGAGATCAACCAGTTTGAGGTAGGGTGTTTCAGAAGAGGGGAGAGGCTCTGAAAAAATACCAGATGCAACAATTGTAGAAAGTGACTAGAGAGCTGAAGCGCAGAATGTCTTGAGAAGAATGAAGAGGAGCAATGAGAATACTCACCTGCAGAGAATGTTTGTTGAATAACAAATTATTTTTTTATAAATATGCACCTGTTTAAAAGGCTAACCTAACTGAGATATCTCAGGTAAAGGTATACTATGGTGGGATGTTCCTTGGACCACAGTCTTGAGGGCTTCAATATAGAGTTCTAACTACCAGGTTTCTCAGCTTTTTAACCTTCCACCTTGTCCTGCCTTGGAGAGCTTTAATTTATTCTTTTGCATCCTCTGTGATGTAAAATAACATAAAACTCCAACTGGGAGTGTAGAACTTCCTCTTAACATGTGTAGCAAGTGAGCAGGAGTATCCAAAAGAGAGATCATTAGGTGGTGTATGTCCGAATTATCTACCAAAGTCTAAAATATCACCTTTAGTGGAATGTCCCTTAAACTTTTTGTTAACTTTTTGTCCTAATGTTTCTGAATTATCTCCTTTAGATTTATAAAAACTGTCTAATATGAGGTGCTAACTAAACAATACTTTCAGTGTGTATCTTTGTAGGTGGCTAAACAGTCTAGTGTCTATCAAGGGTGGCCTGTCAATTAGGGGAGTACAGGTGCCCCCCGTCCATCGCCACGACACCATCCATGTGTCTGGCCCTTTGCAGGACACATGATGCATGAATTACAGTGTTGGAGGATTTTTTTTGAAGCACATGAGCCAGAGGCTCTAATAGGCTTCAAAGTAGGGTGCAGAGAATGCGAACGGAGTACTCACTGTTGTAACACTGACCCTCTTCCCGGCTAATCAGAAAGCGGGTTTTGAGACCTGTCACCCGATTGGCTGAAAGGACATGCGATCCTATTGGACTCCTAGCTGGAGGGGAGGAGCCGCACACTGGAAGCCACCAATGGAGGAAAGGGCACTGAGTGGCTACCCGCTGCCCACAACCCGCTACACGCCTAGATGGGGTAAGTGCCGGACCGACAGACAGTGTGGGGGTGTGCCGCTGTGCGGTGGGGGGGTTTGTTTGCCGCCCCCCAAAAAAACAGCCGCCACTGGTGTCTATGTACCTCAGGAACTGAAAGCTGCAATTTCCAAGGTTACAAATTCCCTTCTGTTTTTTAGCTGACCCACATGTTATATTTGGCATTAAGAATTACTGGACACCCTGTCTAAATTAAGTTTTCAGCAGCTTGGTATGGCAACTAATAAAAAGTTGATCTCCTATCAATTGCCATGGGTTCCTTCAAATTGCTGCTTTTTGCAAAAAGAACAGACAAAAGGGACTTTTTAAACTTAAAGGAACACTAAAGGTTTGTTTTTTATTAGATCAATTGATTGCTGTAAGCTAGAGCATTTAAATATCACTTACCTCGTTTTTCCTTTTGACCTCCAAAATACAGTAATGCAGGTTTGAAAATTCCATTTCATGTCACTCCTCTTCTTGCTTTCCTCCAGCATCTGAGCCGTTTTGCATGGTGGAAAGCAGAATGTGCTCACCCCCTCCCTATGACTACAGCCCTGCGTGAAGATGCTCTCTTATCCCTCACAGGCATGGAGGCTAAGCCTAATGGGAACTGTAGTTCCCATTAGGCCATGATGTAGCAAGAATGAAGTCAGTGAGAATAACGATTCAGGAGTGACGGAGATGAATAAAACAGCTCGATTTCAACAGGTATCAAACTAGTTATAATGCAAAACATTACTTTTTACTTTATCAGCTACTGTCAGACTTTAATTTAAGAGGAAAATATTTTTGTCTTTACAACCCCTTTAATTTCAAAAATATATATCATGCTTCTATTATACAGAAAGGCAAATCAATGCCAGTTCATGAACTATACTGTAAAATAAGGAGCACTCAATCAGAATTAAAGCAATGTACCTTATTAGATGCATAAAACATTAGTTGTAATACGTAACCTATTGTACTCGGTATCAAAAATGATAGAGAGCAATAGGAATCTAGCTGGAAATATTCATTCGACAGAGCTAAAGTCAAGCAAAGCCATCACACATGATGAACTATAAAATTTTCATGATAGCTTTCTATGGCCACCAAAGCAATCACAGGGTATTGCCTTAGCATAAAGCACAACGAAGTATATTGACTTTACATAAAGCCTTCCTTGCAATGACATCAGGTTTCGGCTTATGTTTTAAGCTATCATTTAATAAAGAGATATAACCTTTGGCCTACGGTTTACAAAATGAAACTCCCGGTCGCCTAATAAAAGGTACTCAATACCACAAGCAATCAGTATAAAGAATTTGCTTAGCTACACAATCATGTGTCTCCATTCCATTGCAATATATTTAGTCACTAAAGGCGAAAAGTAGGGAAATATATGTTTTATCCACCAAAACAACAGCTGACCAAGAGGAAAACAAAGACGCAAGCAAAACATATCTGGCCTCCTCATAAAGGGTATGATCCATTCACTAAAGGAGTATAGGGTATTCACTTATCAAGCCTAATGTTCATTTAGCAAGGTGTATATGGAAGGAGGTGTGTTACTGGCTGCATCACCAGGTGAAATAAAGGGAAAAAAGGATAAAAAAAAGAAAGAACTAGAGTAGCCACCACATCTAAGGATAGGTAAGCTACCATAAATTACATTTTTGTTTTTGGGTTGAATATCACTTTAAGAGGTAAATAAGAGGTACGGTAAATAAGTACTATATATATATATATATATATATATATATATATATATATATATATATGCGCAACTGTACACACATAATATATATATATATATATATATATATATATGCAACTATATATATATATATATATATATATATATATATATATATATATATATATATATATATATATATATATATATATATATATATATATAATGTTGAGTATACATAGTTTAAAATACTTTTTTTTAAGAAATTGCATATAAGTATTTGATATTTACCACTTGCAGCCAGTGGGTGACAGGCCCCAAGCAGAATTGCTGTTTTTTATTTCCACTGTTGCAAAGTAGGCATGCATAGAAGGACAAATCTTAACATACTTCTGCTTCACTCAGTGGAGGAAACATTTGCCCTTCTTAGCAGGGGCGGACTCATATAGATTAATCAGTTATACACAGGCTGCTAACAAGCATGCAGCCTTTGCAAGGTTTTGTTATTAGATTCACAGCTCTATATTATTACATTTGTAATTATAAAGAAACTAGTATATGCAAATAATAAAAAAATAAAAATAAAACAGTTTCTAACTTTCAAAAAATGTATAAAATAAAACCAGGCAAAGCCAATATTCTTTTACTAAGTTAGAAGATGCCTTTAACATCTTTCATAGTATTTTTTCAGTAGCAAACACACACTGACATTTTGTTGAACAGAATGGGTGATTGTTTAGGGGCATCTGCAGTACTCATCAAGCAAATGGAAAAGATTAGCCATTAAATCAAGCTTCAGATTTTCTTCTTTTTTTTCACAGTCAGTGGAAAAGCAATGCACTCAGTTTTCTAATGTTATTGAGATTGGCTTTTTTAAAATCCTTTTTGGAGTTCAAAGCCTGGAATAGACCGTATGTAGAAGCAATTCACAGTGGAGCTCCTGCTTAGTAGGGGTTTGTGATAAATAAGTGAAATTGGGTTTGACTGAAATGGCCCAGGAGTCCCACATGGACTTAACAGGAAGATTTCAGCTCAAAAAAAGGCAGTAGTTAAGGGAGGCATCAGACGCTGGCTTTAAATTACCTGAGATTGCTTTGTGCTTTTTGTCTTTTGAGACGCATGAAGACAAGCTGCTCATTAAAAATGAGAATTCATTGCAGATGATGATTGAGCATCAAGTACACTTGTGGTTCTTAGTTTGAGGAGTTAAATGGTAGCAATATCTAAGAGAAAGCTGTATTTCCCTTCTTACTGCAACAGCTTAAAGGCACACAAAGAACGTGAAGGGAAAAAGGAGCTCCTCGAGGACTTACCAGTTAGTTTAGGAAAGTAGTTTGTTAAGCAAAGTCCATATGATTTTTTGCAATAAGCAACATGATAAAAGAGAACTTGACTAAATATTCTTAAATGCGGGGGAATTAGGTGAACAAGATAATAGTATACACTACAATGTTACTACACAAATAGAAAACCTTTCTGCCATAGGCTCACTCGGAAAAGGGTGTAAAGTTGGAGGTGAGAAGGCTTTTAGCAAAACAGATTGTTTTTCAGCAAAATTGTTGATTTCACTATTGGCAACATTTCACCTAAACAGAAACTCAGAATTTCTGCCATTAAGCTGCTTAGTTTTGATTAAAAAAAAACTACTCTTTTTTACTTTATTTAGAACAGGGGTCTCAAACTGGCGGCCCTCCAGCTGTTGCAAAACTACAAGTCCCATCATGCCTCTGCCTGTGGGAGTCATGTTTGTAACTGTCAGGCCCCGTACACACGTCCGAGAAACTCGACGGGCAAAACACATTGTTTTGCTCGTCGAGTTCCTTGTGAAGCCGCCGAGGATCTCGCCGAGCCAACTTTTCCCATTGATTAACGAGGAAATAGAGAACATGTTCTCTTTTTGGCCCGACGAGATCCTCGTCGAAAAGTGTACACACGACCGGTTTTCTCGGCAGAATACGTCTCCCATCGAGTTTCTGGCTGAATTCTGCCGTGTGTACGGGGCCTCAGCCTTGCAATGCCTCACAGGGACTTGTAGTTTTGCAACAGCTGGAAGGCCACCAATTTAAGACCCCTGATTTAGAGGGTGTGTATGTGCGTGTGTTTATTTATTTTTTTATTTGGGGGGGGGGGTCAGGTTGCATAGTTACATAGTCTGGTTGAAAAAAAGACATAAGCCCATCAAGTTCAACCAATAAGAAGGGGAATTTCGTTATTTTATTTTATGTTTTGTACTTTGTGTTTGTGTTAGTTTCCCTCTTTTTGTATTTGTCTGTTTGTTTGCACCGATCACCGTTTACATATGTACATGGGACCATCATATATGTCCGTCTTTGCATGCTAGCACGGGAGTCAGGGGAACTTTACAATTTTTTAAACTGTATTATATATTTTATAATTTTTTTTTTACAGTCTTTCATTTATATCACTTTAATTGCTATCACAAGGGATGAACAGCATCTCTTTGATAGCATGGACAGTGACAGTTTCTCTTTAATGAGTGCGGATATACCTCTGCGCTACTCAAGTGTACAAATAAAAAACAAAATATGGTGTTCAAAGTAAATCAACTAATGGCTGTGTAGGTAATTGAAAACGAGCTGCTGCAGCCACCTACTGTGTTCCCACAGAATATGAACAGTGTATAGTGTGAAAACTGTGCAAGCTCTACCATGTGTAGGTGTATCACCAACTAAACATGTAAACCTATTCTATAATATATACCACTGAAAAAATATATAGTGCATATGTATTAACATAAACATACAAAGTGCATCACACAGTGCAGTCCATTGCAGAGGTGTATAATTAAATGAAAGTACTGTATACAACAGTTCATTCTCCAGCAGTAATGGGCCAGATTCACAAAAGGGATACGACGGCGTTTCTCCTGATACGCCGTCGTATCCCTGTTTCTATCTATGCGACTGATTCATAGAATCAGTTACGCATATATATCCCTAAGATCCGACAGGTGTAATAGTTTTACACTGTCGGATCTTAGGATGCAGTACCGCGGCCGCCGCTGGGGGGAGTTTGCGTCGTAAACCAGCGTCGGGTATAAGAATTAGGAGTTACGGCGATCCACAAAGCTTTTTCCCGTCGTTACGTCGCCGCGAGTGTTAGTTTGCAGTCACAAAGATAGGGCACCTTTTACAAAGTGGAAAATTACTCCACCATGTAAAAGTATACCCGTCTTTCCCGCGTCGCTTTTGATTTTTTTTTTAATTTTTTCTTTTTCCCGGCGCAAGTCTTTTTTTCACGTCGCGATTCACAAAACGTGAAAATTTCGCGCAAAGCACGTCGGGAAATTTGCGCCGGGAGCATGCGCAGTACTTCCGGCGTGGGAGCGCGCCTAATTTAAATGGTACCCGCCCCATTTGAATTGGCCCGCCTTGCGCCGGACGGATTTACGATACACCGCCGCAAATTTCCAGGTAAGTGCTTTGTGGATCGGGCACTTAGACAGAAAATTTGCGGCGGTGTAACGTAAATCGGTTACGTTACACTGCGCCCGGGCTACGTGAATCTGGCCCAATGTGCCTAATACAATCACTATTTTCCAAATACGGTGCTTCTTTTGTTCATATATAAAAACAAATCGGTGTGCTTTCACCTCCTTGTGACACCTCTATGCTGTCAGAATTCTCACCTTAAAAGGCAAATCAAATAAGCCTGATGCCGCATACACACGACCACTTTTCATGACAAGAAAAATGCAATTTTTTAAATTGGTCGTTAAAAACGGCCGTGTGTAGACTCCAGAGCATTTTTCTAGACGAAAAAAAATGGACATAAAAAATTTAGAGCCTGCTCTATTTTTTCTCGCCGTTTTTCTCGTCGTGAAAAAACAGCTGTGTAGGCTTTAACAACGGGGAAAAAAACGTGCATGCTCAGTAGCAAGTTATGAGAAGGGAAATTTGCACAATCAGCCCAAAGGGTGGCGCCATTCAAATGGAACTTCCCTTTTATAGTGCTGTCGTATGTGTTGTACGTCACCGCGCTTTGCTCGAGCATTTTTTATCACGATCGTGTGTATGCAAGGCAGGCTTGAGAGGAATCACATCGAGAAAAACTTTGTTTTTTTCCATAACATGAAAAACGGTTGTGTGTACACGGCATTATAGTTGTTATAGTTGTAGTATTTGGGATGATGTTCCATCAATCCTAGCTTGGTTCTAGGTATTTCAGAAGTATCCAGGTAATCTTTAGTAGTGGTCCCTTTAAGACTCCATCTCCTACCCTTACTCCATATGATAGGGTAAAATAAAGTAATCCCCCATGGTGTAGTATTTAAAAGCAGTAATTTATTTAAACAAAAAGTATCTCTTACATTAAAAAATGCTCTGTTGTGTGTTAGTACAATGACTTGCCAATCTCCTGCATTACTTCCTGTCCAGAATGACCTACAGGTTACGCCACAGCACGTGACTTCATCAGGGGTCTGAGATTGGTTTGACCAGATGCTTTTACAAGCCAGGCCTGGCTTGTTTACATCGTAGCTAAACCCATTTCTTAGACCATCACTTCAGTGCCAGGCTCCCGGTGGAACGAGAGAGCCCAGAAGTCACCAGTAGGCGCCATAGGGGTTAGCCCCTTCTACCACGTGTAAAAGCGATCCAGCGGCTATTCAGTTGCTCAGATCACTTTTACTTAATTCAGTATTGCCGGGGTGAAAACTCTGATACTGGGGTAATGACTGCAGCTTCAGCTATGGCCCCGGTATAAACACATAAACCCGAGTATGTATGGGTATGTCCTACGTGGGAAGTAGACAATTGATATTGTAGTTTTATGAATCAAGGCCCTAGAGATTAACTCTAGCCTTACCTTCAAGTTGGGTGTACACTCGTAGAATTTCAAACAAGAATTCATATGAAAATTTGCATGAAAATTTGCAATACATTCAGCAGCTTGACAAATATCGCTTGAGAGTACATCAAAATTCTGTTTGCCGTCATCGTGCGATTTTGAAGTGAATGGATTTAACTGCACTTAAACCATATATTATTGCTAGAAATTAATTTGTTCAAGAAACAAATGTCAATCCTGCTTCAAATTTTCTCATCACTATGTGGAATATTGATTTCACAATTCATTCAACGTATTTCTGACTAGAAGATGTTGCATTTGCATACAAGTAGTGTCAGTGTCTGCCCTATTACTCCTCCCAGCAGCTGGGTATCTCTGCATTCTTCAGATAATGCTCATGATGTCACAGACTTTTCAATAGAGGGTTTCTCAAAATACATGTGATTTTTTTATTTTTTATTCAGGTTTCTTTTTATTAAGGGTTTTTAAGCAGCCACATGGACATCCATATATAAGTATAGTAAGTTAAACCAAATGTTGAGTAAAGGAATGGGAAATACTGGGGAATGTGTAACAGTAGCCTGAGCTTTAATGTAATTAAATCTTCAGTGGTAATCAGCTGATCCTAATTTATATAATATAGCCTGGATTAAGTTTGTTTTCAACAGGTACAAATATTATTCTACTTTTGTCTTGAGCCAGATCACAGACCACTGAAAGCTTTGGTATAGCCTTGTAAAATCTTGAATTTAACCTGATTTCATATGGTACACGCTGTATGCTAAAAACACATTTTTAAAGATAGACAATGTCCACTATTTTAAGATTTGTAACTCTTAACTTTTTCCAAGAGAAAAAAAAAAGAACTTTACAATGTAATCCACAAAACATAAAAAAAGAGGAATTGATGGGTTGCATAATAAAACAAAAATAGCAGGGGAGCAAAAGACAGCAACAGCAAAGCAGGTGAACAAAGATAGCCAGCTGTGCCCCTATAATTGGGACATACAAAAACAAAAATCTGTTGGTTACATATTTCTGACTTATAGCTAACAATAAAGAACACGCTTTCTGTAATTGCATTGCCTATTATACTTTGTTACACAATTTTTGTTTATGATAAATTACATTTTACGATTCTAAATAGGATCAGAACCCACCCAGAAAGAGTTCTTATTTTTAATCTAGGCCACACATGTTAAATAAACTTTAAGGTGGTTGTAAACCTCAGAGATGAAATATGAACAAAACATATCCCTCTAGAGCACAGGTGTCAAACACAAGGCCCGTGGGCCAAATCCGGCCCTCCAGGCTATTTCATGTGGCCCTCGCACCTCTCCTGCAGCTGTAGGAGAGCTCCAGTTCTCCTCTGTTCCTACTCCAGACCCCTACTTTCTGCTTTCAAGCAATGCATTTAGCTTCTTCCCAGCAGCAGCATAAGGAAAGGGGGTGCACTGTGATGTAAGGGAGAGTGGGGGACTCAACTTCTGATGGTGGGGTGGCTCTTGACATCTAATTTAAAGGGGAGGGGATGCGCTGAATATCTAATCTTACAGATACAACTGGCCCTTTTGAGGGCAATCATAATGCTGATGCGGCCCACGATGTAATTGAGTTTGACACCCCTGCTCTATAGTGTGTACTTGTCTCTATCCAGAGCACTAAGTGTTATTTCTGTCTGCTGTCTCCCATCTCTGCTATCAGCATGAATAACTTCTAAAAAGTTTTCCTGACACCAAGAGAAAAAAAAGATGGCAGGGAGGGATCTCCGGTTGATTGACAGCCTCAGCTCTGTTCCTGTGTGCTGTGTGACTTTAACTACTTGAGGCCTGCGCTATAGCCGAATGATGGCTTCAGCGCGGACCTGAAAATCCAGGAGGATGTCATTTGACGTCCGCCCCTTTCCTTGTTCCCCGCGCGCGCTCCCAAACACAGCGGGGAAATTCTGTGCTGGCCGTGTCCCTTGGACACAGCCAATCACAGATCGCCGTGAACGGCCAATCGGAGTGGCCGTTTGGTATGCGATCTGTGCGGCCAATGAGAGGTGATCTCAAATGTAAACATTTGAGATCATCTCTCATTGCAGAGACAGCGTCCTGTCAGGGAGAGAGGAGACTGCTCTGTGTCCCTTGTACATAGGGACACAGATCGGTCATCTCCCCCAATCAGTCCCCCTTCCCCCACAGTTAGAACACTATTCAGGGTACAGATTTAACCCCTTCCTCACTCCCTAGTGTTAACCCATTCAATGCCAGTCACATTTATACAGTAATTAGTGCATATTTATAGCACTGATCGCAGTATAAATGTGAATGTGAATGTGAATGGTGGCAAAAATGTGTCAAAAGTGTCCGATGTGTCCGCTATAATGTCGCAGTCCCAATAAAAATCGCAGATCGTCGCCATTACTAGTAAAGAAATAAATAAATAATAATAATTCTGTCCCCTATTTTGTAAGCGCTATAACTTTTGTGCAAACCAGTCGCTTATTGCGATTTTTTTTTTTACCAAAAATATGTAGCGGCCTAGACTGAGAAAAAAGCAACAAGTAAAAAATATTGTATTTTTTTTCAAAATTGTCGCTCTTTTTTGTTTATAGCGCAAAAAATAAAAAACGCAGAGGTGATCAAATACCACCAAAAGAAAGCTCTACTTGTGGGGAAAAAAGGACGTCAATTTTGTTTGGGAGCCACGTCGCACGACTGCGCAATTGTCAGTTAAATCGACGCAGTGGCGGAAGCTGAAATTTCACCTGGGCAGGAGGGGGGTATATGTGCCCAGTAAGCAAGTGGTCAAACTAAAATCCTTTTAGCAAGTGGGTGGGCCTTTGCCATAACCTGCACGTATACACAGCATTTTCTGAATTCCCTTATTGACAATGATGTTCCCTGGCTATCATGCTGATGCTTAGGTTTTATTGATTCCTAAATAACTGACCTGGAACATATATGGTGATTATTTATTACAATAATTTACAGCATGCTTATTTCCAGGTCTGTAACAATGATATTGTAGATGACCAAGCAGTGCTGAATATATATGTCTGAGTAAAGGAAAAAAAATAGGCAGTACACCTCCACAATACTTTCATATTTCCCTTTGAAAATGCCGCAAGTTCAGAAAAATATCTTGTGACCCTGACAGAAATGGCTGTTATGGGCTTACAACATAGTCCCCCTGCTGCCCTTGAATCCCCAGCAGTGTGATTAAGCCTTGCCTGTGTTTCCCTCTGCTAGACTTCAGAACTCCACCGGAATCCCTGCCTATCTCCACATACACAATAATACCAAAAGTATAATACCAAAAGTATTGGGACACCTGCCTTTACACGCACATGAAATTTGATGGCATCCCAGTCTTAGTCCTTAGGGTTAAATATAGAGTTGGCCCACCCCTTGCAGCTTTAACAGCTTCAACTCTGGAAAGGCTGTGCAAAAGGTTTAGGAGTTTCTATGGGAATGTTTGACTATTCTTCCAGAAGTGTATTTGTGAGGTCAGGCACTGATGTTGGATGAGAAGGCCTGACTCAGAGTCTCCCCTCTATCTATCCTTTATTCCAAAGGTGTTCTATCGGGTTGAGGTCAGGAAATTGTGCAGGCCAGTCAAGTTCATCCACCCCAAACTCGCTCATCCACACTACATTGCCAAAAGTATTGGGCCACCCCTCCAAATCATTTGGTGAAGGGGGGGTTATTTTGTGGGGTTGTTTCTCAATGATTGGACTTGGCCCCTTAGTTTCAGTGAAGGAAACCCTTAAGGCATCAGCATACCAAGACATTTTTGGACAATGTCATGCTCCCAACTTTGTGGGAACAGTTTGGGGATGGCACCTTTCTGAGTCCTGACCTCAACGCGATAGAACACCTTTGGGATGAGCTAGAGTGGAGACTGCGAGTCAGGCCTTCTCGTCCAACGTCAGTTCCTGACCTCACAAATGCGCTTCTGGAAGAATGGTCAAACATTCCCATAGACACGCTCCTAAACCTTGTGGACAGCCTTCCCAGAGGAGTTGAATCTGTAACAGCTGCAAAGTGTGGGCCAACTCAATATTGAACCCTACAGACTTATGCCTCGTACACACGACCATTTTTCTCTGCAGGAAAAAAAGCGTTTTTCCCAACGTGATTCCTCTCCAGCCTGCATACACACGTTCATGCAAAAAAACGTCCAACCAAAGAGCTGTGACGTACAACACGTACGACCGGACTATAAAGGGGAAGTTCCTTTCAAATGGCACCACCCTTTGGGCTGCTTTTGGGCTGCATACTTGATTCTGAGCATGCATGTTTTTTTCCCTTTGGAAAAGCATACACACAACCATTTTTCGCGACGAGAAAAAGACTGACGGGAAACACAACGAGAAAAAAGAGAACTGGTTTCAATTTTTTTCGGGCAGTTTTTTAGTCGAGAAAACTGCTAGGGAGCATACACACGACCGGTTTTCACAACCAATATAAAAAATGGCAGTTTTCTCTTCGTGAAAACTGGTAGTGTGTACAAGGCATAAGACTGGGATGCCATTAAAGTTCACATGTGTGTAAATATATTTTTGGTAATATAGTGCATATACATCGATTTTTAACTCAACAAAACAATGCTATTGCCTTGCCCTCCAAGAGCTGCCCTTATGCCGCGTACACATGATCGGTCAATCCGATGAGAACGGCCTGATAGGTGTGGGCCCCATCGGTTATTTATCCATCGGTTAAAAAAAATTGAAACTTGTTTTAAAAAATTAACCGATGGATACCTAACCGATAGAAATAAAACGATTGTATGCACGTCCATTGGTTAAAAATCCACGCATGCTCAGAATCAAGTCGATGCATGCTTAGAAGCATTGAACTTCATTTTTTTAGCACGTCGTTGTGTTTTACGTCACCGCGTTCTGACACGATCGTTTTTTTAACTGATGGTGTGTAGGCACGACTGACCATCAGTCAGCTTCATCGGTTAACTGATGGAAAAATCCATCAGACCGTTCTCATCGGATTGACCGATCGTGTGTACAGGGCATTAGACTGCTGATAAGGAAAGGACTCTCAGAAGATCTAGTTTAGGTGGTGACTATGGGGCAGATCCTCGTACAGCAGCGCATTTATGCGCCGAGCGTAGCGTATCTAAGATACACTACGCCACCGTAACTTACTTATTTTTTTGAATCCACAAAGAATCCGTGCCGTAAGTTACGGCGGCGTAGTGTATCTTTGACGGCGTAATGGCGTGGAATTCAAATAGCTGTGATGGGGGCGTGTTTTATGTAAATACGTTGTGACCCGACGTAAACAACGTTTTTTTTAACTGCGCATGCGCCGTCCGTGGGGGTATCCCAGTGCGCATGCTCGAAATGAACCCGGAACAAGCCAATGCTTCCGACGGTGACGTCATTCTACGCAAATCCCTATTAGCAAACGACGTAAAAATTTCAAATTTGTACGCGGGAAGGACGGCCATACTTAACATTGAGTACGCCTCATAACAGTAGCTTTAACTATATGGCGGAAAAAGCCGAACGCAAACGGTGTAAAAAAATGCGCCGGCCGGACGTACGTTCGTAGATCGCCGTAACTAGCTAATTTCCATACTTGCCGCGGAATTCGACGGAAACGCCACCTAGCGGCCGCCGAAAAATTGCAGCTTAGATCCGATGGCGTACTAAGACGTACGCCTGTCGGATCTAGCCGAGATGCCGTCGTATCTTGTTTTGTGGATACAAAACAAAGATACGACGTGCAAAATTTGAAATTACGCGGCGTATCAAGAGATACGCCGGCGTAATACCTTTGTGGATCTGCCCCTATAGCAGTAAAAATTGAGATTCCCTGCCGAAAATCTTAAAAACCTGGTAAAGATATCACATGGAGTAATAAATGTTGTTTCACACCACAGTAACAAATTACAAGAAAAAAAGGAATGCTGGGACATGCTGTAGAGGGGGACAAGTGTTTGAATGATGGCAAGTTTGAGGATACATTTGGGTCACTCCAATACAAATCCTCTAAGGCAAAATAAAGTTATTCACACAAACACCAAACGCTGCTCAAAGCTATAACACATCTGCTTTCAAAATGAACCCTTCTTTAATCATCTGCATCTAACGATCCCCTTCCACTCATACTGTACATCGCACTTAATGCAAAGTCTGGATAACAAATTACTGGAGTAATTAGAAAGCACCTGAGTGTTTTCCGCACATTTTTATCCCTCTGAGAACTGATAAAGTCTATTTGAATTTCTTAATACCGCTGCCTATTTTCTCTATAAACACATTGCTACAAGAGAAGATTACCTAAACAGTGTAGCATTTTCTTCAGTAAAAGAAAAAAAAACTATTCGGTGGAAGTCTGTCCCCAGTTGAGGGAAGAATAAAAAAGAAAAGAGCTCAAATAAGTGTTTGAACATAGTTTAGTGCCTGCTAGTGCTCAGTAGGGCTTTCTTTATAAAGGTTAACTTTCCAAATACAACGTATCGGCGTTTAAGCAATGGCAGGTTTTAGGCAATTATATATTTAAGGAAGTCAATTTCCACATATGTGTCATATTTTATGTTTAATGCTACAAAATAATATTTCTAGCTGACAGAAAAAATACAATTTTCCGTTCTTAGAGAAACTATTTCAATGTATAGTTTGTAATCATATACATACACTGCAAGTCTTCCAAGTGATACTAGGCCAAGGCTTGGGTGCTCATTTTTTAACCACTTCAGCCCCGGACAATTTGGCTGGCCAAAGACCAGAGCCCTTTTTGCGATTCGGCACTGCATCGCTTTAACTGACAATTGCGCGATAGTGCGAAGTGACTCCCAAACAAAATTTATGTCATTTTTTTCCCCACAAATGGAGCTTTCTTTTGGTGGTATTTGATCACCTCTGCGGTTTTTATTTTGTGCACTATAGACAAAAATAAAATTAAAATTTTTGAAAAAATGCTATATTTTTTACTTTTTGCTATAATAAATATCCCCAAAAATATATATACATTTTTTTCCTCGGTTTAGGCCGATATTTCTTCTAAATATTTTGATAAAAAAACACAATAAGCGTTAATTGATTGGTTTTCACAAAAGTTATAGGGGCAGATCCACAAAAGAATTACGCCGGCGTATCTCTTGATACGCCGCGTAATTTAACATTTTGCGCGTTGTATCTCTTAATTGCCAAAACAAGATACGACTGCATCTCGGATCGATCCGACAGGCGTACGTTTTAGTACGCCGTCGGATCTTAGGTGCATTTTTTCGGCGTCCGCTAGGTGGCGTTTCCGTGGAATTCCGCGTCGAGTATGCAAATTAGCTAGTTACGGCGATCCACGAACGTACGTCCGGCTGGCGCATTTTTTTACGTCGTTTGCGCTCGGCTATTTCCGGCGTATAGTTACCCCTGCTATTATGAGGCGTACTCAATGTTAAGTATGGCCGTCGTTCCCGCCTCGCATTTTGAATTTTTTACGTTGTTTGCGTAAGTCGTTCGCGAATAGGGATTTGCGTAGAATGACATCACCGTCATAAGCATTGGCTTGTTCCAGTTTAATTTCGAGCATGCGCACTGGGACACCCCCACGGACGGCGCATGCGCCGTTAAAAAAAAACGTTGTTTACGTCGGGTCACAACGTATTTACATAAAACACGCCCCCATCACATCCATTTGATTTCCCCAGAGATGGGCTTTAAGCAAGGGAAAAGAGGCTGTGTTATATTTTAAATAATAGTGTGAGTTGGTTAAGCTTTCGAGTACCCATCTGATCCAAATTTAGAGTGAATTTGAATGGCAGGTCCCCTTTAAAGTGAACCTGTCTTATAGTGCTGAAAAGTATAGTAGATGCTACTCTTAAATGAATGAAATTCCAGCTTGCAAGCACTGTGTATCATAAACAATGGACATTATTTACCTAAAGTATACTTTTTCTGTCTTTTTTTCCTTAACTCGTTGCATCTCCTTTAGCCCCTTTGCAGTCACTTCCTCTCTACATGCATGGCAATTCTTGGAGTGATTTCTGGTAGTGACAACAATGACCCATATATATGTAATGTGTGTTGAAATATTCATTTGTACTCAGAAGCACAATTGGGGGGACAGAGGCGGAGTGTTGTGACCTTACAACAGGATGTATCTGAACAAGGATCTTCATGGCATCCCCAGCTTACCAATTGCCAGATTTCCTTTTTGAATAAACCTAATAATATAATTAAATAACTTGAATATGCAAACATTTTAGAACATGAATAAGGTGTCAGATTAGGATTAAAGTCCGCGGGTATGACATTGTTTCTGAGCCCACAAATCAGATTCATTGTTAAACTTGGCAGGGTGGCCTGGCATGCCCACAGTACATTGGATTGTTGCTAATTGTTCTATGGCACTCTATAGTCAATTAATGACAGATTAACTTTCTGTATTTCTTCTAATAAAGCACATTTTAAATAGCAAAAACATTTTGGCCTTCATAGCTTTGTGCTCCTGTCACAGTTTGTACATCTTATTTGTAAACCCTCACAAAGACTTACACAGTGTTTTGTAAAATCCCTTTACCAATAAGGAATGTACAGATGAGAGAGGTTTGCTTAATATTTCTTGTAAAATTGTCTTCCTGTGACAGAATAAGGTGCAACATTTAGTACATCTAGTTAGAGGCAAGGAAACCAAAATAATTCATTACAGCTGCCGAGCACAATCCTTACTGTCCCTAAGTAACCATATATCATGGCACTACTATTATATCCAATTTCAATATACATAAAAACACAACATGTTCTTAAATAAAAAAAAAAATACTTAATTTGAACAGATGTATACAATTTGCAGCCACAGTGAACTGCTTTGTCATATCCTTATTTCAGGGAAGTTTGGATTTAAAGATGATGTGTCTGAGATACTGGCCATCGGAGAAAAATAAAAGTCCAACTTACTTAGGTATTTTACAATGGTAACAAAATAACACGAAAAAACTATTTAGAAGAGATATGATGAAAATGTATAAATACATAAGGGGTCCATATAGTGAACTTGGGGTGGAGTTATTCACTTTAAGGTCATCACAGAGGAAAAGGGGTCACTCTTTACATCTGGAGGAAAAGAGATTTAATCTCCAAATACAGAAAGGATTCTCCATGGTAAGAGTGGGGAAAATGTGGAATAGACTCCCTCCAGAGCTGGTTCTGTCCAGGTCAGTAGATTGCTTTAACCTCCTTAGCGGTAATCCCGAGTCTGGCTCGGGGTGAATTTTTTATACCAAAAGCGGTATCCCCGAGCCTGACTCGGGATCGCATTGCAGGATACAGGGAGAGTTACTTACCTTGTCCCTGGATCCTGCGATGGGTCCCTGCTGTGTGTGCGGGCTCCTCCACTGTTTCTCCTCGCTCGATTCACAGTGATGCCGAGATCTGTTCCCTGCGACGTTACGACACACAGGGACGGAGTTCGGCGCCAAATTCAAAAAGTGAAAAACACAATACACATACAGTATACTGTAATCTTACAGATTACAGTACTGTATGAAATAAATACACACCCCCTTTGTCCCTAGTGGTCTGTCCAGTGTCCTGCATGCAGTTTTATATAATAACAACTGTTCTTTCTGCCTGGAAACTGGAGATTGTCCATAGCAACCAAAAAGTGTCCCTTTACATCAAAAGTGCTAGAAAGCAGCGATAATAAATTAGAATCACTAGCAGAATTGAGCGATAGCGATTTGTGGGGAAATTCGTCATCAGACAATAAAAATAATGACAGCGACAATTCTGCAACTGAGCAAATTTCAGTGTTTTTGATTTGATTACATTATTGAATAATTTTTATTATAATTACATTATTATTTGTTATCATTATTTATAGTTATTTATTATATTATAATTTATGATTTTGTGTTTCAAACTTTATTATACCCGGGATGTCTACTAGACTCTTGTTTGGACAGATTTAACCTCCCTGGCGGTATGATTCTGTCAGAAAAAAGGTGCTGAAAGCGGTACCATTATTTGCAAGGAAATTTGGTGTTTTATATTGTAGGTCTGTAATTTTTAGAAATAACTCACTTAAATCTGACCAAACAAGATTCTAATAGGCATCCCGGGTATGACATTTTTTTAAAAACAAAATTATAAATTATAATATAATAAATAATTATAAATAATTATAACAAATAATAATATAATTATAATAAAAATTATTCAATAATGTAATCAAATTAAAATCACTGAAATTTGCTCAGTTGCAGAATTGTTGCTGTCATTATTTTTTTTTTTTTATGACGAATTTCCCCACAAATCGCTATCGCACAATTCTGCAAGTGATTATAATTTATTATCGCTGTTTTTTAGCTGATCTAAAACTATTTTTGACATAAAGGGACACTTTTGGTTGCTATGGACAATCTACAGTTTGCAGGGAGAAAGAAACGTTTTTATTATATAAAATGACATGCATGACACAGGACAGACCACTAGGGACAAGGGGGGTGTGTTTTTTTTACATACAGTACTGTAATCTATAAGATTACAGTATACTGTATGTAAAGTGTTTGTTTACGTTTTTAAATTTGGCGCCGTTCTCCGTCCCCGTGCGTCGTAACGTCGCAGGGAACGGAGATCGGCGTCACACGGAAGCACTATGTGAATCGAGCGAGGTCCCGCTCGCTCACACAGCGCGGTGGCATCGCTGGATCCAGGGACAAGGTAAGTAAAAAGTGCCTGTGGATTCAGCGAGGCGAGCCCGAGACTGACTCGGGGTTACCGATCGTAGCAGGAAAATCAAACCCCGAGTCAGTCTCGGGAAGACCGCCAGGGAGGTTAAGTAAGTTGTTCCTAAAAATTGCAGGCCTACAATATAAAACGCCAAATTTCCATGCAAAAAATTGTACCGCTTTTGGTACAAAATTCCAGACATAATCATACCACCAGGGAGGTTAAAAAGGGACTGGATTAGTTACTAAATGTACATACAGTGCCTGTGTTTTTAGCACGATGGCATCGCGCTGATTCTCGGCGACAGGGTGCCGACATCTCGCACTCGCTGGAATAGTAAAAGCACATTCCAGCAAGCACGTCATAGAAGCGACGGGAGATCCGACTTGGATTCCCGCCAATTCTACACTGTGCGGCGTTTGTTATGAATCCTGAGGGGGAACTCTCCGGCGGATTTTAAATAAAAATCCGGCATGGGTTCCCCCCTCATGAGCATACTGGGCCCTTAGGTCTGGTATGGGTTGTAAGGAGACCCCCCCTACGCCGAAAAAACGGCGTAGGGGGTCCCCCTACAATCCATACCAGACGTTATCGGGGTATGCGGGCGGGAGGCTTATCGGAATCTGGGAGCCCCCTTTAATAAGGGGGCCCCCAGATACCGGCCCCCCACCCTAAGTGAATGTATATGGGGTACATCGTACCCCTACCCATTCACCTGGAGGCAAAAAGTTAAAGTTAATAAACATGCCGGATTTTTATTTAAAATCCGGCGGAAAATTCCCCCTCAGGATTCATACTACACGCCAGACACGTGTAGAATTGGCGGGAATTCAAGTCGGATCTCCCGTCGCTTCTATGAGGGCTTTCTCTCCATCGCGGCAAGCCAGCTCGGCGCTGGCTCCCGCGATGGGGCTCGTAGGTGGTCAATCTCGCCGAGAAAGGGAGCGAGATTGACACAATATCGCGGTCACCCACTGTAATATAACTGGATACCAACATTTCTAGGTAACATTAATCCAGGGAATATCTGATTGCCTCTCAGGGTACCCAGAAGTAGTTGTTTCCCCTGCTGGAGAAATTTGGAGCATACTTTGCTGGGGTTTTTTGCCTTCTTCTGGATCAACTGTGGGTATAGGATCGTGTATATAGAATTGTATCCCCCCCCCCTTTTATTGGTTGAACTAGATGGACTTGTGTCTTTTTTTAACCAAACTAACTATGTAACTATATTTTTTTGTTAATATTTTATAGTTATTACAGGCCAGTGCTGTCGTAAAGCCATTGCTACATCATAAGAAGATCTAATTCCACAATTGCAAAAATCTAATTTATTAGGCAACAAAAATCTTTATCTATCATCGTATAATCACAAACATGCATTATCTTCCATATCCAGTATAGACAGCCATGTATTGTCAGGCATGATGCTAGAATTATGGAATTTTTATGCCTCTCTAGGATGATTTTGTGACTAACTGATGCCCTCTTTTTTGTTTAGTAACTCCAGGCAAACACATCACACACACTAAACACAAATTGGAAATTTGACAAGTCTTGTACCTCCACATAAGGGCTTAGATGAAGGCTTAAAAGGAGCAGAAGTAGACGGATGAGGTCATTCATCTGCTCAATCTTGGTATGTTTACTGACAATGTAAGTGCCTAAAGAGCCTTACTGACTCACTCTACGGTGTCCTTTTATGAAACTGCGGTAAAATACCGCTATTCAGTTCTCAGGTGTTCTCAGAGGAGATTGCTCTCCTCTGAGTGCCTGTTTATGAAGCTCTGTAGCTTGCTTCTCATTTTGAGATGAGGAGCGATCTACAAACACCGGGAACTCCTGAGAAAGGCTCCTCTCACTGTAATCTTGTGTGATGTAGCGGGATTACAGTAGGAGGAAGTGAAAAATACAAAAGTTGAACACGAATCTACACACATTATACACCACATATTAATAAAATAATAAAGTTACATTCCCACCAAACAATATACATTAACCTAATTATTAAAAAACATTGTTTTTATCAATATTTAAAGCTCATACATGTGCCTATTTAAATGTGAATGGTGTATAGTAAATGAATGGAATCCCACATATGTAATGCAGCTACAGTATACACCATTCATATAAATTAAAAATACATTTATAATCATTCATGTAAAACTGTAATAGAACAGTCCATGGGTAAAACCATATTTTAGGGTTTACATTTTTTTTTTACTAATAAATATTTTTTTTTTATAAAAATGACTTTAATAATAGCATTTTAATGCAGGTAGAATTATATATGTATATAATATATTTTATATTTTATATATATATATATATATATATATATATATATATATATATATACGTGTGTGTGTGTGTGAATATATATGCGTGTGTATATATATATATATATAGATAGATAGATAGATAGATAGATAGATAGATCTATATATATATATATCTATATCTATAGATATATACTGTATATATATCTATAGATATAGATATATACACATAGAAATAAACACACACACACATATATATGCTATATGATGATGTATCTATATATATATATACCAGGGGAGGGCTGGCAGGGGGGGGCAGGGTGGAAATCTTCCCATGGGCTTGTGACACTATGCACAGCCACCAGCCGCCACTACCAAATGCTGTTTTTGCAGAGCAGGAATATGCCTGCTGGAGCTCTGTTAACACAGGTCACAGCCGCTGCTCACCTCCGACTGTGCAGCCGTGCCTGTGTCAGCTCTGATGTAGATGGTTGCAGAGCTGAGCTATGTCTCGTCTCACACATAGCTCAGCCTCAGCGCACACCAGCGCTGACATCCCCTTCTCTTTCTGCACAGACACGAGGAGAGATAGAGCTCATCTGCTCCTCCTCCTTCTGAGTCTGCCCTGCCCACAGTACCCGGGCACTGGACAGGAAGTTTGAACCTGAGCCTCTGTGCGGACTCTGATGCAAGGGGGGGCCTCTGTGCAGACTCTGATGCAAGGGGGGGCTCTGTGCAGACTCTGATGTAAGGGGGGGCCTCTGTGCAGACTCTGATGTAAGGGGGGGCCTCTGTGCAGACTGTGATGTAAGGGGGGGCCTCTGTGCGGACTTTGATGTAAGGGGAGGCTATGTGCGGACTCTTGTGATCATGAAAAATCTTAGACAGTTTTCCTTAATCCATCACTTGTCCACGCTCTATGGGCCACTTTCTGTGACAGTCAGTTACAGATTCTCACTGTGCTGCGATAAAACTGTTTATGACCTGAGATCAGCGGTGAGACTCGGGATCGCCGCTGATCTCACTTTCATAAAAGGACACCTACATGTCCGAGACCTGCAGTGCAAGGATTGAATTCATATATTTAATTACTTTTTTTATGAGAATATATTTGACAGATGAGTGTCAGTACACAATACTTGTAAGGCCCCATACTCACGACCAAACATGTTTGCTGAAACTGGCCCGCGGACCAGTTTCAGCATACATGTTTGGTCGTGTGTAGTTACGAGCGTACAGAATTTCACCGTACATTTGCCCGCCGGGCCGTTTTTCAGCAGACATTTATTTCCAAACTTGTTTTAAAACCGTCCGCTCAAATCCTGTCCGAACGTACATGTTTGGTGGTGAGTACACAAAACCAACGTACAAAAACCCCGCGCATGCTCAGACTAAATGAGGCCACGGGAGCGCTCGTTCAGGTAAAACTGACGTTTCTTTGGGATATGGCACATTCGTCAATAGAAAGATTAATTCTAGCAATAGAACACTGAAGCAAAACACACAATAACCAATGCTTGATGCCGTCGTTTTATTCATTCTTCTCTTGCTATAACTAATCAGTTATTTAGCTCATGTTATTTCAACTGAGTTGTTCCATACTGAAAAGTGACATTTGTTAGCTGTGATGTAGTAAGATTTTTGCAAACTTTTATTGGCCCGACGTATCATATTTTTAGTGGTCCTCCACATTTCAAATTTTTTGCTTTTAATGTTTAATGGTTATCTTTCCCACTTTCTTTAGGTGTTTATAGTTATGTCACCATTTAGAATATTTTAATAGGAAATAGTTTTGATTTAGCTTTTGTTTGTATATTTAACATGATTTTTTTGAAGGTTGTTTAAATTGTCTACCATGTTGGCACACCAAATGACCCCCCCCCCCACATGAGTTAGTGAATAGTTTAGATTAAACATTTTATTTGTTTGTAATGTTTGATGCCTAAAATAATACCCACAGTATTACAAACAATAGGCACGTTTTTCAAATCAACAAAAAGGCTTTTATTTGAGCAAATTATAAAAAGGATCAAAAACAGAATGGCAGCACTTGAACAGCTAGCAACATACATGCAAACTTGCATTTCAAACATGGTGAAGGATAAACTAGCCAACCTCAGGAAGCACACAAAATAAAATCTGAAGCAGCAGCACATAACCAAAGGAACCCAAGCTGTGGTAGTCCAAACAAGATGCCATTTGTGGGGGATCAAATGGAAGGCAGGGCATCAACGTCTCCTCTTCCTTGCAACCTTCCTTCCAGGCTGCCTTCCAGCGGGTCTTCCCTGGGCCCTTGCAGGTGGGGATGATGTGGCAGCAGGAGTATGATGTTCAGCAAGCCGGGCCGGGTCACATAGCCCAGTGTCTGGGGTCAGCAGCTCCCTCTGCATCCACCAAAGGGCCTGGTTGATGATGCCCTTGGCCAATTGCCTCTGCTCCTCCGTGCCTTTATTGAGGTCATGTGCCACGGAGGCACTGTAGGCCTCAGTGGGGTTGAGGGGGGCCCTCATGATGGCACTCGCCTCCTGAATCATTTTCAGGCTGGCTTCCTCCACTGCCCCCAATTTCTTCTTACGGCCTGGTGGCCTAATATAAAGGGGAGGAGCCTGGCTGGTGGTGCTTGTCCTGGGGAGCTGCTGAACGCCACTGGGCCCGGCCTCCTCCTGGCTGCCACTGACCCCTTCGTCCTGGCTGACAGTGAGGAGAGGATCTGCCACCTCCTGGCTGGTCTCTTCTTCCTGTGTAAAAAAAAGTGACATGTTGTAATATATTTAGGAATATACTCACTCACATTTTCATGCTTGAATCTTATTTTTTGCCTTGAATTTAAACTTGAAAACAGACTCACCCTCTGACCCCTGCAGTTGTCATCCCTGACACCTATTTGTTTGCCCACGATTTTAGATTTTTACTTCCCAGCTTGTATTTTATTAACCAATATCAAGTCAAGAATCAAACAATAATTAAGATTATTACATAACTAGTTATGAAACTACTATACCTCATCATCGTAGAGGCGCAGATCTGCCTCTCTGTCAGCCAGGCCCTCTTCATCCGACTCTGCAGGGCTGTGGTGATCTGGGGAAGTCCCGCTGGGAGGTAGCGTGGAGGAAAGGTTGGGATTCAGACTTGACATTGATGCCCTGCCTTCCAGTTGATCCCGCAAAAATGACATCTGGTTGTAATACCACAGCTTGGGTTCCTTTGGTGGTCTTGCTGCTGCTCCAGATCTTAGCTGCTTTTGGTGAGCTTTGTACGCTCTCCTATATGTGCCCCTGAGGTTGGCAAGTTTATCCTTCACCATGTTGGCACTGCATTCTGGCACCCATGTCCTCATGTATGCTGCTAGCTGTTCAAGTGCTGCCGCTCGTACGTCCTTGTTATGATAATGGTCCTGCTTTGAATCCCACAGGATGGGCATTTCCCTGAATTTATCCAGCAAATGCTGGATAATGTCTTGGCTCTGCAGGAGATCCATTGGGAAATTAGGATTTACTCTTTTTTTTTCTAGATTGAATAAATAAAAAGAAACCAAAAACACAATTAAAAAAAGCCTCAGCATTTACATTGATAGAATATGTTGTTTAAAAAGTCGTACCTATATAGAAATACAAACACAGTGTCTCTTGTTTAGAAAATGCTGGCCAGCTCTGCCCCATTGGTTGGTTTTAGATAACATTTTTTTTATACATGCCGCCCCTTTGGTTACATTGCAGGAAATAATATAAATCTACAACCATACACAATTATTACAAATGACAGCATTCATCAAGGCACTATTGCATGTGTAGATATCCTGCCCCTCAGCATTGATTACATGAAAGAAACTTCCTAATGACCTCTGTCCAACCAACACAGAACAATACTTGGCCTGATCTGAATACACCCTACATAATTGATAATGAGTCACAGCATTTTTGATCTCTCTATTTTGTGATGTCTACAAAAGCATTTGGGTATGAAAATCACATTCTGGTATCCAAGAGACATAATAGCTTAATAAAACTGTGCAACCAACAGACCAAACCCCCATCCCATTGCTCTACATTTTAGAGCCCGCTGCTGATCCCATGTTTAAATTTCTTACCTGCCTCTCTCACAATCCTCGTTTCTTCCGCTCGCTGAATTAACACGTAACCTACGTAATCACGTCAAGCGCCTTTTATACACTCCGCGTATGTATGAAACGCCGCCCTCGTCACCTTTGCCATGCCCCTAATCAATTGAAAAAGTAAATATGGCGTTAACTGTGTAGGTTCTGGAATCGCGCGAATATTCTCCGCGTAACGTACGTCAATACGTTGTTGGCATTCGCGACACTCCGCATATGCAATAATCCCCGCCCTCATCTCCGCCCCTGACGGGACATTTCCTCGTTTCCACGCCCCTAATCTCTGTGGGAAGGAAAGATGGCGATGTCACACGAGCGGGCACGGAGCTCTCATGGCGCAAGTGAAGGGACAGAGGCTGGACCGTCCCGATCCAGGCCTAAAAGATATAAAGCCACTAATATGGCGTTCGAAGAAATGGTGGAGTTGGTTTACATCATGAGGAGGAAGGATTATGATGGTGAATGTGGGCCCTACAAAACACCGAACCGTAGGAAGTCACACATAATGGACAAGGTGGCAAGGAGAATGAGGAGAATGTTTGGTGTCACCAGGTCAAAGGAGCAACTACGGAAGCGTTGGTCCGATTTAAAATTGAGGGAGCCACATCACATGAAGAAGATACTAAAAATTCTGCGTAAAAGTAAGTCCATATTATTTAAGGGGGGGGGGGAAATGTCTGCAATAATGTGTTGACATGTATTTTTTCACATCTGCCTCCTTGGCCTGCTTGTACTTTTGAACACGTGTAGATACTGTATTGTGTTTATGTCAAATAACAACCTTAAACAAATTTTGTGAAATAGTAAACACGCGTAATATGACATTGTTTAGCAAAAATGTGACGTTACTCCAGGAACAACACACCTGGACATGGCTGACTGGCCCCAAACTTGGTTTTCCAACATTGTTGACTAGCAAAATCACAGAAATTAAATTGAGTGAATGTGACAGGCAAACAAGATTCATTCTCCAAAATGCAAATAAAGCTGATGTTTTAACATCTTGAAATGCAAAGCACCTGTGTCTCAAAAATCTAAGTATATTTATTTGGAGGGTCGACGAGAATTAATGTTTTGGGGTGACATCCATTTGTGTCACTTCTTTGCAAAAAAGGGGCAGGATCAGAGCTTGGCCTAGAACTATGCCAAAAATGGAGGATTGCTGAAAGAATAAACAACCAAAAATCATCATAAATGTATCGTCTATGCAATGTGTGCGATTTATGATATCCAATATCTGTGTGCTGATGAGTATACCTTTTGTTTTTTATTATTTCTTATAGGGGAAAGAAGACGCCAGCAATTGGAGGAGGCAGAGAGGGCCAGACACCCGGAAAATCAAACACCTCCACATGTTGAGCAGGAGGAGGCTGTGGAAGGAAGAGAGGAGGATGTGGAAGGAGAAGAGGATGTGGAAGGAGAAGAGGATGTGGAAGGAGAAGAGGATGTGGAAGGAGAAGAGGATGTGGAAGGAGAAGAGGAAGGAAGAAAGGAGGAAGGAAGAGAGGAGGAAGAAGTTATTTTGGACTTAGAATTTATATCAGATGAAGGGCAAGTGGCGGAAGAACAATTTGGCGAATTGCAAGAAGGTGGATTGATGGATGAAGGAGGAGTCGAAGATGATGGGGAGGTGGTGGAAGAAGGAGGAGTGATAGAAGATGATGGGGAGGTGGTGGAAGAAGGAGGAGTGATAGAAGATGAAGAAATTGGGGATGTGGAAATTATCAGGCCATCAGGTCAGTGTCACCCCTATATTAATAGGGCCAAACATATGCAGATAGGCTGGAAATTATTTACATATTTTGAATGCCAATTTGTTTCTTTTTAGGGGATCAAGATGGAGTAGCACATTTTTCACGTGCAAGTGCTTCTATCATTATCCAGCAACTAATGGAGTGCAGCACGGAAATGGACATTATGCAGGAAAGGATGCTAGTCATGGAGCAGAATGTGCGAAATGTCATTTCAGAGTGTAGCACGGAAATGGAGAACATGCGACAAAGGATGCTAGTCATCAACCAAAATTACAAAAATATCATGGACATGATGGGCCGTGTCAAAGACTGAACCACAGAAGCCCATCCCCCGCCCATCCCCCGCCCACAAAACCCTTTTTAATTTTTGTACTTTATAATACGCCAAAATTTCTAAATGCACACACAGTGTGCCAATATGTGCTAGCTGCCATCACAGACTATCTATTGTCTGTGCTTTGTGGGTACAAACCCCTCCTCGATCCTCAAGTAGTTGAGAGGAAGGGTTTGCTCCCACAAAACACAGACATTGATCACCCATGATGTCAGATAGCACATGTGGCCATTTGTCTGTTTAACCAATGACATTTGGCGAGTTTGCACTGAATGTGTGCATTTAGAAATTTTGGCGTGTTCCAGTGTGAAAGCACACCATCCATATGACTGACTGCTGTTATTTTTTTTAATTTTTGTTTGGTGTTGATCTTTTTTGGTTTGTAAATGTTTCCAGTTTCAGATCACAAAACGAACAATAAATCTCACCTAAAGAAAGAAGTTAACTAATTTTGGTAAAAAATTCAAAAATTTTTGTGTTGTGTTAAAATCTTGTTGAAAAAATTAGACACAAACAAATGACAAGCCCAAAAATTCTTGCGTATAGTTTCAGTGAAATTATTCTTACATTGTGTTTCGATCATTATTATTGATAATCACTGTCAATAAAGACAAAAAAATAAATAATTAAAAGCCAATATTTTGTCTCAAGAATTTGCAGGAAATGTTTTCTGCCTAAAAATACACATTTCTTGTTAAAAAATGAATAAACTAAAAAAAAAAATATGAGACATCAAAAGCAGAAAAATGAGTGGCTTCTTATTTCTAGACTGAATACCCAGTTTGTAGATGAGTGAATAATGTGCAAATGTGGTTAGTTAATACATCTGAGTAAGTAAATTTGGCACTAGAAGTGCACGATTTTTGGAGATAACCTGGAAGACAGAAAAATAGAGAAAAAGCAGTAATGACAAACAACTGTATAAAGTCCAATGGTCTAATTATTTATTAGTTGTGAGAATATTCCTTTCTTTGGGGGCCGAATTAGAAAGAAATATGATCTGGCATAGCAATGGCCCCCCGACCCATGAAGTACTCAACATATTTGTCGCGTACCTCACGAGCAGATTGGGGGGCCAAGCCAGCGCGACCAGTGTCCAGGCCAGGAATGTTCTCTGAGGGTAGTCCTGCCTCAGAGCCCATGGAGGCTAGGTACGTCTGGGAGTGCCTGCGTAGAAAATTGTGCAAAATGCAGCAGGCAAATATAATGGTGTTCAATTTATATTCCGCCAAATGTATCGATGTCAGGAACAGGCGGAACCGGTTGCTGAGGATCCCAAAGGCATTCTCGACTACCCTCCGAGCCCTGGACAACCGAAAATTAAACACACTCCTCTCTAAGGTGAGGGTCCTCTGGGGAAAAGGCCGCATTAGGTGAGGTCCAAGGCCGAAAGCCTCGTCCGCTAGGAACACAAACGGAAGTCCTTCCACATTATCTTCATCTGGTGGCAATGCCAGACCACCAGTTTGGAGACGATCATAGAAATCAGTCCGTGCGAACACTCCCCCATCTGACATCCGGCCGTTCTTCCCCACGTCCACATATAGAAACTCATACTGTGCCGACACCACCGCCATCAACACGATACTATGATAACCCTTGTAATTATAATAGTAGGACCCCGAGTGGGGTGGGGGCACAATGCGGACGTGTTTCCCATCTATTGCTCCACCGCAGTTAGGAAAATCCCACCGCTCGGCAAATTGGGAAGCCACAGACTGCCATTCCTGTGGTGTGGAGGGTAGCTGTGGGGACAAACAAAAAAAGAGATTTAGTACTTTGGCACATAAACATTGCAAACATAATCCTACAAGCATCCTTGTGCAACTTTACATTTTTAAAATAGCATTTGCAAATTATGAAGGGAGAATTTCGGGGCACAAATATATAGGCCCACTTAATTAATAAGAGACTCCACAGCCCTCTGATGGGGACAAAAACACTTTGAAGGGGGGGGTGGGGGGTGTTAAAACTGTTTTTAGAAAAAAAAAAAAAAAGTGGCATGGTGGGGGTTGGCCCGAAGATAGCATGCTGGACAGGTTAATATTGGGTAAGATCAAAATATGCAGGTAGGCCAAAATAAAAAGAACATGTAAAAGCTGATATCAACATGCATAGTGAGAAAAGGGAACGTTAGTTAAACACACAGCATATCTGGGAAATAAAATAAAAAGTTAGTTTGCCACATTATTAAAGACACATTGTGAGGTTAAAATGAGGAAACTTACCTTCATATACTCCTCGTGCATAACTTTAATGATGGCAGCACACGTGTCCGGTATGATGACCCCAAGCGCCTGCGGAGAGATGCCTGTCGAGAACTTGAGGTCCTGCAGGCTCCTCCCAGTCGCCAGGTACCGCAACGTGGCAATAAGCCTCTGCTCGGCCGTGATGGCTTGGCGCATCACAGTGTCCTGCCTCGTGATATAGGGGGACAGAAGATCCAGCAGACTGTTGAATACGGGGTCCGTCATGCGGAGAAAATTCCTATAGTCATTAGGATTATTCTCCTGGATTTCCCTAAGCAGAGGCATATGTGAGAACTGGTCACGCTGGCGCAACCAATTCTTGGTCCAGAAACGCCTCCGCCCCCTGTTTCTGGCCAAAGTACTGGAATAATGAACATATCCAGCAGCCATCCCATAAACAGCACCAACTCGCGAAAATTGACGCTGCTGCTCCATCATGGCTTCAAACCGGCCGGCTGGTCAGTCAAGAACACACTCCAACAGAAAGCACAATCAAATCCAGCGGTACCTGCAAAGAACGCACGACACACAGATACGAACGCACAGTACGAATCTGCTAAGCAGAACGAACTGCACGCCTGTACCCGAATGCCAACTACGTACCCACAAGCACACGCACTGAACGAGAAAATACTACCTGCTAAAGCCTGGAGACCGAGAAGCGCGAATCAGCTCTAACCAAACCTTCACTAACACGAGCAAAGCCGTAACTAGCAAAAGCGGAACAGAGGGCGTCGCCATTGACTTTGGCCTTTCCCTTTATAGTGACGTCAAACGTGGATTACGTGCACGCGTTCAGGTCCGCAGGGAAATATCGTCCGCTGGTGTGTACAAGCCAGCGGGCCAAATGAAAAAACAGCCTTGTACGCCGGAAACAGCCCGTCGGACATTTCGAACGGACATGTTTGCTCGTGAGTACTCGGCCTTATAGAACAGAAGCAATAGATCAGTTGTTTTTACACTGCCCATAGCCATGGTCCAATGACAATCATATGCTGCTAAGCTGAAAGGCTGTTAGAGCTAAGCAATAGACCTACATGAAAATATGAATATTATTAAATATTTAGAGAAACAAGGGAATCCTTGTAAAACATTCATAATTAAAGAAATAATTTTATTACAGTACCTTGGTGAGTACTTATAAGATAAGTTTGACAGATATCACTCAATAAATATTATGCACAAAAACCAAATTATACAATAATTTGGTTTCTCAATATTCCCTCTACACACCTCACAATAAATTTGTGAAACAACAGTGCTGGCATATTGTTCTGCTACAAAATGACTCTACATCATTATTAGAAAGAACTAAAGACAAAGTTGTGATGCAGACTTTATGACTTTTAAGATCCAACTTGCTGTCGCTATAATAAAACAGACCATTCTTGTAATACAGAACAGCTAAGAAGACATGTCTTGTGGTCACTCTTGGCCTGCGTCCATGGAACGCTTTGAATCCCTGCTACAAGTCAAGGAAACAGCTGCACAGGAAGAATCCAGGGCTCCAACTTGAAATAGGAATACATGTTCTAACTAAGCAGATTTACAGTACGTAACTCTTCTTATAGCGAGGTGAATACAAGAAACATATGTATACTCCTAAGGGTCCCAACTGAGATTTTCTTTCCTCTCCAAAAACATGCAGTTTGGTGTGATGTACACATGATAATCAACCAGATACAACGAAGTGTTAATACAAAATATACAAAAACAGTTGTTATAAGTTACTTTGCTGACAGTGTTTGTAATCTTCATTATTACTTCTTTAGTAGGGATATCACTCTTTTAATGTAAAGCCCCATACACACTATCAGTTTTCCTGCAGGTTTTTCGCTTCAGGTTTACCAAAACCATCTAATATGAGGTCAAACCTTCAGGCCCCGTACACACGTTCCGAGGAACTCGACGTGCCAAACACATTGAGTTCCTCGTCGAGTTCAGTGTGGAAGCCGCCGAGATCTCGGCGGGCCGACTTTCCTCATTGAACAACAAGGAAATAGAGAACATGTTCTCTTCTCGGCCCGACGAGTTCCTCGTCGGCTTCCTCGCTGAAAAGTGTACACACGGCCGAGTTTCTCGGCAGAATCCAGCTCCGACCGAGTTTCTGGCTGAATTCTGCCGAGAAACTCGGTCGTGTGTACGGGGCCTAAGAGTTTCAATTTGTATGCAATCAGGCATGCCCTTGCACTACATGGTTTTGGTAAAGCCGAAGAGAAAAACCTGCAGGAAAACTGATAGGGTGTAAGGCGGGCTTAATGCCACGTACACACGACCGTTATTCATGTCAAGGAAAAAAAATACGTTTTTCTCTAAGTGATTCTTCTTAAGCCTGCCTTGCATACACACGGTCGTTAAAAAAACACGTACGACGGCACTATAAAGGGGAAGTTCTATTCGAATGGCACCACCCTTTGAGCTGCTTATGCTAATTTCCCCGTCTCATAACTTGCTTCTGAGCATGCACGTTTTTTCCCCCTCGCTAAAGCGTAAACACGACCGCTTTTTACGACGTGAAAAACGATGACGTGAAAAATGACGAGAAAAAATAGAGCAGGTTCTAAATTTTTAATGCCCATTTTTCTCATTGAGAAAAATGCTCTGAAGCCTACACATGGCCGTTTTTCACGACCAATTAAAAAAATTGCATTTTTCTCGTCATGAGGCATAAGGGGCAAATACAAATTACAGTATTGCTTAATCCCATTGGTGATCTATATAATTAGAAAATAGGGCAGGAAGTACATTTAGGTTATGTTTTGTTTGGCTGTTTGTTTCTAAGTGTGCACCTGAGGCTTATGCTCTCTGTAAAAAAAAGGGCAAGCAGCCAGTAAATGCAGATTCTGATCACATGATCACTCAGCCTGTAGAAGGTGTCAAAACTATTTTTGTTTAACCACTTAAGCCCCGGACCAATATGCAGCCTAAAGACCCAAGGTGTTTTTACAGTTCGGGACTGCGTCGCTTTAACAGACAATTGCGCGGTCGTGCGACGTGGCTCCCAAACAAAATTGGCGTCCTTTTTTCCCCACAAATAGAGCTTTCTTTTGGTGGTATTTGATCACATCTGCGGTTTTTAGTTTTTGCGCTATAAACAAAAATAGAGCGACAATTTTGAAAAAAAAGCAATATTTTTTACTTTTTGCTGTAATAAATATCCCCCAAAAACATATATAAAAACATTTTTTTTCCTCAGTTTAGGCCGATACGTATTCTTCTACCTATTTTTAGTAAAAAAAATCGCAATAAGCGTTTATCGATTGGTTTGCGCAAAATTTATAGTGTTTACAAAATAGGGGATAGTTTTATTGCATTTTTATTTTTTATTTATTTTTTACTACTAATGGCGGCGATCAGCAATTTTTTTCGTGACTGCGACATTATGGCGGACACTTCGGACAATTTTGACACATTTTTGGGACCATTGTCATTTTCACAGCAAAAAATGCATTTAAATTGCATTCTTTATTGTGAAAATGACAGTTGCAGTTTGGGAGTTAACCACAGGTGGCGCTGTAGGAGTTAGGGTGCACCTAGTATGTGTTTACAACTGTTTGGGGGTGTGGCTGTAGGAATGACGTCATCGATCGTGTCTTCCCTATAAAGGGAATGACGCGATCGATGCGCCGCCATAGTGAAGGACGGGGAAGCCGTGTTTACACACGGCTCACCCCGTTCTTCAGCTCCGGGGAGCGATCGCGACGGAGCGGCTATAAACAAATAGCCGCGCCGTCGTCTCGGATCGCTCCCCGAGCGGACCCGACCTCCGCATGTAGCGGGGGGGGTCCCGATCGGACCCCCCACCCGCTAATAGGCGAGGACGTACGTGTACGCCCATGTGCCTGTACGTGCCATATTGTGGACGTACATGTACATGCGGGGGTCGGGAACTGGTTAAAGAGATTGTAAACCCTCGTGTTTTTTCACCTTAATGCATCCTATGCTATTGTGAGAGCTGCCGTGGGACCCCATAAGAGGACGATCGGGGACACTGTGCAAAACAAAACTGCACAGTGGAGGTAAGTATGACATGTTTGTTATAAAAAACAAAACAAAAAAACAATGAACCTTTAGTACCACTTTAAGCTTATATTTTCTCTGTATCTCTCAACCAGCAGAAATATCTAGTTTGACCGGCACAGCAAATGCACATTTATTTATTTTTGATGCAATAATGAAGTCCAAGTCCCTGCCACATGGGATGGGCAAAGAGGGTTGGGTCAGGGGCGGAGCTAAGGGGTGCTGCAAAACAAGGTTTCGCCTCGGGTGTCAAAAATCCTTGCACCAGCCCTGAGTCCACCCATCAATGAATAGTACCAAAAAATAACTCTGTCTGCCCTAAATACCAGGGCAACAGGATCAACATGAATCCATAAGCTCACATCTCTACTGCTATATAATTTTTGCTTGGTGTAGTAAGGGGGTCTTTTGGGGGCAGTGATTTAAAAGTAAACATAATTTTCATAGAGCACTGTACAAGAGAATCATACATAGTTTCAATACTTCCTAACACACTGATCAAAAAAATTAACAAAAAAATTGTAACCTAATAATCTACTTTTAAATTGGTTCTAAAGTCTAATTTATTTTTTTACTTTAATGCATTCTCTACATTAAAGTGAATTTAGTTTTTCAAACAATAGCCTCTACTATTACTTTAATTTCCAATAAAAAATATTTAGGGAAGAATACACAGCCAAAAAAAAAATAATACATCCATAAATTGCGTTATAATTGACTTAACAACAGAGGAGCAAACTTTAGAAGGCAAAAACATGAAAGCCATTTGGGGCTTTATAAATAAGTCCCTTTTATATCATATTCAGACAGATGAGAGATGATATTTGATATGTTGCTATGGGATACAGCAGTGGATTCTTCTCCTTACTAAATAAAGACCAGAGAGACATGCGTGTCTGCTGTATGACACACCACAGTCTTTTTAATAATGAATAATGTTTCCCATGCACTGTGTGTTACATGCAGCTCAGAGACTAAGTAGAACAATAGGTCAAAGGAAATGATGCCAATTAGACCTGGTGCTGGAGAACTAGAAGACAGAAACTTCCTCTCAGTACATCATTTCCTGCAAAATGTATTTTAAGATTTATCTCCTTTCTAGTACAAATGCAACACATGAACACAGTATATATTATTTGTGTTTATGCTTTCCAAAAAAAAAGTAAGAAAAAAAATATATATATACAGTACAGACCAAAAGTTTGGACACACCTTCTCATTCAAAGAGTTTTCTTTATTTTCATGACTATGAAAATGTAGATTCACACTGAAGGTATCAAAACTATGAATTAACACATGTGAAATTATACATAACAAAAAAGCGTGAAACAACTGAAAATTTATTTCATATTCTAGGTTCTTCAAAGTAACCACCTTTTGCTTTGATTACTGCTTTGCACACTCTTGACATTCTATAGATGAGCTTCAAGAGGTAGTCACCTGGCGCAGCACCCCATCACTCTCCTTCTTGGTCAAATAGCCTTTACACAGCCTGGAGGTGTGTTTGGGGTCATTGTCCTGTTGAAAAATAAATGATGGTCCAACTAAACGCAAACCGGATGGAATAGCATGCCGCTGCAAGATGCTGTGGTAGCCATGCTGGTTCAGTATGCCTTCAATTTTGAATAAATCCCCAACAGTGTCACCAGCAAAGCACCCCCACACCATCACACCTCCTCCTCCATGCTTCACGGTGGGAACCAGGCATGTAGAGTCCATCCGTTCACCTTTTCTGCGTCGCACAAAGACACGGGGTTTGGAACCAAAGATCTCAAGTTTGGACTCATCAGACCAAAGCACAGATTTCCACTGGTCTAATGTCCATTCCTTGTGTTCTTTAGCCCATACAAGTCTCTTCTGCGTGTTGCCTTTCTTTAGCAGTGGTTTCCTAGCAGATATTCTACCATGAAGGCCTGATTCACACAGTCTCCTCTTAACAGTTCTAGAGATGTGGCTGCTGCAAAAGGTGGCTACTTTGAAGAACCTAGAATATGAAATATATTTTCAGTTGCTTCACACTTTTTTGTTATGTATAATTCCACATGTGTTAATTCATAGTTTTGATGCCTTCAGTGTGAATCTACAATTTTCATAGTCATAAAAATAAAGAAAACTCTTTGAATGAGAAGGTGTGCCCAAAGTTTTGGTCTGTACTGTATATATATATATATATATATATATATATATATACATATATACACTATATTACTAAAAGTATTGGGGCGCCTGCCTTTGCACGCACATAAACTTTAATGGCATCCCAGTTATAGTCTGTAGAGTTCAATATTGAGTTGGCACACCCTTTGCAGCTATGACAGCTTCAACTCTTCTGGGAAGACTGTTCACAAGGTTTAGGAGTGTTTTCCTTTGGGAATGTTTGACCGTTCTTCCAGAAGCACACTTGTGAGGTCAGACACTAGAAGTGGACGAGAAGGTCTGTCTATTGGGTTGAGGTCAGGACTATGTCAGGCCAGTGAAGTTCCTCCACCCCAAACTCGCTCATCCATGTCTTTATGGACTTTGCTTTGTGCACTGTGTTGGATCTGTTTACTCATAAGGCTCTTTCCTCATTGTAATTAGTTGACACCAATGCATCTCAGTCAACAAAATCATGATGGTAATGTCACAATTGTATTGCCCGTGTTCCCTGGGACTACAGATCAACATTGTGATGTCATTGCAGGTTGTGCTCTCACTTTAGTCACTGCTACTAAGACCATACCTAGCTCCACCCATTAGACCACAATTGTCCCCACCCAATGCCCCAGTCAACTAGCCTAATGCACAGCATAATGGGAGATGTAGTTTCATTGGAAACTAACAAGGTGTAGCCGCATATGATGCTCTAAGACTGCAAAAACTGTCCCACCATATCCTACAGACTTTGGCTACAGGAGCGTGCATTGGTTTTAATGGGGAACATTTATTTAGATTTAGGGCAGGTAATGAAGATTTTTGGCCACAAATTAATATTATTACAGTAGTTCTGCTGATTTTTATAGAATAACATTTTGTGTACTTTTATTTTTATTTTGCTGTTTTTACTTGTAATGGTGGCGATCTGCGATTTTTAGTGGGATTGTGCCATTGCAGCGGACCAATCTGACCCCAAGTGACACTTTTTTGGGACTAGTCACATTATTACATTGATCAGTGCTTAAAAAATGCACTTATCAATGTATAAATGACACTGACAGGGAAGGGGTTACCAATAGGGGGTGATCAAGGGGTTAACTGTGTTACTTGGGTGTGTTCTAAAGGTGTGGATTTACTGGGACAACATAGAGATCGCTGTTCCTGATCACTAGGAACAGCAGATCTCAGTATTGTCCTCTGTCAGAATAGGGATGGGCCTTGTTTACATAGGCAGATCCCCATTCTGCCTCTCTGTACCACGATCGCATGCGTACCCACAATATCACACACATGGACTGACGTACGAGCCGCGTTGCAGCAAGTGCTTAATGTAACAGTGAAAAACTATGTTAAACTGTTACAACTTATCTCATTTTGCTACAGTTATGAAGCTGTGATACATACATTAAAGTGGAAGTCCAGTCAAGATCGAATTAAGCCTGAAATGGTTCCCACCTCTGTCCTAATTCCTATTTTAACTATCCCGTAGAAGGAAGATGCTTATACGTACCTGGTCTGTGGGTCCTCTGGACTAATCACATAGTGGGGTTTGAAGCTTGTAGCTTAAAAAAGGAACTTGCGCTTCTTTTGAGCTGTTTCAGGTCAATAACTGGAATTCAAAAGGACTGGTGCAGACAGATTTTGCAGAAGTGTCTCACATGCATTCTAAAAGTGGCGCAGCATTTCCAAATTTACGGTGTGTACACATATAGAACTTGCCCCTGAATTTGGCACATGCTGTTCCACTTTTAGAATGTACACGAGAGAGACTTTTGTAAAATCTGTCTTCGTCAAAGTCTCTCTCTAAACACTAAAAGAGAGTCAATATTCCCACTTTTGTAAGAAACGAACTGTGAGCATTTGATGTGGAATTTGGAGCAGGTGTTGTGCCACAATGTAAAAGTGGCGCATAACTACCTGAATTTAGCGCATGAGTTGCTTTCAGAACCAAACGTGTCACAGACGCTTTATGAATTTGGCACAAAATATTAACGAGAGGGATTAATGCCAGAAAATCTGTTATTTCCCCCAAGCAAGTACTAACCACCATTACAGGCAGGAAACTAGCAATTATAGAAAACTGTCTATGACTGCAGACTAAGCATCTCCCCGTCCTCTTGAAGTTGCTTCAAAACTAAGCTTTAGATATAATTTGTTTCTTCTTTGATGAGCAGCCTGGATGCCTCAGTAAGGCTTACAATGATCTTCTTCTAGTGAGTGCACATGATCACATAAAACCTGATGACATCCAGTGACTACTGTGCAGTCCTAATAAAAGTATTAAAGATGGCAAAGGGGTTATTGACGGGCATGATTCTGAATAGCTGTCAGCATATGAAGACAGTCCATTATTACCAGATAAAGATCTGACACAAGTCAGGTGCAGCTCATTGGTACAGTCTGGACCGTCGGACTCATGGTGCTCCTCCTTATGGAGGTTGTGACTTACAAAATTACACCCTTTGCTGAAAAGTCTTCTTTCTTCTAAATTGCCATAAAACATTCCTGCCCCTCTTCTACCTAAGTGCACTTAATGTCCACGAAATCCTCAAAGAGGTAATCTTGCAAGTGACGACAGTAACTTTTACAGAGAATACATGTTTTTGCCTAGAAGATTTTTCTTGCGAACATGCCAAAGATAAAGGTTGCTAAATACAATTTAATTCACTCCAGAGTGCAGTTAAATAGATATGACGGATGGCAGCTTGTCTGAGGCCTTTCCATTTGTTAAATTATGATGGATGAGTGATGTACATTGCTGAATTTCAATGCTCTCTCTGTCGCTCACACTGCCTGTTTTTATAAAAGATTTGCAATCAACAATTGTTCTAAATCTATCTCCATCAGAACAATGTGACACTCTGCAATTATGGTAAAGTAGTAGAATGCCTAAAGTGTTAGCGAATAGGTCCCTTGATAATATGCGCTATGTGAAGAGCATTCAAAGTGTCACACTGGTGTGACTGTTTCAACAAAGTCTCCACACTTACAGCTTTCAATTAAGTAGTTCGGCATGTTCTCTGAATAAATGTTTCGCATTGAAACATCATGACTCACTGAAATAAAAGACAGTTAGGGGCAGCAAAATAATTAGTTATGATTTCTTTTTCCTCCATAGGAAACCCAGAACACTGGAAGAATGGAAATCGGCATGCATTGTAGTCCGTAAAAGCTCTGAAATGGGAGAGATGCATTCCAGCATACTAATTTTCATCATTTCATCAGATCAGACTCTTTAGGATTCAGATGAGAATATAAGTTGATTCAGCCGGTTGCAAAGAAGAAGAAGACACCATTTACCAAAAGGCAAGCACTTATGTGAGATGAGTGGCATCTGATGCCTCAATCCACGGAGGGGAAATTGATGAAGAGGGTACAGAAGGCGGTGTAGAAAATAACTCCAGGGCTCAACGTTTTTGATGGGTAATCTACTGTCTCAATGTAGGCATCTATATGCAGAGCATATAAACATTTACACCTGTATAGTAAAGCTGTCATGGGGAAATAAATGATTTGGCAGTCAGATAACTTAAAATTAAAAATTAAATGTAAAGTTTAATGAGTTAAATTTTTTCGTACTGATTTTTTCGGCTTTTGAATCCCTTTTTATTGGGACAAAAAGAGTTGGGAAATCCCATTTTTTTTACAGTTGTCACTGGAACAGGAGAGGAAAAATATTTCAAAGTAGACATCTGTTATAGTGACAACTCTGTACAAGAGGATTTCCTCTCTTATCTCTCTTCTTGTCTTGCCAAATTGAACACCAGCAGCAAAACCCCAAAATTGCTTTAGGTTTGCATGGATTGCACAACACTAGTGACTGAATAGGTAAATTTTATACTTAGAAAAAATACTAATGGTGCTAATCAATTTAGGGTTAGCAATGGTTCCATTCCCATATAAATACATGGGATTTTAATTTAATTTTATAATCACCGTACCTAACATAGACATGACTGATTCACATTTATAATCACTAGATTGTATAAGGTATAACTAACGGCAAAACATTTTTTCACTTTGGGTAGAGTAGAGAGGGATTAAAACACCTGTCAGGTTTTTAATAATGTCTCTACCCCGATTAAAATAGACCTATACAATTTTTTTTAACTTTTTGGATTGATTTTTTTTTTGCCATGTGTATTACATTGTGAAAATTTACCTTCACTTCCTGTCCCATAACCAAAATGGGAAGTGAGAGGAAATCCCTGCAAAATAAGGGAATTCCTTGGGGACTCCCAAGTCATCAGAACAAGTGTTCTCATTAGAAGAGTTCCCCTCTATTACATTTCTGGGGATAAACCAAAATTTGGATTCTCTATTACTTTCACTTTCAATGATAATGGGGTATGAACAGCAATAAAAACCTGACAGGTGTTCTAATCCCTCTCCACTCTATCCAAAACTAAAACAAGTGTTGCCTTTGGTTATGCTTTAAGAATATTCGTCCTTTCTATTTGTCCTGTTTGCTGTTATCACCAAGAGTGAAAGTGAAAGGAAATTCTAAATTTTGTGTCACCAGATCAGAAATATAGCGTAAATCTTCCAATAGGGACACTAGTTCTGGTGACCTACAGTAGGAAACAAGCAGGGATTTACTTCACTTCCTGTTTTGGCTATGGGAAAGGAGGTAAAAGGAAATCTTTCAAGTGAGACACGAATGGCAAAAAAAAAAGACATGGTCCTTTACTCTATCCAAGCTTTTTTAATCTTTTTATTACATTTTTATTTTTTGTGGTTTTACTTTAAGAATGGTTGTTTTTACATTTTTTTTTCTTCACCCGACTGCATCCCTTTTGCATAAATCTAGGGAGACAGACCACAGATTTGACCGGCAAACTCAAAGTTGAAACCATCAAAAAGGCATTCAAGAGCTGTAAAAATAAATCAGCCTCAAATACTAAAGTAGAATGTGTCTGTCCATAGCAGGTAAACAGTAAACATTCCTGCATTTCCTTTTGTGCATTGTAACAATGTAGTAATTTTACCAATAATAAAAGACAGTAAAAAATCCCTATAAATGTCTTATGTGATTTAATACAAACATAGCAGTATAAATGAACAGTTTGATGCATTTTGGATGTGCATTCTAGTAAGAAATATCCTGCACTCTAACATCTGAAATACTGTTATTGATTTATGACAATCCAAAATGCAGCTATTCCACTTCATATGCATTCATTACTGCTGCTATGCACTAGTGATTTGGAACATTAAACAACAAATTAGAAATTGGATGTCATATTTGTACACCTTTTATCATTAGAAGGCTGTATCTGTTTACTTTGATTTAATTTACATGGCAATTATACATAAATAGCTAGATTCAGAAACACTTAGGCTGGCGTATCAGTAGATACGCCAGCCTAAGTCTGAATCTGAGCCGAAGCAAATTTAAGCGTATTCTGGTAACCAGATACGCTTAAATTAGGCTCAGATACGAGCGGCGTAAGTGTCTTACACCGTCGTATCCTAAAGTGTACTTTTTAGGCTGACCGCTAGGTGGCGCTTCCATTGCGGTCGGCCTAGAATATGTAAATGAGTAGATACGCCGATTCACAAACGTACGCTTGCCCGACGCAGTAAAGATACGCCGTTTACGTAAGGCATTTTCAGGCCTAAAGTTATTCCATCAAATAGCTGGAATAGTAATGTTAAGTATGGCCGTCGAAATTTGAAATGTTTATGTCGTTTGCATAAGTCGTCCGTGAATAGGGATTTACGTCATTTACGTCCACGTCTAAACCAATAGGATCGTGCGGCGTACTTTGCCGCAATGCACACTGGGATATGTACACGGACGGCGCATGCGCCGTTCGTAAAATACGTCAATCACGTAAGGTCACCCTCCATTACCATAAAACACGCCCCCTCAGCTAAATTTGAATTAGGCGAGCTTCCGCCCGCCCGATTTACGCTACGCCGCCGTAACTTAGCAGGCAAGTACTTTGTAAATCATGTACTTGCCTCGCTAACGTACGGCGGTGGAGTGTAAACACGATACACTACGCCGCCACAACGCTACCCCTGCCTACCTGAATCTAGCTAAAAGTGTGTAAAAAAAAAATATATTTAGTGATAGATGAGTTGAAAATGTTAGGTAAACTGAAAAAAAAAGCTTAAAAAATGTTGAGGTTGGGTTAAATGTTTAGTGTACAAAAATGACTTTAAATAGGTAAATAGTATATTATGATAGATGGCTACATATCAGACGAGAAAGAAGGACAGCGTAAGAGGAAAGACAGACAGAACATTTTGGTTTAATCATTAGACAGTCTTCCCAAACGAGGGAAAGTTTGGAGATATGACAGATGTCAAGAAAGGATTCCAAAAACAAGTTGTTCGATTTTTACTTTTTTCTTCTGGAAAAGCAATTTTTCCAGGTTTCTTAACTCCAGAATTTGTAAGTGAGACAGTTGGGCATCCAAGTGTAATAAGAAAAAGACTAAGTCCTAGGGAGAAACAAAGCAATATTTATGAATGTTTCTAGGCTTACTTTTGGAAATCCCTAATTGTTTTTTTGTTGTTATGTTTACCTTCCATACATAACTGTTCTTAACTGTGTGTAATAATCTGATAAACTGTGATCTGCACTATGCAATTACACTCACTTAACAGCTGTTAAGCAGCATAATTGCCTGCTGTTAAACTCATGTAGAATTGATTGAAATCTTAATTGCATTATCGTTCCTCATTATGACCACCACCACCCACAACCACCAGGGATGCGCTATGCATGAGGGACCACACTGCATTGACAAAAAAAAGTTGAGAACAAGCTTTTTTAATGCAAAAACTTTGCAGATGCCTATATGCTTTAATATACTATGTTTGTTTCCACTTCTTCTTGGCCCACTGCCCAAAAACAAAGCAAAGATTAAAGCAGTTATAAAAGCCTCAAGGCACACAAATTTCCATATTCTCTGTGCCTTGAGAAACTCTCCGTGATTCACAGTCACCATGGAACACAATATGTTACTGATATAGCTATTGAGCATCTGTGAGGGGAGCAAAGTTCACCATGTTTTAGGTAACATCAAGAGATGCAAACACTGGAAAAGATTCCAACAGTTTTGTGAAACAAAATAATTACCTCTTATTATATTATATATATTTTAAATGTACACTTCCTCTATGCAGAATTCATTGAAGAATGGGTGTTGTGTAAATATGGTTAACTAACTAATGCTAAATGTGACCAACGTCAGGTGAGGGTGGCCAATCATGTAGACATGATGTTGTCCAAAAGTTCCCAAAAATTTGCACTTTGCTCCATTAAGTTAACTTATATAGCGACATAGTGAGATAAAAAAAAAAAGTGTCCTATGAATATGCAAAAAGACAAAAATAAAATGATAACAAATAATTGCATTCTTTGAACCATAAACCTACAGTTGACCCAGAGAAGGCAATAGACCCATATGAAGTGTGGTCAATTTTGATCTAGCAGGAAAAAAAAATCTTAAAATAACACCCGGTATTCCTAACAGAAAGGCCCTTGTTTATGCACATCCTATTATAAGGTAACAATACCAAGTCCCTCTCTCCCAATTGTGCTCCTGGCATTGTCACCCTTTTACAGGGTCTTTCAAAGAAAACACATTATCACACGGCGTGGTTCTTAATGGACCCCTGTAGGAAATCCAACATGAGAAATGCCATGCAGCCACCACTGGAATGCATATAAATGAAAAGTGGTTGCAAGAGGCTGTTTTAGCAAACTAAAAAATGCACGCCAACACACAATTTATGGGCATTTCAGTGTGCACACAGTGTAATGAAAGCAGTGTGAATAGGCCTTTAAAAGAGAAGTATGGGTATTTATTAGAATGAAACTTACCTAGGTGGAAGCAGCATCGGTCCTGCTGCATTTTTCCCCCGTTGGCTCTAAGGGTGATAATCGAGTGATCAAACACTGCTAATTGCTCGGGTTCTCAGTGCTGCCTGGGCAGAGAGTTGGTGACTGTCAGTCACCCCCCTCAATGGAGCACTAGGCTGTGGAGGGGGCAGGAGCAACTGGCTCAGGCTCTCAGCAACTCACTGAGAGGCTGAGCAAGGTGCTGGTCCAGGCTCCTGGGCGGAACCCAACCATATGGTCATGACCTTTCCCGAGCCTGGACCGTCTCTGTGACGTTAGCCGACTGCAGGCTTCAGTTTACTGTCAGCTGAAAATGGGTCACAGGAGTGCAGTTTGTTTTGCACCTCTGTGATCCACAGTAGTACAGCCAAACAAGCTTTGGTGGATGTAGTTCCCCTATATCAAAAAATCAATGATATTCATGAGAAAAATAGTGAATGTTTAAATGTGACAAGGGCTGCCTAATGTTAGACTGCCTTTATAACAAATATAGTGAATGTTAATGAGACTTAATTTAACTTTGAAGGATGAGAAATTAAGACATTGGGCAAAGATTGGGGAATGTGACATAAGCGGGTTTTCTAAATCTGGCCTTGAGTCTTATTTATGTTTATATCTTTTTTATTAAAGTTTTGTCAAGTTCAAATCAAATTCAAATTCAAAAGGAAAAAAAAGGGAATATAAGGCACAAAGACATATCCATAGTCAGTACTATGTTGGTGAAAGTACATTGTAAGTGCTGATATATGAAGTGCAACAAATTGAAAACATGGAAATACTCCACGGGGTAAATAATAAACAAGTATATATAAATCTATAAACCAAATCCACTCAAATACACAATATACCCAGGTCAGGGAGGGCATCAAGAAGTATGCACAGACTAAAAACTTGTACACACGACCGGTTTTCTGTCCAGGAAAACTGCCAGGAGAGCTTTAGGCCGGGAAAATCGGCCATGTGTATGCTTCCTCGCTCTCTATTTTCCCGCCGGGATTACCAGCGGTTTTAAACCCAGCAGTTTTCCTATGGGGAAACACTGCAAGGGAGCATACACATGGCCGGGATTCCCGGCCAAAGCCCCCCCCCCGCAGTTTTCCCGATGGGAAACCCAGCCATGTGTACACAGGCAAACTTTGCCGAGCAGGTTCTCGGTTTTTCTGTCGGGATTCCCGTCAGACTTTATACCGCCGAGAGTCCCGGTCGTGTGTACAGGGCTTTAGCTGCATTGAAGGCAACTGGACACATCTCTTCCAGGTTTATACCGGCAACAACCAAAGAACATGTAGAACCCTTAGAAGGTTCTAAAAAGCCAACAAAAAGATAGAGAAAATAGGTATCATAGAACCTATGAGAAAGGGAAGAAAGAGGGGGAAAAGGGGGGAGGGGTTGGTAATGTAAGTCAAAATTTAAAAAAGCGTACAGGATCCAGGCAGCATGGGCGGATAACCCTCACAGGGTACCAAATAATACAGCAACAGTTTTAGAGATATAAGGCAAATTTATGGGGATGCTGGAAGTGATTCCACACTGACCAGGTGTAAATGCAGTCTTCGGTTTTATCCATTCCCCACGAGATCAGACTTTCTAAGTGGCAGTCGGAGCCCATTTCACGGGCCCAGTCTGCAAAAGTTGGAACATGAGGGTTGGGCCATGCCCTGGCTATCATAGTGCGTGCAGAGGTTAAAAAGTGACGGAGAAGACTTTTTTTGTTTTGTTTATAGGATTCGGGCAGCACTGATAGTAAAGTAATTAAAGGAGAGTTATCGATTTTGTCTCTAACTAGGTCACAATAAAGATGTAATGCTTTGTCCCAAAAAGGGGTTATGAGAGGGCAAGCTTAAGTCTCATTTATGAACAGTACAATGTATTAATGGTCCCACTTCTTGTTGCATCAAAGCTCCTGATGTCCAGTAGAGTGTCTTATAGTGACAAAACAGTTTTCATAATACCATTAAGTGTAAAAACAAACAAATATTTCTAATAAATAAATATTATCATGAAAAATCCTTTTTCACCTACCATCACTGATATTAGAAAGACCCAAATAATGAAAAACAAAATACTGCACAGCTTCCTGGCATGATTTTTCTTTAGAATTTAGTTTAGTCACTTAATAGCTAGTATTAGGAACATCAACTGTAGCAAAGTAATATATATTTACTTTCTTAATTACAAAAGTAGTGTGGCAAATTAATACATGCTGTAAGAAATAAAATTTACATATCTATATTAAAGTATATAAGAACAGCAACATTAGTTTAATGCTTCAGTAATTTTGTTGATAGATTTTTTTCTGCAAATCAATGGGAATCTTTGTAATTATCAGCGAATAATTAATTTACACTAATGAGCATTTACCTCGTACCTGATATTATTTTCTACCACATTTCCATACAGACTGATCATGGTGGAGAGAAGAATGCATGATAAACGTCAAACAATATCAGGCCATAAGAGAAACTTCAACAAAGACTAGCGGCATTGTTTATGTACTGGCACCTCTACCAACTCAATACCAGACTGAATCCCCTAATAAAAAATATCTATCCATATCCTTTTTTGCATTTTGGATAAAGCCTTGTCACATTTTTGTCCTTCAAAACAACCTACTGAAAGAGGCGCTGAAAACTTTTATGCCTCATACACACGATCCGTTTTCTTGTTGGAAAAAGTCAATGAGAGCTTTTGGTCTGGAATCTCGACCGTGTGTATGCTCCATCATACTTTTTCCAATGAAAAAACTGCTGGAAAAAGATAGAGATCAGGATCTCTTTTTTTCCGTCAGGAAAAAAACTGATCGGAATTTCCAATCGTGTGTACAAATCCCAACGCGCAAAATTCTGATGCATGCTCGGAAACAAATCGATGCATGCTCAGAAGCATAGAACTTAATTGTCTCGGCTCGTCATAGTCTTTTACATCACCACGTTCTTGGCAGTCAAAAGTTCACTGTGTGACTGTGTGTATGCAAGGCAGGCTTGAGCGGAATTCCATTGGAAAAAACATCCGTTTTTTTTTCGACGGGAAAACTGCTCGTGTGTACGGGGCATTAGACTTGCATGTGTAGTTAGATGATGAAAAACTTTGAACAATCTCAATAGCACTGGCCTGGCATCTACCAGACAGCAAGGCTTCCCTTGATGGGCACCTAACAGTAGCTCAAACCACAGAAATATGGAAGGGAGCGCTAGACCAAAAATGGATAAAAGAATCCCAGATAATGTTATTTCTTGATTAAAAAAAAGTCATACAAAAGCAGGTAATGCAGTCTGTGGACAACACCGCTCCCTCTTTATCAGGGCTCAACACCTAAATGCACTCAGAAAAAAATGTGAAAACACAGATCTACACTATATTGTCAAAAGTATTGGGACACCTTTCTTTACACGCACATGAACTTTAATGGCATTCCAGTCTTAGTACATATGGTTCAATACTGAGTTGGCCCACCCTTTGGAGCTCTAAAAATGTTGACTTTCAGTCCTGGGGGTAATAGTCACCTGGACAAACAGGAAGAGTGAATCTCCCTAACAGGAACACAGACAGCAATGAAAGCCTTGTGATTAACAATTTAACCATACCACACAGACATCCATAGGTAATCCTTGTGAAGGGTGGGTCTGTGGCTTTTTGGTGGTATTGTTTAGAGTCCAATAATAAAGAGAAAACCAGCACACCAATAAGTAGTTTATGAACCAGGATTTAGGCCCCATTCACACTTGTGTGACTTGTCATGCAACTTTGGACATCAAAGTCGCATGACAAGTCATTCCCCATATACAATAACCATTCATATATGTGCGACTTAACCACTTGAGACCCGCGCTATAGACAAAAGACGTCCACAGCGCGGCTCTCAAGTGCCAAGTTGACGTCTTTGGACGTCTTTTAAAGTGCATTACCCGCACGCGCCACTGGGGGGCACGCAGTGGGTAAACACTGTCCCGGCGCATCGCTGAAGAGCCGATGCGTGTACCTGGTGGCCGCGATGTCCGCCGGGTACACGCGATCGGCGGGAACACAGCAGGGACGTGGAGCTATGTGTGTAAACACAGAGCTCCGCGTGCTGTCAGAGGAGAGGAGACCGATCTGTGTCCCTTGTACATAGGGACACAGTATAGGTCACCTCCCCCAGTCACCCCCCTCCCCCCACACAGTTAGAACACACCCAGGATACACATTTAACTCCTTCCTCACCCCCTAATGTTAACCCCTGCCAGTCACATTTATACAGTAATTAGTGCATTTTTATAGCACTGATCGCTGTATAAATGTGAATGGTCTCAAATTTGTGTCAAAAGTGTCCGATATGTCCGCCACAATATCGCAGTCCCAATAAAAATCGCAGATCGTCGCCATTACTAGTAAAAAAAAAATAATAAAAAAAAATCATAATTCTGTTCCCCATTTTGTAGGCGCTATAACTTTTGCGCAAACCAGTCGCTTATTGCGATTTTTTTTTTTTTTTACAAAAATACGTCGAAAAATACGTATCGGCCTTAACTGAGAAAAAAATTGTTTTTTTTTTTTTTTTTTTTATCTTAATTTTTCTTTATTGTTTTCCAAAAAATAGACATATCTACAGATTTATATGTTTACATAGCTATAGTTTACATTGTCTGGTGCAGTTACATTGTATTTCTACATATAGCCAAGCATATTTCATTTAAATTCCTTAATTTACCCCATCCCCTCCCTCTCTTCTCCCCCCCTCCCACCCTCCCTATTAATATTATAAATTTATTTATAAAAAAGTTGAGGCAGATATCTTGGTCTAAATTGTCTTTTGTTTGGTTGACAGGGGGTAAAAAAAGAGTAAATTAAGAAAGAGCGCGAAAAGAGAGATAAAAAACACAAAAAAGGAAAAAGGGTCTAATCTCAAAGACCTGGAAAGGGAATCCAGCATATCCAAAACTGGAGAGAGCGCTATTAGATTAATTTATCCTTGTCATTCGGTTTTATCATCTACTGGGGTAAGAGGGGGTTTGTGATCCCCCTATAGAGACTATCTCTCTACAGATATTCCCATTTCTGTCAGCCAAGGCTCCCACACTCTTCTAAACCTGTTGTAATTTCCTTGCTTAATAAAGGCCACCCTCTCGCACCAAATCAGAGCATTGATGTTTTCAACCCAGTTCTCAACTGTTGGAGGAACATGCGCTTGCCATCTCTGTGCTATTAGCTTCCGAGCTTGGAAAAGGCACCTAAGCACGCTTTCCAGTGCTCCTGCAGGGATTCTATGTTCTTCCGTGTCCCCTAGTAGGCAAGTTCTGGCCTCCGGCTCTAAAGAGGTCTTAAAGATCTTATTAATCCTATTTATCACTTCTATCCAATATCTAAAAAGCTTGGGGCATCTCCAGAACATGTGGATAAAATCTCCAGTTGCTTTGCATCTGGGGCATTCATCATTTGCATTCCAGCCTAATACAAACATTTTTTTAGGGGTGTAATAGACCCTGTGCAGTAGAAATAGATGGGACAATCTCTGCGCAGGGGCAATTGACACCAATGTTCCTCTCTGTAAGATTTGGTTCCACTGCTCAGAGGTTAGCAATCCAATGTCTCTTTCCCATCTTTCTCGGCTTTTAGAGACCCCAGTTTGACTTATAGCTTTAGCCCCCAATTTCCCGTACAGTACAGAAATTTGACCTTTTGTAATATTAGTCTGAATCATTTTAAGGAGCTCAGGGGTATGGGTCCTAACCATCGGATGGATCTTAAATTGGGTTTGGAGGGCGTGCCTGACTTGTAAATATTTAAAGAATGTTTTATTTGGTATGTTAAATTCACTCCTCAATTTCGAAAACGTTTTAATTAAGTCTCCCTCATACATATGTAATACCCGTGTTATCCCCTGATTCTCCCAGATCTTAGGGATTTCAATATCTTTAAGTTCTGTCAAGTTTTCATTATGCCCAAGGGGGGCATACTCAGTTACACCAGTATATCCCAGCAAAGCTTTAGTAGTCTGCCACACCTTGTTGATTAGCTTTACAGTTGGGCACTGATAGTGAAGTGAGTCTGCCTCCAGGGCTTCTATTAGGATTTTATGTGGGGACCTTAATAGGATTAATCTAAAGTCGTTATTACCCGAATTTTGAATACCACAACCCACCATGTGTTGCAACTGAGATGCCAAAAAATATGTTCTAGGGTGTGGGACCGCCATCCCCCCCTCCTTCACCGGGAGCTGCATAGTCTGCAATCTAATTCTGGCCTGGCCTCCCTTCCACATTAACTCCCTGAATAATGTTTCCATTCGTTTGAACCATATTTGGTTCACCCAAATTGGAGAATTGTGGAGAACGTACAGTATCTGGGGTAGCCAGATCATTTTTATCAGGTTGCATCTCCCAGCTACAGAGAGGGGGAAGCGGCCCCAAGCATCCTTCTTTAATCTCAGTCTCAACAATAGTGGAGCTATATTATTAGTGGTGTACTCCTTAACTTCACTAGTGATCCAAACCCCCAAATATTTCAATTTTGTTGATATTTTCAGCTGGGGCATTTCGGCGATTGTCTGAACCCCCAGCGGATCTAATGGGAGTAGGGCCGACTTATCCCAATTCACACTTAGCCCCGAGAATCTTCCAAACTCCTTAATCATTTGGACCACTGTAATCAACGAGCTATCCACATTTCCTATAAAAAACAGGACATCGTCCGCAAAAAGCGATATCTTGTCCTCCTCTGTACCCCTTCTAAATCCTTGTATGTCTTTATTTAATCTGGTTTTGATAGCAAGAGGTTCCATAGCAAGTGCGAACAGAAGCGGTGAAAGGGGACAGCCCTGTCTCGTCCCTCTCTCAAGCTCAAATATATCTGAGACTTCACCGTTGATTTTAATTTTTGCTCGTGGTTCGCTGTATAGGAGTTTGACCCACTTAATAAATGTTGGGCCAAATCCAAAGCTTTCTAATACCTTCCATAGGTATGGCCACTCGATACTATCAAAAGCTTTAGCGGCGTCTAAAGCCAGCAGAGCTCTAGGGCCCTCATTATCAATGGGGATCTGTATATTTAAGAAGGCTCTTCTGATGTTTTTTATTTTTAAATTGGGATATTTATTATAGCAACAAGTAAAAAATATATATATTTTTTTTAAATTGTCGCTTTTTTTTTGTTTATAGCGCAAAAAATAAAAACCGCAGAGGTGATCAAATACCACCAAAATAAAGCTCTATTTGTTGGGGAATAAAGGACGTCAATTTTGTTTGGGAGGCACGTCGCACGGCCACGCAAATGTCAGTTAAAGTGACGCAGTGCCTGAAGCTGAAATTTTGCCTGGGCACGAAGGGGGTTTATGTGCCCAGTAAGCAAGTGGTTAAAGTTTCAGCGACTTCAAAGTAGTTCATGCACTACTTTGGTCAGACTTTCATGCAACTTTAGGGCCATAGACTTCAATGTTAACCCTCAAAAGTTGCATGAAAATCGTACCTGAATGTTATAACGCAATAGTTGTGAAACAGATGTTCATTATCACTGGTCAAAGTCATATACAAGTTGCACCCATCCAAAGTTGCATCAAAGTTGCACCAAAGTTACACTCAAAAGTTTGCAGAACTTTGGAGTCGTACACATGTGAGCCTTACTGAAGTATAGCACCAAAAAGTTACACCAGCCAGCTGTTCTCGTTTTTTTGTCTTTTATCATATGGTTTCTTCTCTTCATCTGTCAGTGACTAACCACAGAGCTACTTATAGTGCTGGTGTCGCAATGGACAGTACAGTAAGCTACACCTGCAGGAAAAGGGAATTGGGTGAACAAGGCAAGTAAGTCATGCAGGTAAGTAAATTGGGGTGGAAGCAAGGGTAGCTGTAGGCTAAAATCTCATTGTCTTGCTGACTTCTGCCCTAAATTGTTACATCTGTACCACTGCACTTCTATGTGTTCTATTGGATGTACTATAGTCTATAATGCACTATAAGATTTAGATGTTATCTGTGGTACAATGTTTCAGTACAACGTTATTGGAAAAGGACACTTCTTTTGATGAAATCTTTAAGTACAGCTGAAAGTACATCACAGAACATTAGCAAAAGTAAAAAATAAATAAAAACAATCTGTGTAATCTAAACAAGTAAACTCTAATAGACAATTCAATATGTACCCTTCACTTTATACAGTTCACATTACTTCTGGTAAACATTCATAAAAGGAAATTTATTGCTGAGCTACTTTCAGAACGCTAAACAGCCACTTTTATGAAGTTCCAGAAGATTGGTTATAATGGTGGCCATTACTTTGCCTCTTAGAGCAGCTGGCTGCCAGTGGCTGCATTCAATTCCTGTTACTATGGCTGTCTAAAACCGACATGTTTATTCTTCTGGCAACAGCAAAATGAAAAATTGAATATATTAATTTGTACTGGTGCAGTGACTAGGATTAGTAGATAATGAAGGCTTATGGGAAATCTGATGAGTAAATAAACTCAGCAGCCAATGAAAAGATCATCCTTATGAGCACAGATTAAAGCTGAAAAAGAATAAACTTATAATTGTTGTTGTGTATAGAAGACAAACACACAACCAACAATCAAGATATTCCTTCTTAAAGGTACATTTGTCCAGCTGGACATCAACATGTTGCAGTTAGCATAAAACTATAGGCAAACATTTTTTTTTGCATTTTGGCTAGAGTTATGCCTCGTACACACGATCGGAAATTTCCGATGGAAAAAGTCTGACTGACTGTGTATGCCCCATCGGAGTAATTCCATCGGAAATTCCGATAAATTCCGTCGGAGATTACATAGAGAACATGTTCTCTTTTCCTACGTTGGAATTCCGTTGTGAATTTGGTCGGACAAAGGTCCGATCGTGTGTACGGGGCATAAGGGAGTGATTTACCTTCACTTCCTGTCCCATAGCTAAAAACGTAAGTGAGAAGAGATCCCTGAAAATTTAGGGAATCCCTTGGGGCCCCCCGGGTAACCAAAATTGTGATTGGAAGATTTCCCTTCTATTACTTTTCTGGGGACAACCCAAAATTTGTGATTTTCTTTTACTTTCAATGATAATGGTAAACAGGATAAAATAGAGAGAATTATTCTCCCTAGCAGGGACACAGAAAACAGTGAAAACTGACAAAAAAAAAAGGCTTTGTCTTTACTGGGCTCCATTCACGAAGCTGTATCTAGTACTTTTTTCCAAACATTTTTGGGCTTTCACCAAAAAAAACTACTAAAATACCAGCTGCGCTATTGTATGAAGTGATGTAGTACTTCAGTAGTGAAAGCTTGCAGTAATTTAACTCTGGGGGTAGCCGGTGTTATTAACAACCAAAAACTGTCATGGTTGTTAAGGAGCAGGCGGTGACCACCGGGGATCCAAGCTGAATGTAATGAAAAGCTTTGCTGGCACTAAAAAATTATGGAAATAAATGGCCCTTTGGATCTGGTATGGATTTTAAGGGAAAACCCCATGACAGCATGTGCAAGAAAGGAGTGCAGTGATGTATGATGGTGGATATTATGTACAGGAGGGGAATGCAGGGTGTATGACAGCAGGTAATATGACCACAGAGAAATGTGGAGTATATGTTGGTGGGTAGTATGTGCACGAGAGGAGTGTGGAGTATATGATGGTGGGTAGTTTGATCAGGAAAGAAGTGCAGAGCGTATGATGGAGGGTAGTATGTTCAGAAGAGAATTTGCGAAGTGTATGATGATGGGTAGTATGTTCAGGAGAGGAGTGCGGAGTGTATGATGATGGTAGTATGTTCAGGAGAGGAGTGTGGAGTGTATGATGATGGGTAGTATGTTCAGGAGAGGAGTGTGGAGTGTATGATGATGGGTAGTATGTTCAGGAGAGGAGTGCGAAGTGTATGAAGATGTGTAGTATGTTTAGGAGAGGAGTGCATAGTGTATGAAGATGGGTAGTATGTTCAGGAGAGGAGTGCAGAGTGTATGATGATGGGTAGTATGTTAAGGGGTGGAGTGTGGAGTGTATGATGATGGGTAGTATGTTCAGAAGAGGAATGTGGAGTGTATGATGATGGGTAGTATGTGCAGGGGGAGGAGTTCAGATAGTATGAAAGTACATGGTGTGAACATGCACCTATTCAATGCTCCATCACTGCAGAAGCCACTGGGCAGTGGCATGCATGGAGGCAGCAACTGATGTTAGCTGCAGACACACAGCACCAGTGCCTTCCACCCACCTGCCCACTCAACCCCCAATCTGAGCCTCCTTGCCACCTTTACACCTTGCCTCACTGCCACCTTACTTCTTCGGACGCCTTACCACACTGTCATTTTAACATCTTGCTACACTGCCAACTCAACACCTTGCCTTCCTGTTACCTTACCTCCCTGCCACCTTAACACATTTCTAACATCCCACCAGTTTACCTCCTCATACACATCCTTCAGGAACAAACTACTGGAGGCTACATCCCTCCCAGCAGCATCTTTAAGGCTGGGCAAGTGAACTCCCTTCCCACCCACACATGTCAGCAAGAACAGCCTGCAGTGAAGATGCTGCTGTGCCCACCTCTGAACTGTTTTGGCAGCCAGCACTAGAGCACACTGATTGAGAATGCTGGACAGTGCTGGAGGAGATTGAGGGGTAAGGAAGGGCAGCGAGAGTTCTGTGTTGTTATTTACATTCTATACAGTATACTGTATATACATATTACCATTATATACTGTTTATATTTATTTTTATAAAAAAACACTTTGGGTTCCTAATTTTTACAATGAATTTATAACAATTTATATGTATTTTTGCATTCCAGAGGCTTTTATGGCTGCAAGCTATTTATCTTTTCTCTTACAAATTTATCTTTTTTTTTCCCCTTATTATCTGAGTTGTTTTTTAGGAGAGTAACAATGCTGATAAGCAGAAGAGTGGATTAACAATGTTCTAAGACAAGCGAGGGGATTAATAATGGAACATAAGACACCTCTGCCTATTTACAGCTTCACTGCTGACATTTGAGTGACAGGTGATTGTCTGTTTACCTTGGGAAGAAAAAAAGAACACAATTATATTTGAATGATTTAATTTTAAATTTAAATTTGTATGTTTGGCATTGCTAAGGCAGACAAAAAGAACAATGAAATGAGTCTGTACCCACACAGAACAGTAGTAAGTATTTGAGATAAATTATTTTCTAGGATATGTACTGTAAATATAGGCTTATTAAGTAAAAACTGGAGGAAGTTAAAAATAAAGTGTGTTTGTCCTTTGCAGCCAATTACATTCCAGTTATTATTTTCTATTGGTTGCTTTGAGGAAAAATATGTCTAAGGCCAGAACCAAATCAATGATGTGTATTACCTAAAATGGAATAAAATAAAAATGGTTACATGCCAAAAATGTTGCAAAATTGGCAATAGTCGTTGATACTGCCAATTTTGCATACATTTTACGTAGTTAAATACTGTATTTATTGGCATATAACACTCACTTTTTTTACCCTGGAAATAGAGGGTCTATTCCAGGGAGGAACTATGCCTGCGTGTTATATGCAGGGGGCTGTGGAAAGTTCTTAAAGTTAGGGTGCGTGTCATACGCCTGTGCATGTTATACGCCAATAAATACGGTAGTTACATGGTAGATGAGGTTGCAAAAAGACACAAGTCTATCAAGTCCAACCTATGTGTGTGATTTTATGTCAGTATTACATTCTATATCCCTGTATGTTGCGGTCATTCAGGTGCTTATCTAATAGTTTTTTGAAACTATCGATGCTCTTCACTAAGACCACTGCCTGTGGAAGGGAATTACACATCATTGCCGCTCTCACAGTAACAAACCCTCTACGTAGTTTAAGGTAAAACCTTGTTTCTTCTAACTTTAATGGGCGGCCACGTGTCTTGTTAAACTCCCTTCCGCAAAAAAAAGTTTTTATCCCTATTGTGGGGTCTCCAGTATGGTATTTGTAAATTGAAATCATATCCCCTCTCAAGCGTCTCTTCTCCAAAGAGAATACGTTTAGTGCTCGTAACCTTCATTCATAACTAATGTCCTCCGGTCCCTTTATTAGCTTTGTTGCCCTTCTTTGTACTCGCTCCATTTTCAGGGCATCCTTCCTGAGGACTGGTGCCCAAAACGGGTGCAGCAGGACCAGAGTCTTGCAGAGTGGGAGAATTATTGCTTTATCCCTGGAGCATGAACAAATTAAATAGGATTGGTCCCAGTACAGAATCCTGGGGGACCCCACTACACACCCCTGAACATTCCAAGTACTCGCTATTTATCACCACCTTCTGAACTCACCCTTGGAGCCAGTTTTCAATCCATGTACTCACCCTAGGGCCCATGCCAACGGACCTTATTTTGTACAGTAAACATTTATGGGCAACTGTGTCAAATGCTTTTGCAAAATCCAGATGTCAGAGTGTCTTTCTTTCAGTCCTTTCTAGTTAATACATACCCTTGATTATGTTCTATTACCAATTGTGCGTGAGAGTGTCTTGTTCCATCTTTTTAAGTTAATATGAATTATTGATTACATTCTTGGCCAAGACATTTTTCTGATTGCTGAATATCCATAACCATTTCATGTCCCAGATCATGAGTCTCTAATTATGCAGAAATGAGCGGAGATAACTAAACAATCTCCATTACTTGCTTATTGACAGCAGTAGAAAAATGTCAGTAGAATAAAAGGCTGAACAGTGTACATACAGTTTGTGTAAAGTGAAGATGGTTCTAACACTTCGTAGTCTGTTCCAAATAGTCCAACCCCCCCCCCCCCCCCCCACGTATAGCTAGCGTTGGGCTCTGTTATTGGGCAGAATTGCCAACAACTGGTTCATTACCAGCATGGGTGTAGCTAAAAACCAAACAACTATAGTTTTATGATGGGAGACTAGGCTGCTGTTAAAGCTGATCTTCAAGTATAAATACTGTAAAACTCCAATAAACATGGTTATACATTGAATAAAATATATTTTCTTAATTTTGGACAATGTACATGTCTGAATTTTTCTTTGTATTAGCTTCTTGTAAAAGGTGATGATGTCTGCGCAGACATCATCACCTTTTGCAAATTATCTTTTATTGTCTAATTAGGATAGACTTTCTTTGTCTGCTGCAGTGTTCCCATTCACGTCCCACATTCCCCATCTCCCCCATTCACCTATCTAAGACAGCGCAGGAGTTTCACCCAGTCTTGATATTAGCTTCTTGTAGTTCTTAATACAACAGCATTCAGACTTGAAATAGGGAGGGCCAGTCAGGTTCTGCATTGATATTAATAAAAGCGCAATAAAGAGAGTTTGGTATTGTACTGTGGTTTTGCAGGTATGCATGGGAATAAAGGTGTGTTGTTATTCGTATGTATACTAATATCAACTTTGTCCAGGTGACTTTGTGATTCTGCTGGCAAGTCTAAAAAGTATCTAGAGCACGGGTGTCAAACACAAGGCCCGGGGTCGAATTACGGCCTGCTAGGCCACTTTATGTAGCCATCACAACTCTCCTGCAGCTATGACACCCCCCTTATCTCTGTCCCCACCAAGTTTTAGCCGTCAGCAGCTGAGAGGACAGAACTCCTCCTCTGGATCCTCCTCCGTCTTGCGCTTTACGTCTCAGCAATCGGTAGCAGAGAGGAAGACAGAACTGCTCCTAGAGAAGCTGCGCCTCTCTGTGGCACACCCTAGTCTCCGCCTCCCATGGTCTCAGCATTCAGCAGACTCTGGCAGCCTTCCTCTGGTCCTCCTTCAGACCCTGTACTCTCTGCTTCCCAGCTCTGCCCCAGCTTCTTCCTGGCAGAAGCACATGGAAAGGGGGTGCACTGTGATGGAAGGGAGTGTCATGACTTCTGATGATGGGGGGAGCTCTTGACATCTGATGTAAGGGAGGTGGAGTGCTTTGGACATCTAGTCTTACAAATACAACCGGCCCTTTGAGGGCCACCATAATGCTAATGTGGCCCACAATAAAATTGAGTTTGAAACCCCTGATCTAGAGCATTGTACACCTTTAAATTGTTAAGTTGAGGTAGTGTTTCTGATCATGCTAGCGTTTCTGATCTTTCAATGTCCAGTTGGCTGCTGCTACCATGGAGGTTGAAGATTTGCTAATACTGTCTGGCAGGCATGTGTTGATCACAAAATTGGCTGCACAGATTTACAAATCCTTAGGCAGGTACCCATGTGTACTTCAACTGTGCATTCAGCTGCTTGCCTAGCGTTCAGATTCAAAAAATCATCTAAATTAGACTGATTATTTTTCTTCCATTTTATAAAACATATTCCCTTAATTTGGCCTTGCCAAGACAAGCTGCAACTAGAAAACAACTTTGACCCCCTTTTTACAGAGAAGCCCAAGCAGTTATAGCTTTTTTTCAACTAAAGATTGACAGATTTCCAGGCAAGCGTGAAAGTTGTTTCTTTGCCTTTGGCAAAATACAGCTTATCTGATGAATGTATAAGTACATTTTCCCATGTTTCCTTCTCCTCCCTTACTTCCAATCTGTACTTTTTCAGTTATCTTTAAAATACATAAGCCATGTTCTTTACATAGAAATGCTATACTAATTTTTTCATTCATTTCATTAAGAAACGAAAATAAAAAAATAGTTGTTTTAGTAAAGTGGACAGTTCATTTTATAACAACCTAATGTGCAATAAGGGAGGTCATACAGGTATAATTATGTTAGGTGGTAATATAATTACATAGGGGACATTACGAACTGATGCTTTAGTTCTGGAAGGGTAATAAAAATATAACTGCGGAATATGAGAACATTATTTGCATAATGATAGGTAGCTACACTTAACTTATTTATTCCGCCCAAATGAAAATAAACCTACTTTCTAGGGCCTGTGCACAACAAGTGCACTTAGCTGCTTTGATCAGCACTGATCAACACAGGCTTAACACAAGGACGCAAAGAAAAAAGTAAACAGTGCAATGGGTTGTAACATCATCCAGACACATTGCACACCAGCACACACAAGATATGCATATTACATACAGGCTGGGGTGAATGCGCTCTTAAACCCCTTACACACCGCTGCCGCCCATAGGTAAAATACTGCTATTTTAGCGTCGGATTTGCGGCGCATTTCGGCCGCTAGCAGGGTGCTTTTAACTCCCGCTAGTGTCCGAGAAAGGGTTAATACCGCCCGCAATGCTCTGCTACAGCGGCGTATTGCCGGCGGTACGGCAGCGCTGTCCATTGATTTCAATGGGCAGGAGCGCATTAGCAGCGGTGAGTTCACCGCTACTAATGAGCTCCAAAGAATCTGCTGGCAGGAGTTTTTCTGACGACCTGCCAGGGCACCGCTCCAGTGTGAAAGCGCTCGGCTTTCACTCTGGAGTGAATAGAGCATCTGTTTATGGGTGGATTGCAGGCGCTATTTTTAACGCTATATCGCCTGCAAAACGCCCTTAGTGTGAAAGGGATCTAACCCTTCTGCAACGTATCTTAAACTTTGGCTCTTTGATGTCAGAATATACTCTGTGGTCTCAAGTTAGCCACTGAGCCTGATTTACTTAAGAATATGCACATACACTGTCATACTGGGGAACACTCCAACAATAGAACTGTGCATATAAAAGAGTCATGTTTTATTTCATAGAGAAAAATATAGAACTAGATCACCAAACACAGGATGGGCTGTGGGTATCTATAATAATGCAGTGCCACGTCCTGATTATATTGAGACAACGAATGTTAAGGGCATAGAAAAATGGACTTTGTATTTACCAATTATAAAAGTTTTATTTCATGTTTTGGTAGATGACGGAGGATTAAAGAGGAACTGATCTCTAGAAGCTATGCCTAAAAAAGTCAGACAACAGACAAAGGACTAGTTAGCAGTCTAAGATCACTGCGCTCTCTTTGTATCTGATCTTCCACCATCACTGACCATCCCTTGTTCTGCACTGTGTCTCTGTGTGAAGGTGGCCATGTTGTTAGAGGATGAGCTTTACTTCCTCATATCAGAGCCTCCAACAACAAAAATAGTAAGCACTACAGCAGATACATTATAAAATCCAACTTCAAAGCTCTTGACACTATCAGTTAGAGGCAGCGGTGCTTTAGATCTCACACTGCAGATACACAGCTGTATGCACAGACTTACCTAGGCACTCTCAAAACAAGGAAGTGCAATGTTAGTTGTTAGGAGGAATTTCAAACAAATGGTACATTTTTCAGGGTACTGCTTTGATGCAATTAACGTTTCTAGATATGCAAGACACATAGCAAGCTAAAAACAGACTGACCTCACCAGCACCCACCTATACGCAAATATTACTTTTGGATGTATGAACCCTTTATACTAAAAGAGTGGGTGGAAAGACACCCGTTTCACTAGACTTATCTAAGTAAATATTAGAGGTGTTAGCTAAAGAAAGCTTCACGACTGCTCACAATTTACCCATGAATGACTTTAAAGATTTTTATCAGTACTTAAAAATGTGATATTTTGATCCGTAGGGCTACAGTGCCATTCATGTTTCAAATAGATTTTTTTTATTATTCCTTACATATAAGTTGATCCCCCCCCCCCCCCCCAAAAAAAAAGTTCAACCAGCAAAAACATGACTGCCAACTAGGACAGTGGTGCACTAAATTCCTTCCTGTTGAAAACCTGAAGGGAAATTCATGGTGGCAAAGGCCAGTTGCCGTATGCTGACTGCAGTGCTGGAGACAGCACTCTACCTTGCTCTCCACTTTCATTTTGTGACTGCAAGATCCTTATACAAGACCTGTATTATTAATATTACACCAGTCGAATACAGCATAAATAGAAACATGTGTACAGAAGCTACTATACTAAAACTTAGGTATACTGTATATTTATAGGACAATTTATGAGCCAACTTTTTTTTTTTCAAACAACGAGTTGAACGAATAATGCTGACTCCATTTCCCCATTCACACACTCAATGTGAATCGAGAGTGACTTCTGTACAACCATCTTGCCCATCCATAGATTGAAATTCAGCCGGTTCAGCAGGGATCTGCCAATTTTTTTTTATCCATGCATGGCTGCCTTTAGTTTTAAAAGACCAAATACCAATTGCTTGTACTCAGCTACAAAACTTTACATTATTGATCTGGCGAGATTTATATTTTAGGTTGGGTGATATTTTACTACTGGACAGAGTATCTGAAAGTCTTATCTGCTAAGTGAGTACGTCAGGTGTCACATCACCGGCATGACATTTGCATGGGCGTAGTAATAAAAAAATAACTTGAATCAGCTTTAAATAGTTAGTAAATTCCCTTGGGAGATGAATGTGATAACCCTAAATGTCACCATTATCCATTAAACAGATTAAACTCTTTGAAAGGTATTGCTGACAGCAGAGTTTATAATATGATTAATTAAATACAGTGACCATAGAGAAAATAATTTATGTGACTGCTTATTTTCCATTTGGAAATTTAGCTGATGTTTTACGCATCTCCTTGCAGTGCTAGCCATGTCGATATCTCTGTCAACATCAATTTGCTTCATTAGAGATGTCAGATTGTAAAAATTTAGTGTCAGGGAGAAATGAAAATCTATCTAATTGGATTGATGTATCTATTATTACGATGACATTACAACCTGTCATTAAGAATTGACTTGCAGCGACAGCAGCAACTAATATATTAATTATTGGCAGGAACAAAAGTGATGTAAGGAGAGAAGGAGGGACAAGTCAAGTTTAAAGTTGTTTTTTGAAAAAATAAATAGGAGGATGGGTAATAAACTAAAATATAAAAACCTGATGAAAAATAGAAGAAAAAAAGCTATAATCGTGCATGCTCACTCCCAAGCCCCGCTGTCTGCGTCCATAAGACATACAGAACGGGGCTTTGCCCTGCCCCCTTTCCCCTTCTCACTGGCTATTAATCACAGCATTGGGAGACAATGCCTCCTGCATCTAAGCCAATGAGGAAGAAGAAACTCGGGAGAGCCTCAGCTCTTGTGCACATTGCTGGATCAAGATCAGGCTTAGATAAGTATTAGAGAGGTCTGAGGAGGAGCTGTACACTGAAAGTGATTGTAAAGGCTGAAGCTTTTTTCACTTCATGCATTCTATGCACAAAGAAAAATAAATTCAGTGTGCTGCTCCCCCCTCAGCCCCCCCCCCAATACGTACCTAAGGCAGATCTCGATCCAGTGATGTGTATGAGAGACCCGAGGCTTTTCCGGGTCTCTCCCTGCTCATTGGCTGAGATGCAGCAGCAGCAATTGGCTCCTCTGCAGTCAACCACAGCCAGTGGTAGGGGGGGTGGTGCCAAGCCACATTCGACTGTCCCGGGTCTGGCATGGTCTTCAGATATTCTCCTGACGAAGCAGCAATAGCGAAACTAGTTAAGATTCGTTCTCGACCCATAATCCCATTGTGATTCTGCTTGTTTGGGGGCTTTTCAACTGGTGATATGTATGGATTGCCACTAAGCTTTTAATCTGTAGCCCAGCTACACGGGAGCGGAGAACGGCGCCAAATTCAAAAAGGTAAACAAACACCTTACATACAGTATACTGTAATCTTATAGATTACAGTACTGTATGTAAAAAATACACACCCCCCTTGTCAATAGTGGTCTGCCCAGTGCCCTGCATGTACTTTTATATAATAAAAACTGTTCTTTCTGCCTGCAAACTGTAGATTGTCCATAGCAACCAAAAGTGTCCCTTTATGTCAAAAATTGTTTTAGAGCAGCTAGAAAACAGCGATAATAAATTATAATCACTTGCAGAATTGTGCTATAGCGATTTGTGGGGAAATTCGTCATAAAAAAATTCTGCAACTGAGCAAATTTCAGTGGTTTTGAGTTGATTACAGTATTGAATCATTTTTATGCCTACTAGACTCTTGTTTGGTCAGATTTAAGTGAGTTTTTTCTGAAAGAATCGTACCGCCAGGGAGGTTAAGGAAACCTATCCAAAGTAGACACAAAGATAAAAAATGCTACAGTAGGGATTGTTTGAAATTTCTGCCAGTGGTTGTTATTGTTGTGACTTTTGTTCCTGTGTCACCCACACTACCCATTTTCTTGTATAGGTGTCACAGAGATAAGAAGCGAGGGACAATTTTTCCCAATGGAGTCACAGACAGAAAGATAAACTTTACAAAAATATTATCTCTTTCGCACTCTATTGACAATAACAACAAAAAAAAAGAAAGAAAAATCATTGACTGGTTGTAGATAACAGCGACCAAAATTTCATTTCTCCAATAATTGTTGAAGGATCAGGATTGACCACAATATTCAGCAACTCATCTTGCACAACTGAAACAATTTGCAATAATTTGCCACCAATTGCGAACATCTCGCAGTGAAAGGGTGCCGTGTTTAGGGAATGATTGCAATCTGTGATAAAATACTGACAATTTTTAGTCATTCACTGCTAACTACCTGGCAATTGCCTCTGCATAATTTGAGCCTGAAAGAACTTCGCCATCCAATTCTTTGCTTCTATGTAAAACATATTTAATCTCCAGGTACAAGATGCACCAGAAAGAACGTATTTTTTTTACCATTTTATGCTTGAATGTCTCAGCTATGTTTGGTTTACTGTAGTTTCCTTTTGGTTGATAAGTGATGCAATAGTAAGTAAGAGATGAGATCTTCCATTGACAGTATAAAAATGGCTGCTCATATTTCAAAAGAGAACTTGTCTAAAAGCACAGACTGTCACATGGATTGTAAAGATTCATCACCACAATGATATTTCCATTACAAAGGTAATGGATGTAATAAAAATAACATACCTGAATACATGTCCATCACAGCACCTGTCATTTTATCTGTCAATGCAAAATAGACAGTATTTATCAATTGTATTTACTGATGAACTTAAAAAAAAAATCTAAAGCTAACCCTAAAGCTGAATTATGTGCAAAAAAAAAAAAAAAAACCCACTAAAGCCCTGTACACGCGCTCAGTTTTCTCGGCGGTAAAAAGTCAGCCGAGAAAACTGAGGGGAAAGCCGAGAACCTGCCCGGTAAGTTTCCCCATGTACACACGGCCGGGATTCCCGTCGGGAAAACTGTGGGGAGAGCTTTGGCTGGGAATCCCGTCCGTGTGTATGCTCCCTCGCAGTGTTTCCCTTTAGGAAAACTGACGGGTTTAAAACTGTCAGGAGAGCCGGGAGAGATTTTGGCCGGGAAAACCGGACGTCTGTATGCTTCCTTGCAGTTTTCCCATCAGGAAAACAGCCGGGAATCCCGGCGGGAAAATAGAGAACCTGCTCTCTATTTTTCCATCGGGATTCCCGGCGTTTTTTTCCCTGCCAGATATACTACTTACCTTTGGGAAACGCTGCAAGGCAGTGCCGATGCCAAAGCTCCATGGCAGTTTTCCTGCCGGGTTCTCGCTTCTCCCCTCGGTTTTCTCGGCTGACTTTTTACTGCCGAGAAAACCGTGCGTGTGTACAGGGCTGTTCTCTATTTTCCCACTGGGATTCCCAGCAGTTTTCCTGTCGGGAAAACTGCGAGGAAGCATACACACGGCCGTTTTTTCCGGCCAAAAGCTCTCCCCCCATGTTTCCTGAAAGGAAAACCGGTCTTGTGTACGAGGCTTAATAAATACAGTACAGTAAAACCTTGATTTGAGAGTAACTTAGTTTGAGAGCGTTTTGCAAGACAAGCAACATTTTTTAATACATTTTGACTTGATATACAATTAGCGTCATGTCAAAACTTTTCCTTTCATTTCCCTTCTAAATGTTTTTTTTTGTTTTCTTTGTCTGAATATCTCACTTCCTGTTCCTCCTCAGTAAGGTGTTCAGTAAGCTGTTCTAAATGACTTTCCACCGCTCGGATGATGGTGGAAAGCTCACTGAGGAGAAACTGGAAGTGAGAAATTCAAACAAAGAAGAAAAAAACATTTAGAAGGGAAATGGAAGGAAAAGGTAAGTGAACCAACAATGCACTAGCTTAAAGGAACCTATTTAGAAAATAAAAGACAAACTTTTACAACCCCTTTAAATAAAATAAATCTTTTTGGGAAGAGTAAGTTCAGTCTAGCAGCAATCAGTACAAATGTACTCTTTTGGTTCAGTAGCTCAGCAGTTGTTGAACCTGTCTATAGGATCAATTGCAGGACATGTTTAGGGATGCAGAGGTGAGTCACTATTGCAGCTTCTGATTGTCTTACCAGGGGGTTGATTTTCAAAGGAACATTGATGTTCGGACAACTTATTCCTGCCAAGAAAAACACTCTTCTGCTTACATTCAAAAGCAAAAATATACTGTCTCTTTTCTTCACTTTGAAGCTCGTCTTTCTAAGGTGAGTTTACATTTATTTTAATAAAAACATCTTATAATGACAGGCAAATTAACCCTCTTAATCTTCTGGTCTGCATGAAAAATACTGTTTTATTGACTTACTTTCTCACTAAATAAACAACAAAAGCTAAACAAATGATGTTCTACTTTTACTTTGCCAGTGTGCAAATAAGCCTGTTCCTGGTCATACCTACTGCACACCTCTCGTGCTCATAATGCTCCCTGTCATACCCTCCGCACTCCCCCTCTGCACATACTGCGTGCCGCTATACCCTTTACACTCCTCTACAGCACATACTGCTTGCTGCCATACCCTCCGCACTCCCCCTCTGCACATACTGCGTGCTGCCATACCCTTTACACTCCTCTCCTGCACATACTGCGTGCTGCCATACCCTTTACACTCCTCTCCTGCACATACTGCGTGCTGCCATACCCTTTACACTCCTCTCCTGCACATACTGCTTGCTGCCATACCCTTTACACTCCTCTCCTGCACATACTGCTTGCTACCATACCCTTTACACTCCTCTCCTGCACATATTGCATGCTGCCATACCCTTTACACTCCTCTCCTGCACATATTGCTTGCTGCCATACCCTTTACACTCCTCTCCAGCACATACTGCTTGCTACCATACCCTTTACACGCCTCTCCTGCACATATTGCATGTTGCCATAACCCTTACACTCCTCTCCTGCACATATTGCTTGCTGCCATACCCTTTACACTCCTTTCCAGCACATATTGCTTGCTGCCATACCCCTTACACTTCTCTCCTGCACATAGTACTTGCTGCCATACCCTTTACACTTACACTCCTCTCCTGCACATATTGCTTGCTGCCATACCCCTTACACTTCTCTCCTGCACATAGTAATTTCTGCCATACCCTTTACACTTACACTCCTCTCCTGCACATATTGCTTGCTGCCATACCCTTTACACTCCTCTCCTGCACATTTTGCTTGCTGTCATACCCTTTACACTCCTCTCCTGCATGTATTGCTTGCTGCCATACCCCTTACACTCCTCTCATACACATATTGCTTGTTGCCATATCCTTCACACTCCTCTCCTGCACATAGTACTTGCTGCCATACATGTTACACTCACATACTGCTTGTTGTCATACCCTTTATACTCCTCTCCTGCACATAGTACTTACTGCCATACCCTTTACACTCCTCTCATACACATACTGCTTGTTGTCATACCCTTTATACTCCTCTCGTACACATATTGCTTGCTTCTATACCCTTTACACTCTCCTGCAAATATGCTCCACTGTTATGCTTCCTGCACTCTGCTTCTGCATATACAATACTGCCCGCTAAGTCACTTCTTTAGCATTATATCCCAACCTTCCCTTTCTGAAAAAAAACCACACTTTTGTTGATCTATTATAAACCTTGACACAACACCCTGCAAAGTATAATCTAAGATCTGAATGCTGTAAATCAGAAATAAATACAAGAAATTTGCTTACATACGCTTACTTGGTCCATGTTTCAAATTAATGTCAGAATGAATCGCCTACCCCAATTTGCCTAAACATTCCACAAACCTGCCAAAGCACATCAATGCCCAGTATTAATTATGACTTTTAGGTTAAGTCCCACCATTATAAAGGGCTGAATTTCCTAAGCTATACTAAATGCGTAATTTGCTATCATATAATTTTTTTTCACCAATATGATTTTGTTTTTAAAGAGCTCATTGGCTCTCGTTGCTAAGAATCCCTATGTTAAATAAAAAAATATTATGATTGTTATAGCTTAGTATATCAAAAGCCTATTGTGAGATACTGTATGTTAAAATCTATACATTTTCTATAGTCTAGATAGTAAGGCCGCTACACTATTTTGCAGATCAGGGTCATCTCAGACTGTCCTAATCATAAAGGTTTGTTAATATGTACTTTGCAAGCACACACCTGGTAGAATTCCATAATTTCTTTTCCAAGTTGCTTACTACTATGTCTGAAATTAGGTGGTATATTTTAAATCATATTTTTGCTTAAAAATTGATCTATAATGTTGTATTCCTTCAAAAATTATAGTACATACTAGGGGTTGACTGATATATCGGCCTTTTTCAAGAAATCAGCATTGGCTGATTATTGTGTGAAAAAAGGCTTATTGTGAGGGATCAGAAGCAGGGGCGTGCATGGTGAAAATCGGCAACATATATCGGCCATTGGCCGCCCCGATTTCTAAATATCGGCTATGGCATCGGCCAGAAAAAAAAACATATCGGTCTACTTCAAGTACATACCTGCAAATTAATGTAATACCCAAAGCACCTACCACAAAAATACAGTACTCAGCTTATAAGGTGTATGTACCCCAAAATATTTTTTCTCTATTTTTGTTTACATGTGTATTTTATAAATTATAGTCTCTATCATTTTCATGTGCAATATAACTTTTATCGGAAGTAACTGATTGATCCTGCCAGCCACCTTTCTCATTGTTCTAAACTGACCACACAAAACACAGAAGCTGATCTGAATAAGCGTAGATCGTTTTTATCCTTTGGTTGGCCAATCAGAGGTACAGGTCACTGTGCAGACACACAACATACCTATATTTTGTAGTTTTCTCAGCCACTACACCCTCTGACCAATAATAGCCATGCTCTGGCACAAACCTCCTCCCCAATCACAGCCTGCTCTGGCACACACCCCCTCTTAATCACAGCCTGTCTCTTGAACACACCCCCTGCTCAAGCACAGCCTGCCTCTTTCCGGCTGCCATTGGCTCCTGCTACTGTCATTCAAATTCTGTCACAAGGAAGCAGGGGGTGGGGCCAAACCTCACTGTCTGTGTCTAAAAAAACAGGAAGCACAGCTTAAGATTGAGCCCACAGGTGTGCCATTAAAGGAAGCAGCTTCCTATGGTGCCACACCGAGAAAAGGAGGAGCCAGGAACTCCGGAAGGGGACCCAATAAGATAAGGATCGGGGTGCATAGAGAAAGTAAGTATAACATGTTTGTTATTTTAAAAGAAAAAAAATGACTATACAAACTCTTTATTATTCTTTTTCATAAAAGTGAAAAATAAATGAATGTTTTTATATCATATTTTAATTACTTTTTCATCTCATGCAGTCACTACAATGTGTTCTATATATAGTTTTACATAAAAACATACATATCCAGTGATTTAGGTGCTGAGAAAGAATAGAAGAACAAAATAACTTTCTTTGCTCATTACAGCAATGAAAGTGGTGATATGAATGGAGAGAGGCTGAGACAGCCAACCCATCTACTATGACTCAGTCTCACCAAAAGCCTCTTCTATGCTGCCACTGTAATGGGAACCTTGTTATACACTTGATAACTCTGATTATGTTTTTTTTTTACACTACAATCTTTAAGAATTATTATAATTTTAAGCTTTGCCACGGTAATTTCAGTTTTACATTACATCTGTGCATAATAAAATGGAACTATAATAGAAAAGGGAATGCATTTGTTTCCAAATGCTTCATTCACAGCATAATTATAACATCCTAATTGTAAGACTATAACCTTTACACCTGCAGCTGAAGCTATCTAGATAACAACCATGTGAATGTAGAATAAAGAAAGCCAGATCCTCCATCAATAGAGGAGTTCAGAAATAACATACGCTCTAAGACATGAATAAACTCTTACAAAGGATAAGAGTGCCCGGTGTTCTGCCCAGCTGTACATAATGCAGGAGATGGACACTCCCGCGGTGCACTCAGGAGACAGGTTAAGTATTTTAGGAAACACAGTTGAAAAATAGACTTTAATGACTTCTGGTATCTTGAAGTAATCTGTTGTGATCAGCTGTGTGAAAAGACCACTTATAAAAAATAAAAATAAAAATGTAGAAATACAGCCACTGAAAATTATTTGGCAAAACAAACCATTTTTGCATTTTTTTAACCACTTCCTTACTGGGCACATATACCCCTTCCTGACCAGGTGAAATTTCAGCTTGTGGCACTGCGTCACTTTAACTGACAATTGCGCGTTCATGCGACGTGGCTCCCAAACAAAATTGACGTCCTTTTTTCCCCACAAATAGAGCTTTCTTTTGGTGGTATTTGATCACCTCTGTGGTTTTTATTTTTTGCGCTATAAACAAAAATAGAGTGACAATTTTGAAAAAAAAACAATATTTTTTACTTGTTGCTGTAATAAATAGCCCAATTTTGAAAAAAAAACATATTTTTTCTCAGTCTAGGCGTTACGTATTCTTATACATATTTTTGGTAAAAAAATTAAAATAAAAAAAATCGCAAGAAGCGTCTGGTTTGCGCAAAAGTTATTGCGCTTACAAAATAGGGGAAAGAATTATTATTATTTTTTATTATTTTTTTTTACTACTAATGGCGGCGATCAGCATTTTTTTTCCATGACTGCGACATTATGGCGGACACATCGGACACTTTTGACACATTTTTGGCGCCATTCACATTTATACAGCGATCAGTGCTATAAATATACACTAATTACTGTATAAATGTGACTGGCATTGAAGGGGTAACACTAGGGGGCGAGGAAGGGGTTAAATGTGTACCCTGAATTGTGTTCTAACTGTGTGTGGAGGGGACTGACTGGGGGAGGTGACCGATCTATGTCCCTATGTACAAGGGACACAGATCGGTCTCCTCTCTCCCCTGACAGGATGTAGATCTTTGTGTTTACACACAGAGCTCCACGTCTTGTCCCGGTAGCCGCCGATCCTGAGTGCCTGGTGAACATCACGGCCGCCAGGCACTCGCATCGGCATCTCAGCGATGCAGCGAGCACGCACGCGCCACTGCCGGGCGTGCGCGCCCCCGACTGCGCGCGCAGGCCGTAAAAACACGGCCAGTTAGAGAATTAGAACCACCCTGCGGCCGTATAAAGTCGTACGGCTGTCGGGTTAAAGGCCAACTCTACCCATTACTGATATCTCAGTTTTGAGAGTTCATGGAACAACAAAACCAAATTAAGATTTAAATTAAACTTCCCACAGGTCCCAAACCTACTGTGTGCAGTTGCCCATAGGCAGCAATTACAAGATGTGACTGTATGAGGATAAGTGCTAGATATTACGTTAAGCACACACACACACACACAGACGTATACCCCGAACACAGGCTGTGCATAAGCCCTTTTCATACTGGGGGTTATTTACGAAAGGCAAATCCACTTTGCACTGCAAGTGCACTTGAAAGTGCAGTCGCTGTAGATCGCTGTAGATCTGAGGGGAAGCTCTAAAATGAGGGGAAGCTCTGCTGATTTTATCATCCAATCAAGTGCAAGCTAAAATGCTGTTTTTTATTTCCCTTGCATGTCCCTCTCAGATCTACAGTGATTGCACTTCCAAGTGCACTTTCTCGGCTGCACTTGCAGTGCACTTGGAGTGCAAAGTGGATTTTCCTTTAGTAAATAACCCCCACTGTTTAAATATATTCTGTCGTATCTTATTCACGGTTAGTAAAAGGATATTAAAGGATAGGTAAACTCAAGAACAAAAATCAAGTGCAGCTTTCTAGGGATGAGGATCCTGGTTTAGTCTGGACCCATGTTTAGACAGAAATTTGCTTGTTTGGGGGTTCAGCAAACGGGCAAAATAAATAAGTGTTTGGCTGAGCCGAACAATCGCCCATAGTAGAAAGTAAAATATTTAGTAGCGGTATTACTATTAAACATGACAGCTTCCCTCTCACGCTGGTTGTTGCAAACCCGTTGTCTCTAAAATGTGTGGCCCTTTGTTTGACCTTATTTGGCCCTTGGGGCATTATTCAACCAACTGACACCAATGATGGACATCATTACATCTACTGAGATCATCAGTGACACTATTCTTACCATTGATACCAACACTGGGGCCTTCTTCCTCCAATTAAAACAAATGATGGGGCATAGTTTATGCTTACTGATGACGGGGCATTTTCTACTCTCAATGGCCACTGTCCTTCACCCCTACCCAAATCTTGAAGGATAGTAAACTGGGCCTTTGCTTAGAAATTTTGAAGACCCCTGTTGTAAACAAAGGGGCAGGGAGATTTAAAACAAAAAACAAAAACATGGATTTTTTTTTAAATGTGTGAATGGGGATATTAGGCTATGTTTTTTTTTTCATTCAGCCGGCTGGCTGAACAAAATGAACTGAGCCATGTATAGTCAGCTTAATGCCGTGACCACATCAAAGGACCCAAAAACTCCAATATATCAAAAGTTTGTTTTAAGTTTAAATACATTTAAGTGGGGAGGGTTAAATCTGATTAGACAGAACAAGTGACAAAGATGCACCTTGCTTTAAGGGGTGTCAAACAGAACAGGAAGTGATAGGGAAATTCCCCTAACAATTCCCCCAACAAAACCATTTTCTTGTATTTCCCGGTTAAATGTCATATATTTTTTTATAAATATCCCTGGGGGTACAGGTAACCAAGAGCCATGCACTTATACCTTTAACACCACTGAATGAGCTCAAGGCCTGTGGTAGTATCCCAGTTAACTCATAATGTAGAAAATGGAGTTGCATTTTTACATGGTTCTAAAGGCGCAAGGTTTATACCTTCATGCATTCTATACATGAAGGTAAAAAACCTCCTCTGTGCAGCACCCTTCCCCCCATAACTTACCTGAGCCCCATCACAATCCATCGATGTGCATGAGAGCCTCAACTTTCCGGGGACTCTCCCTCCTCATTGACTGAGACAACAGGCAGTGAACCAATGAGAAGAGAGAGGGGTGGGGCCGAGCCGCAGCTCTGTGTGTGAATGGACACACAGAGCAGTGGCTGGGGAGCGAGCCTGCTTGGGTGCCCAATTGCAAGCTGCTTACTCTGGGGGCACTCGGAAGGAGGGAGGGGCCAGGAGCACCGGCAGGGAACCCGAGAATCGGAGGGTCAGGGCTGCTCTGTGCAAAACCACTGCTTAGAGCCGGTAAGTATAACATTTGTAATTTAAAAAGAAAAAAATGACTGCCTTGAATGGTGTTAGATAGCGTTATTGTAGAAGCTAGAAGCGAACGGGTCCGCGGTTACGGTCACGGAGCTTCGGACCGGGTCGTGGGAGCACGCCGCAGGTGCGCGCCCGCGACCCCTTGGCTGGGCTTAAAGGGCAACGTACATATACGTTGATGTGCCCAGCCGTGCCATTCTGCTGACGTATATGCGGTCCTTAAGTGGTTAAATGTTGCTTGTTTTGCAAAACACTCTCAAACCAAGGTTTTACTGTACTTTCATTTTAAAGCATGCCCTCTTTCTGCTGTGTGGATTGCTCACTTCAAAGTGGAAGGTGCTGTTCCAGATTTAATACAGATTATGTATTGAACATAACATTTTGTAAAACTATAAAAACAAATAAGCAGACTATATATTGAAGTAATTCCGCAAAAAGAAGGCAAAATGTCACAAACACGTCAGTATCCAGTTTAGTGTATTTTCTGCTGAGAATATTCAAGGTCACATCTGCTAGAGAAAGGCTCCCATCTTTCTTGTTGACCCGTATGCCATCATTTTCTTTTGTATTTCGTTTTTTTACTTTAACAAAGTGTCATTCCCATACTGGCATGATATCATCTATCAGTTGTTTACTTTAGCTGTCATTAACTTTGCCCTGTTCTTTATTTTCAATTTAAACTTAATTCCCAGGATGGCATGCTCCTTACGGGTTTTGGGGATTAAACGCAAGGGTTTATGAATAAAAGCAGCTTTTGCTACAATGCTATTACACCATGATAGCTTAACGATAAACTGTAAGCTCACAATGCTGCGTCAAGTGCACACCAGATAATTTGCCAAGCAAATAAACAACACTTCATTGACAGCACAGAAAAACAATTTGTCACAACCATTAATGTCAAAGTATCAGAGTATTCTTCAGGGGACACAGAGGTTGTGGACCTCTTCTCACAGGTTGTATGAATTGTTTTATTAATTTACGGTATTTGTTTTTAAGGGACTTTGCTTTATTTATTTTTTTCAAAAGTTTTTGTCTTGTTGTCGTAGTCTCTTGGGGTAGACAGCATTGGGGTTTTATGTACAGGTAGTGAAAGGCCACCCCATAGTTCAGATCTCAAGCAGGCTGAACCATCTATTCTGTTTCTAATATTTCAGGTAGCTTCTCCACAGTGATAACAAATAATACATAAAAAAAAATTCTAGCTAGCCTCTCCGCCATAACTACACATCACAATCCCTTTCAAACACGACAATTGGCCTTGTATACACAGAAAAAAAATAGTCCTTCTTCTCGCAAAGTTGCCACCACACTGGGTCTCTCTGCAGAACCATATGCTTTGTTATACAAAAAGGTGTTAAGAGAGTTTAACCACTTAAGCCCCAAACCATTTTGCAGCTAAAGGACCGGGTCACTTTTTGCGATTTGCCACTGCGTCGCTTAAATTAACAATTGTGTGGTCGTGCGACGTGGCTCCCAAACAAAATTGATGTCCTTTTTTCCCACAAATAGAGCTTTCTTTTGGTGGTATTTGATCACCTCTGCGGTTTTTATTTTTTGCGCTATTAAACAAAAGTATGGCAATAATTTTGAAAAAAAAACAATATTTTTTACTTTTTGCTATAATAAATATCCCCAATTTTTTTATTTTTCCACAGTTTAGGCCGATATGTATTCTTCTATATTTTTGGTAAAAAAAACACAATAAGCGTTTATTGATTGGTTTGCGCAAAAGTTAAAGCGTTTACAAAATAGGGGAGAGTTTTACAGCATTTTTTACTAGTAATGGCGGTGATCAGTGATTTTTTTTTTGTGACTTCAACATTATGGAGGACACATCAGACACTTTTGACACATCATCTCCCCGCTCTATACCTCCGTGGGACGATCGTGGGGATTCCCGCGGCGATCGAGTCCGCGGGACCCACGGTCCAACTCATGGGGATGGCCTCCAAGTGTTTCTCTCACAGCTGGCATTGTTACCGACCTGGCTATGTAGAACTATTTAGTTGGTCTTTGTTTAATTTCTTTAGCTTTGAAGAGTAACTCCACTTTTGTGGGGAGAAAAAAAGAAAATAAAAAAAAATATTATATAGCATGTATATTTGTAACACAAGTTATACTGTAATTAAGTGCTATTAAAAATGACCTTTCCTTTTCAAACTGTAGCTCTGTAATATTATGTAAAATGCAATGCAACATGGCAAACTGGAAGCATTCTGTACACAGATGGTGTACAAAACACCCCCTGAAATGTAATTTCCTGCTTGTATGATTGGTTCATTTATTTCCCCAAAAGTCTGCATTAAAATCAGATTTTTGGCATCCCCTGCAACAAAAATTTCATTTTTAGTGAGAGTCTCCCAAAGGGAAATAGCGTCTAAAGGGACACAAACCCTGCCACTTTCCTCATTAGAGCCCTGCAGGTGCAGCAGCTGATTAATAATCATGAAACTACTCCCATTGGATTCACTCACATGGACACAGAAAAACAAACAGCTAGCTATTCCTTCAGAATAACAACGTTTGCTTACATCCTTGCAATGTAAATAGATCACCCAAAGGGGAATGTTTTTTTTTTCTTCTTCTCAACAAAAGTGGAGTTATTTTTTAAGCAGACTTGTGCTGAAAAAAAGGGTAATGATAATGTATAGCGGCAGATATGAGAAGGAGCCAGAGCATACTCCGATGGAAAAAGTCAGATGGAATTTTTTCATCGGATATTCTGACCGTGTGTGTGCCCCATCTGAGTTTTTCCATCAGAAAACACGTTCTCTTTTTTCCAATGAAAACAATTTCTATCGGAAATTCCCTTCGTCTGTATGGAACTCCGACAGAGAAAAAATCATGCATGCTCAGAATCAAGTCGACGTATGCTCGGAAGCATTGACGGTTGGATTTCGGTGTGACAGTGTGTATGCAAGACAGCTTGAACGGAATTCCGTCAGAAAAAAACGTCTACGCAGCTGCCCTCAAAGATACCCATGAAGCTCCCTAAATCTTCTTAAAAAATACCAACTTTCACAAGGCTTTGCCCATGCATCTTCATAAGTCACAAGATATTCTATTGTGGTATGTGGGATATTAACAGGTCATGATAGTGATATGCTACATTATCTGGAATATGGTTTGTGCATGGGAAATCAGGGACAACTGTGAAGAACTTACTGTCACATTATGGTACCTTAATGTATCTTAAAAAGGCATTGTTTTTTATCTACCAGCTAGATTTCAATGCCTACAGTCAATGTCTTTGCAAAGAATTATTCAGGCCCGTCCACACTTTCAAAGGTATAAATGTGGTTTCTGTGCCTTAATTAGGTCATAAAAGCTTCATTAGCATATAAGACTGCATCATTAGTGGTGTTCACATCAGCCCATTGGAAACATTTCAGTACACTAAAACTTGCTATCCGTCACTGTAATTGTGTTGCATCTGCAGCAACGGCATTGTGATTTTCACAGTATCAGCTAACTCACATACCTCACACTTTACAGAGTACATAGGCCATTCGTACTTAAGAAATGCATACAAAATTGATGCAGATAGTACCCATGGTGGTGTTTAAACTTATCATGCCAGTGCTGCAAGATGAAAGTGCTTGCTACTTAGTCACATGCCTAGTACACACGTGCGTTTTTTCCGTTTGATAAAAAAAAATATGGTTTTCCCGACAAGAATTCCTCTCAGGCTGCCTTGCATACACACGCTCAGACAAAAGTCCGCCCGTCCAAAGTGCGGTGACGTACAACACGTACAACGGCACTAAAAAGGGGAAGTTCAGTTCCAACGGCGCCACCCTTTGGGCTGCTTTTGCTGATCCCTGTGTTAGTAAAATTTTGGTGAGAGACAATTTGCACTTTTCAGTCTTCGTGCTTTTCAGTCCGTTACAGCGTCAAGAATGTGCTATCTCCATTACGAATGCTTGTTTTACCAGAAAAAGCACTCCCGTCTCATACTTGATTCTGAGCATGCCCGGTTTTCTGCCAGTTGGAAAACCATACAGACGGACAGATTTCCTGCTCGGAATTTTGGCCTGATGGGGAAAAAAGAGATCCTGATCTCTTTTTTTGTCCGGCAGTTTACTCGTCGGAAAAACTGCGATGGAATATACACACGGCCGGAATTCCCGACCAAAAGCTCTCATAGCAGTTTTCCCGGGGGGAAAGTGGCTAATCCCCATTCACACCTGAGCATATTGAAGTATATTTCCTGAAGCACTTCAACACTATTCTATTGAGCTTGTTCGCAGTGATGTGTCGTTGCTAAAAGCTCAGAAAAAGTACAAAAACTGTTTGTGACTTCAATGGGCGTGCCTGAAAAATGTGCTAACATAAACTTTTTCACATGAATTTGTGCCTAACAACAGTCCTCCTCCTCCTATTTACTAGTTTTTTATTGTCTCAAACAAAAAAAAAAGTGTTACTAAACCCAAAACAGTAAAATCACTCTGTATATGCAGTAAAGCATGCTTGTTATACTCACTGTGGAACCTAAGGGGTTAATCCTCTACATTGTGTAAAAAGGCTGTTTGATCCTTTATTCTCTGATCCTCACCCTTCTTCCCACTGTCCCCTAAATAATTTCTTTATAACACAGAGTCTATGGAGTCAGGCGCACATGCTCAGTTTGGTGTGTATTGTTAGAAACATTTTTGTTTTCTTGGAGGATGCATGTGATCAGCACAGGGCCAATCAGCATTGACCAGAGGGTAAGGTGTCCGTGCAGTCTCAAAGGACAGTCCAGCAAACTCCCCCTACAAGCTTTACCAGTGCTTGGCTGGACACTGATAGAAGTCACAAGACTGCTATATACTGCTGATGAGAAAGGGTATTTAGTATTTTATATGTTCTGTGTACTGTGGGAGACCATATATACTGAATGCAGAGTCTGAAAACACACAAAAATGCTTATACAAGCTGGCAAAAAAAGGTTGTTCCCTTTACAAAGTGAATGTTCCCTGAGCTTAGTGAAGCCATTCTCCCAGCCCTGGCAACAGGGCAATGGGGACTATATGGCGGGGGGCAGGAATGGCTGTCCAAGCACATGAACACTCTGATTTGCTGTCACAGTGGTCATATAACTGGAAGTTGGTCCCACTGACTCCCGATCATTGCTACAGACTGGAAGCTGCCAATGACAGCTTGGTCACTATTCAGGGACAGTCAGTGTGCTCTTAGCACAGAAACATTGACTATCCATGATCCCATATGTGTTATCTGGGTGGCAAGAGGTTAATAGGGTGAAGCCCTGTTTACCTCAGTCAGCTAATCATGTCCTAGCAAGAATCCAGGTGTTTGTTTATAATTTTCCTTGCACATACTGTAATTGGGTATTCACAGGTTCACCTCGTTTACTAGCATTCACTTTAGAAAGGGAACATACTCTTTTCAACAAGTAAATCAACCTCAAACTTTGAAATTCTCTCAGTATAGGTTACAGGTATGTTCATCTATATGCTTTCTCAAATCTCTTTTTGTTGTATTATTACATCTTAAAAAAGAGTATTTAAAATAAATAAACCTACATACTAGGTGCATTCAGCATTGGTCTGATGCTGCATCTCCTCCCCTGCCTCCCCCCCATCTCTAAGAACGACAACTGGGCAATCAAAGGCCACTCTGGGTCTTCAGTGAGGAGAGAGCGCGTGACTGGCAGTCACCGATAATCTGCTCTGCCCCTCCAGCGCTTCACTGGAGCACTGAGCTGTGGAGGGGGATGGGAGCAGTTGGCTTAAGCTCTCAGAATTGTGACATTTAAGTTGGGATCTCTCCAGAGTCTTGATTGGCTGAGCGACGTCCGCCAACAGCGCACTCCTGTGACCATTGGCGGTGCGTCCATAAAGGGCACAGGAGCGTCGCCCCCTCTCTCCTGCACTGCTCTACCATCAAACATAGATTCATGCATTGCATGAATCTATCTATGGTCACCGCTGACACCCCCTTTTTAGGTGTCTGGACCCTTTTGAGGAGCAGGGCACCTGAATTACAGTGGCAGGTTTTTTTTGGTAGCACCTGATTAGGGCCATAGGCTCTAATAGGCGCCCAAACAAGTAAACAGTGTGCGCCATGCTGGGCGTTCGCTGTTCACTCAGCTGTGTCTTAGCAAAGCGAAGGAAGTCGCTTTGCTAACACTTAACCGCCTCTCAGCCAATCAGGTTGCCGGGGTCTGTTACCGGTCACATGAATGGCTTGAAACTGTAGGCGCTGTGATTGGACGCCTGAGAGAGTACGGAAGAAGACATTGGAGGACATGCAGGAGACCACCACTGACCAGCTGCTAGACAGGTAAGTGCCGGGCAGCTGATGGGGCACAGTAGAGCCAATTTATGGGCACACTGGCAGCATCTGATAGGGCTACAGTAGCGGCAATTGATCGGCACCCTGACAGGAACTGATGGGGCACAGGTAGCGGCAATTGATCGCATGCTGGCAGCATTTGATGGGGCACAGTAGCGGCAATTGATCGGCACACTGGCGGCATCTGATGGGGCAAAGTAGCGGCAATTGATGGGCACACTGGCAGAATCTGATGGGGCATAGTAGCGGCAATTGATGGGTACACTGGCAGCATTTGATGGGGCACACTGGCGGCAATTGATGGGCACAGTGTCAGCAATTGATGGGTACAGTGGCTGCATTTGATGGCACAGTGGTGGCAATTTATGGGTACAGTGGCTGCGTTTGATGGCACAGTGGTGGCAATTATGGGTACAGTGACTGCGTTTGATGGCACAGTAGCTGCGTTTGGCACAGTAGCTATGTTTGGCACAGTGGCTGCAATTGATGTACCCATGAGGAAGGATTATTTGGAGGGTTGTAGTGGTTGTGAAAAGAATAAATTAAAGCTACAGGTAACCTTTGGTGTCATGTGATGCCCACTTTTCAGCTTTGCCTTCAGTTTACTGACATTTAATAAATATCTATAACATGGCATTATGAAACGCACGCTAGTTTACAATATCCTCCAGTGTTTTATCCTAATACAGAGCATATCATTTCCCAGAAACTCAGACGATGTAGCAGGTAAGCTAAAAAAAAATGTGAAAGCAGACAGATATTACTTTATATAAATAGAAAAAAATAAAATAATATTTCTTGCAGTGTCTTTATTAAAATGCATAGAACAGGAAATGTCTATTCCCAAATACTGTTTAACATGAAGGCAATAAACTAAGCACAGGTAATAAAAAATTCAATCACCCAGAGTCCATTTCAAACTTTGTATGTCTCAGCAATTTTTTACTATTACTTTCAAATGGTATCCCAAGCTGAGAAACAAAATAGTTTCTTAACATAATCTGAGGCATTCAGACTATTATCAATACGGGTTTTATACCGATCAAGCTATAGCAACATAGATGTCATCATCAATTGGTCAAGAAATATAACCAAATCTTGGAGAATAATGGACCAACTGCAGAAACAGCCACAATAACAAGCATAACTAAAATGGATAACATAAGTAAAATGGATATAATTTTCTGTGTAAATATTTCTTGCCTATTTAATGGTCCAACGCAAATGACTTGACACCTTAAAGAAAACCTGTGGAAGCTGTGTTCACAAAATGACAGGCAGAGGGCAAAGGACTAGTCACCAGTAGCAATGATTGGCAAGTTTGGTAAACAAAATGGATTTGTGAAATTGCTGTCTTTTTTTGATGTTTGCTTAAATTGCCTACTAATATCATCTTACAACACAGAGGAGAGTTCAGAGAGTGGTGATAAATGGGGGGGGTACACAGGAATGGTCAGGGTGGAATAGTAGCCCCCCCCCCCCAGGTTTCAGTCCTGGGACCAATCCTACTTAATTTTTTCATAAACGACCTGGAGGATGGAATAAATAGTTGCATCTCTGTATTTGCAGACAATACTAACTAGCAGGGATTGGAAAACATGCAAGAAGATCTGAACAAATTAATGGGGTGGCAACTACATGGCAAATTTTGGTTTAATGTGGAAAAATATAAAATAATGCATTGGGGGAATCAGGGGAGGGGAAAAGGACCTGGAGGTCCTAGTAGATGACAGGCTCAGCAATGGCATGCAATGCCAAGCTGCTGCAAACAAAGCAAACAGAATATTGGCATGCATTAAAAGCGGATTAACGAAGAGATAAACCAAGAATTCTCCACTCTACAAGACTCTGGTATGGCCGCACTAGAGTATGCTGACCAGTTCTAGGAACCAGTCCTCAGGAAGGAGGTACTGGAAATGGAGCGAGCGAGTACAAAGAAGGGCAACAAGCTAATAAAGGAGGACATTAGTTATGAAGAAAGGTTGCGAGCACTGAACTTATTCTCTATGGAGAAGAGGCGTTTCAGAGGGGATATGATTTCAATTTACAAATACCATATTGGTGACCCCACAATAGAGATACAACTTTTCCACGACAGGGAGTTTAATAAGACGTGGCCACTCATTAAAATTAAAAGAAAATAAGTTATACCTTAACCACTTAAGGACCGGACCAATATGCTGCTAAATGACCCAAAGGGTTTTTACAATTCGGCACTGCGTCGCTTTAACAGACAATTGCGCGGTCGTGCGACGTGGCTCCCAAACAAAATTGGCGTCCTTTTTCCCCCACAAATAGCGCTTTCTTTTGGTGGTATTTAATAACCTCTGCGGTTTTAATTTTTTGCGCTATAAACAAAAATAGAGCGACAATTTTGAAAAAAATTCTATATTTTTTACTATTTGCTATAATAAATATCCCCCAAAAACATATATAACATTTTTTTTCCCTCAGTTTAGGCCGATACGTATTCTTCCACCTATTTTTGGTAAAAAAAAATTGCAATAATCGTTTATCGATTGGTTTGCGCAAAATTTATAGCGTTTACAAAATAGGGGATAGTTTTATTATTATAATTTTTTTTTTACTACTAATGGCGGCGATCAGCGATTTTTTTTTGTGACTGCGACATTATGGTGGACACTTCGGACAATTTTGACACATTTTTGGGACCATTGTCATTTTCACAGCAAAAAATGCATTTAAATTGCATTGTTTATTGTGAAAATTACAGTTGCAGTTTGGAAGTTAACCACAGGGGGCGCTGTAGGAGTTAGGGTTCACCTAGTGTGTGTGTACAACTGTAGGGGGGTGTGGCTGTAGGTCTGACGTCATCGATCGAGTCTCCCTATAAAAGGGATGACTCGATCGATGCAGCCTCCACAGTGAAGCACGGGGAAGCCGTGTTTACATACGGCTCTCCCCGTTCTTCAGCTCCGGGGAGCGATTGCGACGGGGCGGCTATAAACGAATAGCCGCGCCGTCGTCCCGGATCGCTCCTGAAGCCCTGGGAACCACCGCATGTACCGGGGGGGGTCCCGATAGGACCCCCGACCCACGTCTAGGCAGGCACGTACAGGTACGTGGATGTGCCTGTCCGTGCCATTCTGCCGACGTAAATGTACATGCGGCGGTCAGGAAGTGGTTAGACTGCACAGAGGGTTCTTTACTGTAAGAGTGGCAAGGTTGTGGAATTCCCTTCCACAGGCAGTGGTTTCAGTGGGGAGCAATGTTAATTTAAAAAAAAACTATTAGATAAGACCCTGAACGACCACAACACACAGGGATATAAAATGTAATACTGATATATAATCACACACATAGTTTGTACTTAATGGACTTATGTCTTTTTTCAACCTCACCTACTATGTAACACTAAGAAGCAAAATTTAAAAACATAATAATAAAAAAAACACTATTTGAGCTTTCCACAATAAGAATTTAGCTTTAAAAAATATCATTATTTGAAAGCCTCAGCTTTACAAAAACTTGATTTCTCTATTCATGCCCTATCATGAATAGATGATGAAAGCATGATTGAAATGTCTTCCCTCTCTATTCAAAGATCATTTTTTATTCATAGAAGCTAGTATTCTATAGTTGCGCCCATAGAAGGAGAAGGAATTCTACTAAAGGAGGGGGCATCAGCACGAGGGACACATAACACCAATCATAAGAAATGTCCCTTGTGATGATTTGTTTTTTGAGTAAATTTAAGCTATAAGTGAGAACATTGGCAAATCACAATTGTCCCCACTTGACCAAATTTTCAGGGAAAAATAGTCTTTCTCTTTGGTGTGAAAAGCTAAACCTAATTATGCTTTCGGTTAAATGGTCATTTAAAGTAGTAGAGCATCTTACCAATAGAGAAGTTTTAAACTACATAAACTTAGGTTGCAGTTGCAGACATGACATTCGGGGAGACAATACTGTTAATACAGATTTAATTAAAGTATGTGAGAAGGATGCAGGCTACCATTGCTGACCTCCTTCTGAAAATCCTAATGATTTGGCTTTGTGTTAAATAGTTTAATTTACTGATCCGGAGCAAACACGCAGCAGGTGAAAGGCAAAGCAAAGTCAGAACCGATTGCATACGTGTTCTAGGTCCGTCAAAAAAAGCATTGAAGTTGCGTGATAAGCATGAAAGCCAGGTAAATATTCTTTGTAGGAGAAAATGTTCCTTCTACAAGGGGGATTCATGTTTCCTCTGTACAGTTTTCCTAACAAGAAAGGAGGTGTGTATAGAAATTATACTTTACTTTTTAGTATGAACTACAACAGAGCTGTGCATGCGCTACAGAAATTGGTTTAAAGGCAGTTTCTGCAAAAAAGAAAAATCTTTTACGAATCCAATTATTGTGCCGTGCGATGGATGTTTAGACTTATGAACATAACACAGCTTGCCTCAAATGAAAACAGTTTGAAAAGTCTGTTTTCTGGGGAATTTGTGGTTTGCCTGAAAAGTTCAAGATCTGACACTTGAGGTGGATGAAAATTGATTCAATGTGGAATTAGATAAGGCACATAATAAAATATATCCTATTGGTCTAGTTTTCTTTTTTCGGCAATAAAGTACTTTATGGATTGCTCTTGTTTAAATTGCATAAAGTGGATAATTTTATGAAAAGTAAATGTATCATATTTTTGTTAAATGTTCTGTACTGGCATAGGCTGAGGCCCCGTACACACGACCGAGTTTCTCGGCAGAATTCAGCCAGAAACTCGGTTCAGAGCTGAATTCTGCCGAGTAACCCGGCCGTGTGTACACTTTCGGCCGAGGAAGCCGACGAGGACCTCGGCGAGGAAATAGAGAACATGTTCTCTATTTCCTCGTTGTTCTATGGGAGAACTCGGCCCGCCGAGCTCCTCGGCGGCTCCAGGACTGAACACGCCGAGGAACTCGATGTGTACGGGGCCTCAGGCAACCTTTTTCAACCAGGGTGCCCAAGCACCCTGGGGTACCTTCAGGTTTCTTCAGGGGTGCCTTGGCAAAATCCTTAAAAATTGGCAAAATATTGTATACACGCCAGCAGGTTGATCAAGTCTGCCTTTTATGCCTTGTACACACGGTCGGACTTTTGACCATGAAAAAGTCCGCCGTGAGTCCGTCAGAAGTCCAAACGGAAAGATAGAGAACAGGTTCTCTATCTAAGGTCCGTTGGACTTCCGACAACAAAAGTCAGATGGAGACTACACACGGTCGGACTTTTTTTCTCGGAAAGTGCGACTGTGTGTACGAGGCATAAGTTACACAAAGCCACATATTTTTATTATGCACCATTACAACCTTCCAGCCACTGGTGTCAAAACAACCAATGAGGCCTTCAGATCATAAGAAGGATGCCAGGCACCTGCACTGCATTCTTGTTTGCCCTTCCCATGCCTCTCTCTTTTAGGACTGAGGTCACATTAGCTGTGTGAGGGAGAGAAGAGAAACATTGGAATACTAGTCAGAATCAGTTAGCAAAGGTGTATTTATTTTGGAAGAATAAATACCCTCTAATATTAATTGCCCTGCATGTGTGCATGTTGAGTTAGGTGCCTTGAGATTGTCCTTCATTTTAAAGGGTGCCTTGACTGGAAAAAGGTTGAGAGACACTGGGCTAAAGTACCAGGCAGATTCATTAAATTTAAAAGGGGTCAGCCCCTTAATTTAAGCACTATATATACCCCCCAGCCCAGCCCCAAATCCCACACCATTATCCCCCATCCACCAAATGATTTAGAGGGGTGGTCCAATACTTTTGGCAATATAGTGTGAATGAGTTTGGGGCGGAGGAACTTGACTGGCCTGCACAGAGTCATGACCTCAACCCAAAAGAACACCTTCTTCCCAAAAGAGTTAAAGCTGTTATAGCTGCAAAGGGTGGGCCAACTCAATATTGAACCTGCAGGCTTAGACTTGGATGTCATTAAAGTTCCATGTGCGTTGTAAAAGCAGGCGTTCCAATACTTTTGACAATATAGTGTATGTAAGACTGCTTTTCATTATTGCTGCCCATTTTGCACCTTCATACTACTTTAACCAAGTTCACAAAAAAAGTACATTATTATTTCCTACTCGCCAGAGTACACAGCAAGCAAACAGTATCTTGTTACCTTGTGTTCTTTTAAGCAATCTTTTTCTGTACTGGTTTTTAATATAACAAAGAGACTGTCTTGAATATCCACAAACATCCGTGAGAAATCTACTTACTGTTACAATAAAATCACAATATGTAACCTTTAGAATCAAAAGGGAATTCTGAAGGCGGGGATGATAGGGAACATCCAAGATGTTATTATTTTTATTAGAAGGAGTTTAGCCAAGCATGATACAATAACTACATTCCACAAGAAACTTGGACTGAATTAAGCCATGGTCTAAGGCAGGGATCTCCAAACTACGTCCCTCCAGCTGTTTGCGGACTACACGTCTCATGAGGCATTGCAAAACTGATATTCACAGAACATGACTAGTATGATGGGAATTGAAGTTTCCTGAACAACTGGAGGGCCATAGTTTGGAGACTCCTGGTCTAAGGCATTGCTGTCAGATCTTAAGTGTGCAAAAAACACTCACACCCACAAATGGTAAAAAAATTCATAGAAAATACTTATTTCCTGAAAGAGGCGTGAACATGAACTAGCCATAGTTTAGGTAACCACCTCAGTCTAAGAAAAGAGAAATAATATCCCTTATTACACAACCGCAACAACTTATTTGATTTTTATGTTTTTATTACAAACAATGTGACAAAAGTAACTGCAAAGCCTACTGAAAGACTTAACTCAATCATTTACAAATGCTAGGACTATAAAATCTCAGGGCATCCTCATTCAGGGTAATACTGCAGCTATAGAAAATTATTGCCATAATGAAAATAGGCACGTGATTTGATGATAAATGATAAAAAAAAATTAAATGTTAGGCTTTATATTTCTAAAAAAAGGGGGGTTCTGTGGTACTTTATATGAGGAGATGATGTTATCATCAGCCTCCATCCTTATTAACCACTTGCCGACCTCCTCATGTACATATACGTCAGCAGAATGGCACGGACAGGCACATGTACGTACCTGTACGTGCTGTGCTTGACGTGGGTCTGATCGGGACCCCCCCCCCGGTACATGCGGCTGTCGGTAAGCCTCGGGGAGCAATCCGGGATGACGCCGCGGCTATTTGTTTATAGCCGCCCCGTCGCGATCGCTCCCCGGAGCTGAAGAACGGGGAGAGCCGTATGTAAACACGGCTTCCCCGTGCTTCACTATGGCGGCGCATCGATTGAGTGATCCCTTTTATTAGGGAGACTCGATCGATGATGTCAGTCCTACAGCCACACCCCCCTACAGTTGTAAACACACACACAGTGAACCCTAAATGTTACAGCGCCCCCTGTGTTTAACTCCCAAACTGCAACTGTCATTTTACATTAAACAATTTAAATGCATTTTTTGCTGTGAAAATGACAATGGTCCCAAAAATGTGTCAAAATTGTCCGAAGTGTCCGCCATAATGTCGCAGTCACGAAAAAAATCGCTGATCGCCGCCATTAGTAGTAAAAAAATAAAAAAAATAAAATGCAATAAAACTATCCCCTATTTTGTAAACGCTATAAATTTTGCGCAAACCAACCGATAAACGATTATTGCGATTTTTGTTACCAAAAATAGGTAGAAGAATACGTATCGGCCTAAACTGAGGAAAAAAAATGTATATTTTTGGGGGATATTTATTATAGCAAAAAGTAAAAAATATTGCATTTTTTTCAAAATTGTCGCTCTATTTTTGTTTATAGCGCAGATGTGATCAAATACCACCAAAAGAAAGCTCCTTTGGTGGGGAAAAAAGGATGCCAATTTTGTTTGGGAGCCACGTCGCACGACCGCGCAATTGTCTGTTAAAGCGACGCAGTCCCGAACTGTAAAAACACCTTGGGGGTGATTTACTAAAGGAAAATCCACTTTGCACTACAAGTGCACTTGGAAGTCCAGTCGCTGTAGATCCGAGGGGGACATGCAAGGGAAATAAAAACAGCATTTTAGCTTGCACATGATTGGATGATAAAATCAGCAGAACTTCCCCTCATTTCAGATCTACCCCTCAGATTTACAGCGACTGCACTTGATGGCACCACCACTGTAATGACCCCCAATACCATAATAACGCTGCTCCTGTCCAGTAGCATGATTTGACATTGCCGGCAACAGCACCTTCTGAATCAGTGCGGTGCCGACTTTGCGGTGCTACACCAACTCTCAAAAGTAGTTCCTGCACTACTTTTGGCAACTTCGGGGGAGATTTGTATAGACATCTGTGCATGAACCTGCACAGATATCTGTCAAATCGCCCCCCATCGTCCCTCAGTGTGAATGTGGGTGAAATGTAGTTCATAATTTGTCAGATGTGATGTGGAACACCTGCTTTGATCGTCCCACTGGCATGGATGACTTTTTATGCAGGAGAAACATACAATTAATTAAACAGTTGGTTATTAAACCTGATTTTCACCCTCAGTATGTTGTTGCCTTTTCTCCTTCTCCCCATTTGCTGTGCAAATTGGTCTTTTTTTTGAATTTTTGTTATTAAGAAACCTCTGGTCAGCCCCCCCCCCCCCCCCCATATGCACATCATTTGCCTACACAAATAATGTGCACTTTGCCCACTGTGCCTCCTGGCATATGTACATCACATATGCCAGGAGTCATAATCCTAGATTGGGAAAGGAGGAAGAGGGTGACCTAGTGGTAGTGACCTATAGGAGAGCGGCAGGGCTAAACCCAGAAGAGTCGGCAGCTTCCTGATAAAGGCATGCTAGAAGAAAGGGTACAGGGCCTGATTGGGGGCAGAAGAGAAGCGGAATTACAACAGGTACAATGCTGGATATGTTTGGGGGGGGGGATGAGTACCTGAACTGTGACAGGACCTAGGGACTAGGTAAGCAGGGGCTAAAAAATGTGTGTGGGGGGGGATTCTGCTTTAATTGTGAATAGTTATAAGGGTTTTTTTGTCCAATGCATTGAGGTAGTGTGGTCACTGTGTGCTGCTGATAGGACAGGGCCTAACAAACAGGCAAAATTCAATCATTTTTTTTCCTTTTTGTACCAGTGTAAAGATTTGTCTCAATCCCACCTACTTTCTCTAGTCAATCATTACATTTCTATTATAAAATATTTCGCCATCACTGTAAGGCGAATCTTATTTTAAACAAGTACCTAGCGAATGTGCTACTGATGTGCACTTTACTCCATACTGGCAGTTCGATTTTTTATTTTATTTCATAATGCAGGAGTTCATCATAAAAAACAATAACGTTTTTATGAGGCAAAGCTCAAGTTCCTGACAATGTCTTATGATGACGAAACGCGCAGGGTGAAACTTTGGCGTGTGATGTAATCATGTATCGGTGCAGAGCATCTTATCAGTTTGAAACCTTGCTATACTGATACCAAACTGTTTTACATTTAAATCCATGTATTATTTTATATTAAATACAAATTAGATAACAAGATTGCTACACAATGAGAGGATTCTGCTTCTTCCTTTGAGCTATATCCTTTGAAGATTTACTACCTTGTATCATTTGGCTATTTCGATGTGGAGAAGTTCAAAGCTGATTATGTATGCTGGTGGTTTGGGCTCTCTGTTGAACCACTCCTGGAGTATAACTGCGTGTTGTGACCACTTGTAATTAGGTGGTCAACTCCATCTGGTAAGAGGCTGTTTGTGCTTCCCTAGGTGGGGGAGGATCTCTCTTTTGGTTACATAAATATTCATTGCATGCGGACTAAGAATGGACTTTATATTGGTGTATTTTATTATGTTTATTTGAGGAGCGCTACACCTCTCTTTCTTATAGAGTTATATGAGAGTAACGCTATACTGTGGAGTTGATTTACTAAAACTGGAGAGTACAAAATCTGATGCAGCTCTGCATAAAAAACAATCAGCTTCCAAATTTTTGGGTCACATTTTAATTAACCACTTAAGGATGGAGCCTTTTTTCTGAGATTTGGTGTTTAAGTTAAAAACATTTTTTTTTGCTAGAAAATTACTTAGAATCCCCAAAAATTATATATATATATATTTCTGACACCCTAGAGAATAAATTGCGGTCATTGCAATACTTTTTTGTCACACCGTATTTGTGCAGCGGTCTTACAAGCACACTTTTTTTGGAAAAAACTTTTTTGAATTAAAAAATAAGACAACAGTAAAGTAAGCCCAATTTTTTTTATATTGTGAAGATAATGTACACTGAGTAAATTGATATCCAACATGTCACGCTTTAAAGTTGCACCCACTTGTAGAATTGGTGACAGACCTTTACCCTTAAAAATCTCCATAGGCGACGTTTAAAAAATTCTACAGGTTGCATGTTTGAGTTACAGAGGAGGTCTAGGGTGAGAATTATTGCTCTCTCTCTAATGATCGAGGCAATACAAAATGTGTGGTTTGAACACCGTTTTCATATGCGGGTGCTGCTCACGTATGCGTTTGCTTCTGGGACGGGCTTTTTAAAAACATTATTTTTTTATTATTTATTTTACTTTATTTTGACACTGTTTTAAATAGAAAAAATGTGGGTCACTTTTATTCCTATTACAAGGAATGTAAACATTCCTTGTAATAGAAAAAAGAATGACAGGTCCTCTTAAAATAAAATGTTAATGTCATTCTAAAAAAAAAAAAAAATTTCCCTTTAAGAGCATTGGGAGGAAGTGACGTTTTGATGTCAGTTCTGCCCTGCAGTGATATGGAGTTGGGTGGTGGCCATCTTCCCCTCGCTTGTCTCCACACCCAGGAAGGGGACAGACGTGATCGCCTCCGCCGCTGCCGACGGTTTCTGTAATTGGCGGAGGGCAACCGGAGAGTGGCGGGAGGGGGGCTGATAAAAGTGATCTCGGGGCGTATCTGCCACAAATACCACTTTTATCTTGTAGCGGACCGCCCGCTGAAGAAGAGGATGCCAGGGTTATGGTAGATAGCTGCTACCATAACAACGGTATTCCTCTTCAAAGTAGCGACGTATAATGACGGCGGGCTGTCCGTAAGTGGTTAAACAAGCTGAAGTTAAAGGCTAATTGGCTACCATGAAGAGCTGCACCAGACTCTCCACTCTCCAGTTTTAGTAAATGAGCCCCTGTGTTCAGTATTTGGTTATTCTAAGCTATCCATTGATGCCAATGAGTTCTTTTTCTTAGCAATATTAAAACATTTTTTAAAGTGTTTCCATACGAATGCAGGTGTTTGCATTTCATTTCATTCTTGTGAATTGAGTATTACTGGATAAGTTAGATTCTTTGGTTTTTAGGCCCCTTCTGCACCACATGCTGCTGCTTTTTGTATCAGAAAATAAATTGCATTTCTTTTAGATACATCCTTTTACAAGGACGACAGACAAAAGGTCACAATGCAGCTCCATTATAAATCAGTCAATCAGTTAAAAGAAAAAAAAGAAAAAAAAAATACGGATCTCCTATGTGAAAAACAAGTTAACAGGAGAAAGTTTTCAGTGTTGGGGCTACAGAAAACTTTTGAAGCTGTAGTACGTCACTGTAAATAATTGATTGAATGTGACACTGCAATAGTCAACCATATTCTTTACAGAAAGACTGATCCCTAAGGACCTAAGTGCACATCTTTGTAATGACAGCAGCGGCAATAAATCCAATGTGACAACTTATTCACAGACTAGGGCAACGTTCCATCAAACATTTTTAAAGTCAGTTCCGCACAAACCATCCTTGATTCGCCTAAGGATTTATTAGACATTTAGCTGGTGTGCATGTGATCATTTGTTAAACTGAAAGGGAAAGAAAAAGAAGTTGACAAAGTGTAAACTAGAAGGTTTCTGTGCTGGTGGAAAATAAGATGTGATGTCTGAATTGGCCAAAGTGTGCTTTTAACAAACTTTTGAAATTAAACAAATTGATGTCAGAACCATTTAGCAATAGGCGTGCTGCTCATAGACAATGATATGGAAATGTGTCTCCTTATATTTACATATAGTTATCTTGTTCCAATTGTTCATGTTATTTAATGTATCCCCAGGAGTATAAATGCCACGTATCTTATCACTGAAAATGTAGCTAAGGAATAAACAGACAGCAAGACCGAGAATTAGTATACACGTTTGACATGTACCATCTCTTACAAACAATCCTAGTAGAAAAGCGAGCTGCGTTGATATTAATTTGGTTTAACAAGAGGATTTTTTTTCGTTTTACAAAGCTTTATTAAACGCTAATGCCTTGTACACATGAGCAGAATTTCCGTTGGAAAAAAATCGGAAGGTTTTTTCCAAACGGAATTCTGCTCAAGCTTGGCTTTCCTACACGTGGTCACACCAAATTCCGGCCGTCGAGAACGTGGTGACTGGCATCACAACGGCGAGCCGAGAAAAATTAAGTTCAATGCTTCCGAGCATGCGTCGACTTGATTCTGATGAACGGATTTTCCGATATAGTTTTTTTCCGTTGGAAAATTAGGGAACCTGCTCTCTATCTAAGTCCATAATAAATTCAGACAGAAAAAGCTCCCATCGGAAATTCTGCTTGTGTATACAGGGCATAAGTGCCATATTTATAAAGCAGTGAATGTGACTTTCACAGATGGGGAATCACTCACTCTATATTAAATCACATTCATCAGGATGATTTACCGGAATGTTTGGTGAATGTCTCAGTCACTGCTTTATAAATATATCCCCAAGCCAAGCACAAAATACACACAGATTTTGGTGAGCTGATTTGTAATATCTTTCAGGAACCCTCAGCAGCTACTTATAATACCCCTGATGTTCCACTAAGGCTTCAAGTACACTACATCTCCTAAACTTGAGTTTAGGAGCTCCATAAAAGCCTATGAGTCCATGTACACGTAGGCTTTTACCAGAGGCTAGGAGCTGTTGCAGTTAGGTGAGCACTGGACAGTGCTGATTGGCCCTGGGCTGATGACATGCACTTGTCCAAGAACAAAAAAAAATCTCTCCAGCAATAACACACCAACTGGGCATGTGCAGCCTGACTCCAGTAACTCTGTCTTATCCAGACATGTTTTGGAAGACAATGCAAGAAGGGAAGGATCTGTGCATACAGGATCAACAATCTTTTTACACAATGCAGAGGATTAACCTTCTTAGGTCCACAGTGAGTATAACAAGCTGCTTTGCTACATATACAGACTGAATTTTGCTGTTGTGGGTTTAGTAACAATTCTTCCTGTGAAGACCAGAAGTTTAGGGAAGCAGAACTGGGATAGCTGGTCAAACTCCACAGTTTGAACCAGGATTATTGAAGGGACCGTTAGTAGATTAATAGAACAGGGGCTCTTCCAAGCTTCTCATTTTTTGAGGGCGGGAGTATGGCCCACGATTCAGGAGATGACAACAGGAGGTACACCCTATCAATTGGACGTTTGGAGGGCATTGCAATTTGAGACTCTTTTTGGACACCTTGAATTTACTGAGTAGATACGAACAGAGGTTAAGAAAGTTTGAGGGGTATTGTACTGGGAGTGGGACGCTCTCTTAAATGAGTGAATTGTTGAATTGCACCCGCAAAGGATTTTCGTTTACCTTTCTTTACTAAATTGGAGGCGGAGCTGGGTAGGGGCCTTACAGAGGAGAAAAAGAGTAAGATACTATGAAACGTATTGAATCCTCAGTATGTGTAAAGGTCCAGGAGATGAATTTTAAGATTCTATCACAGTGGTACCGTACCCCGGTTGTTCTAAATAGGTGTTACCCAGATACGCCAGATAGATGTTGGTGGTGTGGGAGAAAAGGAGGAACATTAATACACATCTCTGGGCTTGTCCAAAAAATACAGAGTTTCTGGGAAAAGGTATGGGAATTAGTGCAAAGGTTTAGTGAGGAATAGCTACCGGGGAGTAGACTTTTTATCTGTTACAGGAATCGGATATTCCGGTCAGTCAGTATAGAAAGTCAGTAGTTTGTCATTTTTTGAATGCAGCAAGAGCCTGTATTCCTGTGATGTGGAAGCAGACCCAGCCTCCGTCGGTAGGGATATGGCTTAAACGAGTGGAAGATTTGAATGGAATGGAGGATTTAGTATGGACCTCGCGGCAGAAATGGGGGGGTCTATCCGAATGGAACTTCCCCTTAATAGTGCCGTCGTACGTGTTGTACGTCACCGCGCTTTGCTCAAAGCATTTTTTTTTTCACTGATCGTGTGTATGCAAGGCAGGCTTGACAAGAATCACGTCGAGAAAAACTTATTTTTTTCTAGGATATAAAAAATGGTCGTGTTATAGGCGGCTTAAGTCCACTTTTGTGAAACAAGGCCTGAAAGATAACAGCTAAACAGCAAAATAAAACCCTAAAACCCTAAAGACATAGATACAAGCAAGCACAAGCACATTACAACCTGGTGTGCAAAGATTATGTCAAAAAGGCTGCTTGTTACTTTTCCGAACCACTGTTTTTAATTGAATTATTCATGATTGGTAATGCCGAACAAGATGAAAACCTGAGCGTGTGTTTGAGGAATGTATTGTTTTCACTTAACAGATCTGAAACCTGGAAATGGCTGCATAATTCAAGTGAGGAGCAGGTAAGTCAACCACACATTCGAAAACGAACAAACCAAAAAAGACATGCATGATCTGTAATTTCTCAGTTTTATGAACAGTATGTTTGTAAAATAAAATCTAAACTCAAGGCAACCAAGAGCAATACATATATGGGAGCTGTTTGCAAAAGATTGTATTCCTGTCCATCTTGTCCTGGGATTTATACAACTGGCAGACAGTAGAGCCCGACAGTGACACGACTTTTCTCTTATGCAATTAATTAAACTAGATCACTTTCCTGCCCTCAGCCTGTAATAGGACAATGTATAAACAGCGCCACCAGTCTTCCCTCTGTCACTCTGCTCTCTCCCCCTGTTAGCATGTTCATTGTCAAAACATTTGTATTCAGCCTCCTGGTGTTTTTTCTCCCTCTCCCAATCTTAGTGCAGCTGTACATGAGATTACAAGAGGCCGAAACCAAATGAAAATCACTTACTTACACTAGTTGCATTAAAAAAAATCCCGCTGCTAACAATCAAAGTCAGACAGCCAATCAGGAGAGAGAGGGGGCAGGTTTGGGCCACAGCTCCGATTCAAAATGAACACAGGGAGCTGTAACTCAGCTCAGGCGCCCCCCACAGCAGACTGCTTGCTGTGGGGGCATGAAACATGAGCACAGAAGAGGGACCCGAGAAGAGGAGGATCTGGGCTGTTCTGTGCAAACCCACTGCACAGAGGAGGTAAGTATAACATGTTTTTTCTTTTTATTGAAAAAAAACAAGATTTTACAATCACTTTAATGTGTTAGTTAACCCACAACAGTAAAATCAATCTATATATGCAGTAAAGCATGCTTGTTATGCTCACTGTGGAGCCTAAGGGGTTAATCTTCCACATTGTGTAAAAAGGCTGTCTTCTCTGATCATCCCCTCTTCCACAGTCCCCATCCATCTCTTGATAATACAGAGTCTAAAGCCTCGTACACACAGTCGGACATCAAACAAACTTCCCTTGGATTTTTGTCCGAAGGGAGTTGTTCCGGTCACACCCATAGCATACACACGCTCTGACTTTTTCGGCAACAAACACAAACTTAGTGACGTTTCAACGTATGGCGAGAGTTTAAAAGAGAAAGTTCAATTCTCCGGCGTCACCCTTTGGGCTCCTTCTGCTAATCGATAGTTAGTAGAGGTTTCGTCTGTGTGCATTCGCGATTTTTAGTTTCGTGCAATTTTGTTCGTTTCTGAACGTCCGTTCGTCAAGCAGACATGTTGCGCAATGGGGTTGTGCTAACTTGACCCACAAAAAAATATAGAACTATGTTTGTTTTATATAACCAAAATACACTAATCCAAAGTAAAGACATTTGTTTTTACTCCGTCAGTATCACCGGCAAAGCAGCTTTTAGTATTATCACATTATAAAGAAGAAGAGAATGTGCGCTGCTGGCTGGTGTTTGCTTCTGAGCATGCGTGTTTGTACTTTGTACAAAAGTCTGATTGCTTGCTGTACACACGGTCGGACTAGGCACCATCAGACTCTTGTTGACGTAAAGTTTGTCCATTTACAGACCAAACTTTTTGTCCGATGAAAACCTGAAAAAGTTTGTCCGATGGAGCGTACACACGGTCGGACTATTTGAAAACTTGCTCATTTTGAAGTTTGTTGGAAAAAAGTCCGACCGTGTGTACGGGCCTTTAGAGGCACTCTGCACATGTTTAGTTTGGTGTGTATTGCTAGAGAGGTTTTTTTTTTGTTCGGCACAGGGCCAATCAGCACCGTCTAGACAGAGGGTCAGGGGGGTCATGTAGCCTCATAGGACAGTTAGAAGAGAATGAAAACTCTTCCTACAAGCTTTAACCAGTGTTAAGCTGGACACTGATAGAAGTCACAAGACTTCTATATACTGCTGATGAGAAAATGTATACTGTAGGAGACCAGTTATAGTAAATGCAGGGTCCTGGGTTTAGTAACCCTTTAAAGACTACATCTGTTGAACACAAATTGCAAAATCAGCTCCATCAAAATACATGCAAAAAAAAAACCCAGAAAACAAAATGATGAATAAATCTGTAACACACACAGGAGACAACATGATCAATTCACATAAATGCATGAGTTATTTTAATTGTATTTGTTATTTCTTCCTGAAAATTATTCCTTCAAAAACATCATCATTACATGCATGCTGAATCTATCTTTTTTCATATAAATTGATATTTAACTAGTAAAAGCCTCCATTTCTAACGGATCGGTATTTTATATCCACCTTAATATGGCTCCTTTTTCCTTCTCTCCCTAATAGACACCGAAAATAATCTCACAATCATAATTATATTTTCGGGAGTGATATCTTTGCCATTTGACCCCTAATGTTGTAACGACGGAGAGAAAACACAGCACATTATATACTCAGATATTACAGTAAAGGCCACTGTAGACAAGTGCTAGTCCTCTTTAATTGCATTTTCACAAAGGTCTCCAAAATGTAGTATTCCATATGTAGAGCCATACTACAGCTTGAATACAAAGCCTGTGTGCAAATGACTACTAACAAAAAAAAAACATAAACTATAAACAGTCATAGCCATGTTAGCTTGTTTAATCACAATGCATATGGTATTGGTAATGCATGTGCTAATTAGGTGGAATATATGTTCAGATCACAGAAATGTTATCTGCTAAGATGTACTTGCTATCCTGATTACTTTATTTTACTCTAATTAGAATGTTTTCTAAACAAACTAACAATATAATTAAAGTTATAATAAAAAAATAGAAAGGAATTATTTTACATTTTATTTTATTCAAGCTTCATCACTAGTAAACGAAACAAGATAAGAATGAAAAACAAAGCCTCTGCTGCACACATACAAATTTGCTATTATAGGCTGTGGTCTATTTTGCCTTTTCACAAATCAATGTCCTATATATGAGCACTGCATTGAAAATTTTAATGTAGGCTTTAAAGTGGTAATAGGTTTCTTACCTTATTCATTCTATACCCTTTGCGCCCGCACCCAACAACCCTTTACGGGGTTTTAGATGACAGGAGGTGAGATTTATGATAATGTGACCACCGTCATTGGTTGTCATGGCAGTCACATGATCAGAATTCCAGTGGTTACCAGCAGCTAACCGAAAGCTCCAGATTGCTTCTTGACATTGGAAGCTTTTGGTTAGCCGCCGGTAACCGTGCCAGGAGTGTGGCATGGCGCGCGCTCTTGGCACAGCTGTGTCTGCAAATTGGTACGCAAATATGCGGTCTCTCTGCGCCAAGGCTCACCCACTGAGAGGATGCATAGGTGCCTAGGGGTTAAGATAAAAAAACTTCCACATGTAGCTTCTGAGAAACAATGAGTATTTGGAGGATCAAATTAGTTTCACACAAACATCTTCTAAAGGGCCGGAAAAACTTTTCATTAAGCCAGAATGAAGCGAGTGATCAGCCCCTGAGGTTGCCCACACACATGCAGATCCCTTTTTTGAGAACAATGAGATGCTAGGTGTTCCATCTCACTGAATAAAGCTCATACACACAACCGGTTTCCTGCCAGGAAAACTGCCAGGAGAGCTTTTGGCCGGGAAAACCGGCCGTGTGTATGCTTCCTCTCAGTTTTCCAGACAGGAAGGCTGCCGGGAAAATAGACAACCTGCTCTCTATTTTCCCATCGGGATTCCCGGCGGTTTTAAACCCAACAGTTTTCCCATGGGAAACACTGCCAAGGAGCATACTCACAGCCGGGATTCCCAGCCAAAGCTCTCCCCGCAGTTTTCCTGACAGGAAACCCGGCCGTGTGTACACGGGAGAAACTTACCAAGCAGGCTCTGGGCTTTCCCGTTGGGATTCCCGGAGGACTTTATACCGGTCGTGTGTACAGGGCTTAAGGATCAGACCACCAAAAAATGACATTTATGTTTCTAGCAGATGCCTCAGAGAAGGCATTTTCTTCCATATCTCTTGAGGAATTTGATGGCAAGACACCTGTAATGGAGCTCCCAAGCCTCTTATGCCTACTGAAGTCCCTGTTGAATTTCACACTTTTTTTACATAACAGAGATTGCAACAAAAGAAGTAGATGATCCCAAGATGGGTAAAGACACAGAAATTTCATGTTCTTGCTCCTGACGTTTTAAAAAAATATACAATAGAAAGAAATACTCAGATTACACATGTAAATTAAATCATGGTGGGCTGACCCTTAAAGCTTATTCAGTGGCTATGGAAAGAACCTTCTTGGGTACACATATGGTATAATTTCAGCAGCTGCGATAAAAATACGCTTAGGAAGTAGTGATGATGTCATTAATGTAGAAGGTATATCTTCTTTCACTACTTGTGCACTGAAACACCAACATTTCTTTTTTTGAAAGAGATGTAATTGGTTGAATAATTTTGTCTGATAACAGTGGTTTGCTAGCACCTTACATGGTGGTGGATGAATTGTACGGTAGCTTACACTGCACAGGTTTCAGGTAAACACGTGTGTATGTGTGTGAGATGATCAGATTCCTTCAAATATGATTAGCTTTAGGCCGGGTTCACACTATTGCGAATTGGATGCGGAATAGCAGGAGAATGTGAATGGCTCTCTATGGAGCCGATTCACATATCTCCGATGCGGCTCCAGTGCAAATTTGCACAGGAGCCCTGTGCGTCTTTTGGTCCGTTTTAGGCTCCGTTCAGCCCGATTTTTTCAGAATTCGGACCTGAAATGGTGAACCAGGACGCACTGGACCCCTGCTGGGAGACGAATCGACATTAGGTGTGAACGGAGCCTAAATCAAATATGTGTTTTGTCATCAAGAGTACCTTTCCTTCACTCTTCTGATGCTCCATTCAGTCTCCAAAAGAGAAGAAATACCAGGAACTTCTGGAAAAGGGAGCATGCTTAGTGATTGACCCAAAGTTGTCATTTGGGGCAGGAGATACAGTCAACCCTGTGTAAGTTTTGATTGGAAATTTAGCTGTGTTTTTTTGAGCTCAGCAGCGAAATTAAGTGGGGAGAAAAAGAACTATATGTAGCCAGAAAGAGGTGACTTTGCTCTTTATGGGTAAATCATAGGCTCACTTTAAGTCATACGAACATGATGGACCTCTTGGCTGAACGTATGCTTGTTAGTATATCATCAGACCATTTTATAATAAAAAATAAAAAATTAGAGCATTGAGTGTGACGTCCCACTTTAGCTCACAAACAATTTCATTTAACACATTATGAGATAAAATCCCAGATAAGCAATATAGAATGTATAAACAGTCACTGACATCATTAATATGTGTGTTAAGTGAAGTGTTTCATATAATTGGCATTATCACTTCCATCCGCTCATGAGTTACAAGAGCACATGAAAACCTCCAATCATGTCCAACAAATATTAATAAGGGACTAATTTCCTTAGTTACCACTTCAATGAATAATTAGACCTCTGGGCTAATATAAATAATGTATAAGATGGAATGCAGATAGTATGTATCCCTACAGGTCTGTGCATATATTATATCATTCTAAATCATTCTCCGGCAAAATATGACTTGTAAGTGACTTCTATGCAAATGATTCTTTTCTTCTCTAGCCTGAGGATGGCATAGCGAGATTCTCGATCAGTTAGAGAGAGTTAGAGAAAAAGACAAATATTTTTTTTTCATCCGAATCTCTTTATACCATGGAGTACTCAATAATTCATTATTGTACAAAAAGTCCAAACACCCTTAAAGCTATTGACGAGATGTTAAATGTAAAGCTTGCTACAATTACTCTTGAAAGTTAGGTCTGCTTTCCTCAGCTTCTTTTCCTGACAAAACAAAACAAAAACAACAAAAAGAATTTGTGCAGAATCTGAATTTTCTTGAGCATATCCTCAAAAAGGCGTATCTTATTAAAATGCAAATGGTTAGTGCTAAGGCATTGTCCCTGGCTTGAAATTGATTCATCCCAGTAGCGTTTTTTTGTAGCATAATCATATAGAAATAAGCAATGTTAAATATAAGCTTTCATATATTAACTTTTTATCAGCTATCTGTGGTTGGGGGGAATTCTCTTCCTTCCAGGTCAGCCTTTATGTATGATTGCACTGGTGCATAATTTCACATAATTTATACCTAATTTGAAATGGTGATGCTGGTTTTAATGCTCAAGGATAATAAATGACCAGCAAGAGGGTATATTTCAGTGAATATAGTGACGGCACTAAGCTCCAGAAAACTTACATCTACATACCTAATGAAAGTAAGATTGTGGTAAAGGTCAAAAATTTTCAACCGAATAATGTGCATGAAGATAAAAATTCAGAACAAAAGAAGTTAAAGGGTAAATACACAAAACTGTAATGAGCAATGATGGGGCTGCAACTAGCAGTAATCAATCAGACATTTGCTTTTAGTCCTTTAATGCGGTTTAACTACTGAAAACTGAGTCTACCACCCTCCAGCACCTCTAATCCCGTGTACTCACGATTGGAAATTCCGACAAGAAAACCGTGGATTTTTTTCGACGGAATGTTGGCTCAAACTTGTGTTGCATACACACGGTCACAAAAAATTCCGACCGTCGTACAACACTACAACGAGCCAAGAAAAATTAAGTTCAATGATTCCGAGCATGTGTCGAATTTATTCCGAGCATGCGTGTTTCTTTGCGCGTCGGAGTTGCATACAGATGATCGCAATTACTGACAATAATTTTTCCCGTTGGAAAATTTGAGAACCAGCTCCGACAGAAAAAGTCAGATGGGGCCTACACATGGTCGGAATTTCCGATCAAAAGCTCACATCGAACTTTTCTTGTCGGAATTTACGATCGTGTGTACGCGGCATTAGGGCAGTGCACTCTATAGATAAGACACAAAAGCTGCATTTTAGTATGCTCATATTTTGCCTTCCCTGGTTCCTCTTTTCAATTTCACTAACATGCTAATGAAATTGTTAAATAGAACCTTTCCATTGTCATTACTCACCCCTATTTTAGACCCAGTTACATCATCTCTGGGTCTCTGTGCTTCTCTGAGCAATGCAGGCAGATCATGACAGGAGGGATGGGTTGTTTTGTACAAAGCTTCCTGAAAACATCACAGTACTCTGCCTAAGTAATCTCCCCAAAAGCCCTCTTCCCTGATGTAAGCAATGGGCTGGTTCTTGGGAAGAGCTAGGCAAACATCAAAATGCCTTGATGATGTAGGTACATGCCGGGTAGAGTAGGCATTCCTAGACAGGCTACATTTGCATGAAGACCACCCTAGGCAATGCCTACATATATGTTGCTGAGCCTCTGTGATTGAAAGAGCTAAAATAAATTAAAGGGGTGGGCCACAGACAGTAAGGCTATGGAGAAAAGAGTTAAATTAGGCAGATTGTCCTACAGCTAAGAAATAAGGTGACCTCTATCTTACTTGATGCAGCTTTCAATGCACATTGTGAGCTTACATTGTGCAGTGCAATCAGGGTATGCAAATTTGGTACAGGTTAATAGCCTCTGCAACTGTACAAGACTGAAAGTTGGCTGTAGTTTAGTTTTAACCACATGGAACGTCCCTGTTTATGCTGAGGTGACACACCAACCAACTAGCAAATGCAACCTCTGTTACAAAATATTAAAAAAGTCAAAAGGCAAAAAAGTCTTATTGACATAAAAGATGCATGTAAAACATCTGTAACTTCAAACGCACTAAGGCAGGGAATAACAGCCTCTAAGCTAATCAGTATGAGCTCACTTGCCTAGCCACCACTGTATAGACTTGCAAGTTAAGGAGAATAAATGATCTTGTCTGATCAATGTTCTCCTAGTCTACCCTTAGAGACATGAGATTGTCAGCTGATTTGGCCATCGTTTAAATCTGAGTTAAGAATTGTAATTCATTCTAAAAATATACAATGTTTCTGTGGTTAAAACAATAAATCTTAGGTTGTTATACCACTAATATCCTAACTACACAATACATAATACCTATAAAAATACAGAGTGAAAGTAAATACAAAGAAATGTATAAATTACTGAATTTGATAACATTCTATGTGGTTTATGGTGCTAATTTATTAGTTAATGAGAGTAAAGATGGTCACACATGGAATGAAATTGGACCAGCCAAATTTTGATTCATGTACAGTATGGACAGGCTGCTTGTACACAAGTAGATCTATTGATCAACTTGTATACGACTAGCCTGTCCAACGATTGACTTGTGTTCAGTCAGCCTGTCTCTGGCCTGAAAGAAAGTCTGATATTAAGGAGAGATGAGAAACTCAAGCCACTAGGCCTGAATGTGCTTCATCGTCCAGCTCCTGTATTTATGTAGGAGGACTTGAGAGCTTTTAATTACTTAAATACGTTCTAGGAATATTTCTGACTCTTCTATACGCATTGTCTTCAGGGGGAAATCGTTTTTTTTTTGTATTATTGGTGGGTTGTCACCAACAGGTGAAATCTAGTAAAACAATACAGCTTTTAAGGTATGATAGTGCTCTCTGTACATCATAATACAGCTGATAGGAAAAATAACAACCTCTACTTATGATGAATGGTACTGAACGTTTATTAATAAGAGAAGAGTTACAAGCAACATCAAAGATTAGGAAGTAAAGGGATTAGCACACATGTGAATGTTGGAAACAGGAGTCATGCCAAGAACTAGCATCTTTGCCAAAGAGGGAGACTTTTAACCTGCCTGGCGGTGTTCCCGAGTCTGACTCGGGGTTAGATTTTCCTGCTGCGAGCGCTAACCCCGAGTCAGACTCGGGCTTGCCTCGCTAGATCCACAGGCAAAGTTACTTACCTTGTCCCTGGATCCAGCGATGCCACCGCGCTGTGTGAGCGAGCAGGACCTCGCTCGATTCACACAGTGCCTCCGTGTGACGCCGATCTCCGTTCCCTGCGACGTTACGACGCACGGGGACGGAGAACGGCGCCAAATTCAAAAAAGTAAACAAACACTATACATACAGTATACTGTAATCTTATAGATTACAGTACTGTATGTAAAAAAAAACACACCCCCCTTGTCCCTAGTGGTCTGTCCTGTGTCATGCATGTCATTTTATATAATAAAAACGTTTTCTTTCTCCCTGCAAACTGTAGATTGTCCATAGCAACCAAAAGTGTCCCTTTATGTCAAAAATAGTTTTAGATCAGCTAAAAAACAGCGATAATAAATTATAATCACTTGCAGAATTGTGCGATAGCGATTTGTGGGGAAATTCGTCATAAAAAAAAAAAAATAATGACAGCAACAATTCTGCAACTTAGCAAATTTCAGTGATTTTGATTTGATTACATTATTGAATAATTTTTATTATAATTATATTATTATTTGTTATAATTATTTATTATATTATAATTTATGATTTTGTTTTTAAAAAAATGTCATACCCGGGATGCCTATTAGAAGCTTGTTTGGTCAGATTTAAGTGAGTTATTTCTAAAAATGACAGACCTACAATATAAAACGCCAAATTTTCTTGCAAATAATGGTACTGCTTTCAGCATGTTTTTTCTGAAAGAATCATACCGCCAGGGAGGTTAAGCTTCAATCCTGGACTGTTTGTATGTAGGACCTCCGAAAACAAAATAATTTTGTTATATTTGTTAATATTTTTATGTAAAGTAATAAGGATTTGCACAGGCAACACATTAACAAGAGACATTCATTTCTCTTATTTTGTACAGCTTCCCTGTAAAATTTAGGGGACTGACTCTCTACAAACTCCGCAACAACAAAGTCCAAGGACACTGTTCTAGTAACATCTTTTCACACAAGATACAATCCTGCAAGTTAACCTTTTATTATACAAAGAACCCAATATTAGCATAGATTGTATGCATTGAGTAGGGCCCTCTGAATCCTCCTGTATTGAATTGTATTGTATTTTTGCTGTCTGCCCTAATGTTGTAAAGCGCTTCACAAACTGTTGGTGTTACATAAATCCTGTATAATAATGATATTTGCACATATCATTGCAACTTAATAATTAGTCAAGCATATAATATTTCTTTTTCTTTATATGTTTACATGTTAAGCTTTTTTCAGTTTTGATATATTGGTAAGGGGGTTAGAACCACTGTCAGGTTGTTAATGCGCTCAAATTGTCCATATTACCAGTGCCACATGAAATTAAAGTACTTGCCATGGAAGACCTCAACATCCAAAGTAGTAATTGAATAGAGAAAGAGAGGGGTTGCTGGCATATATACCCTGCTAATGCTGGACTTTAATGGCATAATATGAGACAGAAACCATTATGGTATAATATCACGTTTTATTCTTTACAGTTCAAAATTCCAAGGAGTGGTACAAATTACACAACATAGTAAAACATAAAGAGAGATTGTTATAATACATTAACCTTCCAACACCTACATTTTATGAATAAGCTAAAGATGTAAAGGTAGCCTAATCCTCCCAGGGTCAACGCGTTTTGCTGGATTGCATAAGCTTCTTCAAACCCATAGGTTGAGTATCATACTAACGGCACATAACAGGACATTAGAAGCATTAAACGTCTATGGGGCAGACACAGGGGCAAAAAAGCTCTGTGAGTATATCCTAAAGCATATAGATCAACATGAGCCAACACAGCCTTTTTACACTGTGGTATGTTGTACAGGGTTTCCAAGATTATACTAAGGGTTATATAATGAATGATGGTATCTGAATATCCAAAAAGGTCACACACCAAACAGATCCACATAGATCTCCATACATATTGGGATGCAGAGCCTGGGTACAATCCCCAAACAGACCGCTCACCAAGATATCCATATATAGGTAACCAGGGATCAACCACTGTGTGTCTCCCACATGCTTCATACAATGATGCCCCAATTAAAGTAGTTGAATTAAAATGAAAGTAACAACAAACCCAAAATTTTGAGGTTGTACCAGAACAGAAAGAGAGGGGAAATCTTCCAATAGGCTCGCCTGTTCCTGTGTCGAAAGGAGGAAATCCTCCACACTAGAAAGCTTTCTTCTCATGTTCTGTTGAGTCGATAGGACGTGAAGGAAAAATCTCCCTTATGAGATAAAGCCTGAACCACTCTTCTGAACATGAAAATGAAGCATATCCTGTTTCAAATTAACAAGGGGTTTAAGTCCTTTTGGTACCTAGGAGCAATCTGCCCAATTTTATATGCTGTGTCTGTGCCAAGCATGGTACTGAGAGTAGGACAGCTGGAGATAACAAAGCAGATCTGAATCATAGTTAACAAAGGGGCGCAAAAATGTTATGCTGTTTCCGTGCCTGGCACGGAATAAAAAGTAGGTCAGCTGAAGCTAGTTGCTCCAGCTCCCTCTTCCCAGGAGGAAGACTGTTAACCCTGGGTTTGCAAGGCTAACAGTGGGCATATAGGCAAGGACTGGAGCATTCACAGTAGGGTGACCACATTTCCAAACTACCATTCAGGGACACCCTCCCTTCCCAAAAATCAGCTTGTGCTGTAACGAATCACAGCACAGTGATTGGACACAAGAGGCAGGATTTATGATTTCTCCAATCACAAGCAGGGGGCGGGATTGTGCTCCTCCGGCATTCCCAGGCAGGACAAGTACTGTCAGTGAGTAAAGCGGTGATGTAGCAGCCTTTTTTGGGGGCATCAACAATTTGTGGAGCCATGGCATATTGTGCTTTCTTCACTATTCTGCAGGGTACGTAAGAGATAACAGTCAAGTGTTCTACAAACTGAGTATAATATACAAACAATGCTTTCTGATGTCTCAATTTCATAACTAATAGGGCATCACACTACACATTGTTATTTCTGCTTCTGGGTTGAACTGCTTATGCACACAGTATGCACTTTAGGAAATGCTGACTGCACTAATACAAACAATTATTTTGCCTGTTATTTTGTCACATTCCAGGCAAATGATTAGCATCAACCTGTCGCTAATAAACCTGAAAGGAATAAGCATTAAAACAGACTGCTAAAAGAGAGCCTGCAATATTTTATGTTGTAAATAATGAACCCTAATTGCTTCACTGTACATGATATAGCGCAAAAAATCCACTGTATGCACATTCTAAACAAAGTCCTTCAATTTAGCTCTTCTATTCTGCAAGAACAAATGTACCGTGAATGCAACTCCAGGCTGCAAGTTATAACAGTTCATTGCTAATGAAATCCAGAAAACACTACAAATGCATTAAAATCATAAAGTCTACCAGTTTCTTAAAAACGTCTCACCTATTTGGCCCGGGTTCACACTGACTGTTGTACGACTGTCACCTACTTTGCCGTGCGACATCAGTCCTACTTCCATCCTACTTGACATGAACAAACAGAATATGATTTTGCTCTGACATTGAGATAGAACGACTTGTCCTTTGACCAATCCCAGTGTGACATAAATTAATTTTACTGCTGTTATGTCGGATGTCACCATGTCGGATGTCACAAGTCGGATGGTTAGGACAAGGATCCGACTTCAATGATATTGAATTAGCTGAAAATGGACCAAAGTCGGACTAAAGTAGTGCCAACTTTCTAAAGTCGGACCGACTTGTGTCAGACCAGTTAAGACAGCTCTCATAGAGAACCATTGATTTGTATACGTTATGTGCTCCCAAAGTTGGAGCGTATTAGTGTAAAGCGGGCCTCCAAGCACGCTTACACAGGAAATCCAAGACACAGATAATCCTGGGGTAGCACAATCAGAAAAGTTCTTTGGCTTCAGTAAAAAGGTAAATCAATCACCATGATTCACAGTCTGCCATATGTCTATTGAATAAAATAAATACATAATTAGTGGCTTAATTGTTTACCAACACCAAATTTTAATTTAATGTATGCAATTATGTTATACATCTCATTAATGCCAGTAAAGCATGTGCATCCATGCTGTAGAAAAAAAAAACAGAACTACTTAATAAAGAGCACTAATTCATTAGAGTGCATGAGAGTCAACAGATGGAAAATCTCACATTGACAATAAGAGACCAGTCTGAGAAATATTTTCAAACATGGACTCTGTGGCTTCTTTACAAGGAATATACGCGTTCCTCAAGTGGACCAAATGACCCCGCAGTTCCCTTCACTATAGGCCGAATGAAGGGTAGAGAATGTTCTCTTTGCTTAGTGAATAAAGTCAAGTTAGGTTCAATGCGATCATCCACTCATGTGCAAGGCTATGCTTTTTTTAGAGAAATAGAACTTGCCACAATTATGTGGCTTTGCAGTCCTGGATCCAACGCTATGCAAAACACAGGAGAGGTAAAACAGGAGCCTCTGCTGGCTGATGCGTTCCAAAGGTTCTACCTCACTAAGGGGAGGTGACTCAGACTCTCATAAATTGTGGCTATTGGCATAATATAATGTACATGTATTTAACGACCTAAAGGGTCCTCTACTGCTAGCATCTTCAAAACGCGTCAGCCAGCAGGGGCTCCTGTTTTATCACTCCCGTGTTTTGCGTAGCGTTTGTTCTAGGACTGCAAAGCCACATGATTGTGGCAAGTTCAAGTGACTCTGGTTAAAATCTTGCGAGTAGTTTTAATATTTATTTTTTACACAATAAATATACTTGGGATGATGCACTAGGCTGGTGCACCCTCTTTTCTTTCTATTTTCTAGTGACAGTAAGGACATCCCCAGGCCTAGAGGGCAGCAAGGTCAACAACAGTATCACCTGAAGAATTGACTGACATTATTACAAGTGCTGGGCTGTCATAGATTTTGCGCAAGAGTGATTCTATTTGTATTGGTGTATGCTTTTTTTAAATTCCCCTACACCTGATTGGCTATTCAAAGTGAACACTTTGCATTTTATTACTGTTGATAAACTCCTTTAGTAACTCAACTTTGTGTGTTTGAAAGTTAATAAAAAGTACATACGTTAATGAGAGATACTAAAGAGGAGCTATTAATTTCAGCCTTTACTGTACAGCATTTTCCCAGATGAGTATAAACAGCACTGTATGCATATACAGTGGAACCTTGGATTACGAGCACAATCCGTTCCAGGAGAATTCTTGTAATCCAAAGCACTCGCATATGAAAGCGAGTTTCCCCATAGAAGTCAATGGAAAGGAAGATAATCTAGAAGAATTACACCAACTTGAGAGCAAAAACGAACAATGAGGACATGAAAACAGCACTGCATTAAGGTAAAGGAAGCTATTAAGATAAAAAAAAAAAAATTCCTTTACAAACCCTTTAACAAAAAAATACAGTTTGCATATATATTGTGTGACTAAATGATAACTGTGAAACGCCTTCTTAAAGCCATGAAAAATTGATGATAAAATGTCCAAATGATTGTACACTCTTATGCCGCGTACAGACGGTCGTTTTATGCGATGTAAAAAAACGACGTTTTTAAAAACGTCAATTTAATTGACCGTGTGTGGGAGAAAACGTTGTTTTATGTCTTCTGAAAAATGACCAAAAAAAATTGAAGCATGCTTCAATTTTATGTGTCGTTTTTCAAAACGTTGTTTTTTACTTCACAGAAATTGACCGTGTGTAGCAAAAAACAACGTTTCAAACGACGTTTTTACACCCGTGCATGCCCAGAAGCTAGTTATGAAGCGAGCTTCAATGGAAAAACGTGGTGAACGTAACCTCGCTTTGCTAGAGCACTGTGAAAAAACGATGGTGTGTAGGCAACATCGTTTTTGAAAATTGAAGTTTCAAAAACGTTGTTTTTTACTTCACAGAAAACGTCGTTTTTTTACATCGCATAAAACGACCGTCTGTACGCGGCATCATTATATCTAAACAGAACACCACTGTGTTCAGTTAACTAATGACCAGTGGCAGCTGGTGAAGTTTTAGAATGGGGGGGCGCAAAACCCCGCCCCTCCATGTTTGGTCCCTCCCATTTATCATAAGCCACACCCCCTATATAATCCACTCACTCCGTCCCCTGTATTCCACCTGCTTCCACTCATAGTGTCAGGAGTATACAGCTCAGCATCACAGGACAGAGTATATATCCCCAGAATCCCGCCTAGTTCTATACTGTGTGCACTGCACCCGCCCGGCCATAATACAGTCCATCACGCCGGAAGCTGTGGCGCGATGGCCTGCGCCACAAAGGCATTTTTTTTGCCTGCCAATGTAGCGCCTCGTCTGCAATCTCGTGGCGCTACCCATAAGCCACTGTGCCTGGCGCCCGGACACAGTGCACATAAGGACTTATTTTTTATTTTTTTTAATTAAAGGGACATGTTTAAATAATTTAGTTTTTTTTTACTGCCTGGGGGGGAAGGGGGCTGCGCCCGGGCGCCCCCTATGGGCGGGCTGCCACTGCTAATGACACACAGTAGAATGATGTGCTTTACCAAAAAGCTCTATCTTGGTCTCATCTGTCCACAAGACGTTTTCCCAGAAGAATTTTGGTTTACTTAAGTACATTTTAAGTAAAAAGTAGTCTTGCTTTTTTATGTCTCTTATGTGTCAGCAGGGGAGTCCTCCTGGGTCTCCTGCCATAGCGGTTCATTTCATTTAAATGTCGATGGATAGTTCGCGCTGACACTGATACTTCCGGAGCCTGCAGGACAGCTTGAATTTCTTTGGAACTTGTTTGGGGCTGCTTGTCCACCATCCGGACAATCCTGTGTTGCAACCTTTCATCAATTTTTCTCTTCTGTCCACACCCAGAGAGATTAGCTACAGTGCCATGGGTTGCAAACTTCTTGATAATGTTGCGCACTGTGGACAAAGGCAAATCTAGATCTCTGGAGGTGGACTTGTAACCTTGAGATTGATGATATTTTTCCACAATTTTGTTTCTCAAGTCCTCAGACAGTTCTCTTCTCCTCTTTCTGTTGTCCATGCTTAGTGTGGCATACACAGACACACAATGCAAAGACTTAGGCCTCGTACACATGATAGGTTAACCAGAGGACAACGGTCTGATGGACCGTTTTCATCGGTCAAAACCGATCGTGTGTGGGCCTCATAGGTTATTTAACCATCGGTTAAAAAAAAGCCAACTTGCTTTAGATTTAACCGATGGATTCCTAACCAATAGGTAAAAACCGATCGTTAGTAGGCACAACCATCAGTTAAAAATCCACGAATGCTCAGAATCAAGTCGACGCATGCTTGGAAGCATTGAACTTCATTTTTTTCAGCACGTCGTTGTGTTTTACGTCACCGTGTTCTGACACGATCGGTTATTTGACCGATGGTGTGTGCTCACGACGGACCATCAGTCAGCTTCATCGGTTAACCGATAACAATGGTCCTTCAGACCGTTCTCATCCGATGGACTGATCGTGTGTACGAGGCTTAAGTGAACTTCTCTCCTTTTTATCTGCTTTCAGGTGTGATTTTTATATTGCCCACACCTGTTACTTGCCCTAGGTAAGTTTAAAGGAGCATCACATGCTTGAAACAATCTTATTTATTCACAATTTTGAAAGGGTGCCAAGAATTTTGACCAGCCCATTTTTGGAGTTTTGTGTGACATTATGTCCAATTTTCTTTTTTCCCCTCACTTTTTTTGTTTTTTTCCAATACTCACAACGGGAATAAACATGTGTATAGTAAAACATGTGTTACTGCAATACTTTTCTGTGAGAAATATTTGATTTTCTGGAAAAATTTCTGGGGTGCCAACAATTTCGGCCATGACTGTAGCATCAATTGGTAATTATGTAAGAGGTCTGCATGACTCCTTTTACTATTTACTATTTTACTATTACTATGGGTAATTAGGTTCCATATACAGTATGCCACTATGCTGGCACCCTCTTCTAGACATTAGGGGTACTGAGGAGCCTAAAAACATTCTGATTTAAGTAAAAGTTTCTTTAGCATGGTATACCTTTTTTGGGACCTTGCATACCTCCTCAGTGCTGAAAGTAATGTAGGCTGGTAGCAGAATCATGGGAGACTGCATGCTAACTGTGCCCTTAGCATGGGGACATCCACCTTTTGCCTCTATTATCCCCATAGATCTACTTTTTAAAATAATTTTACACAGGTTCTTAAAGTGGACTCTCACTCAATCTGAAAAGCCTTTTTTTTTTCTTTTACACTTCACCCTGCTCCCCACTTCCATTCGTAGACGAGGGATACCATACACTTACATCCATTTATGTCTGCAAAACCGGAAAAGGAAGCAACCTTTCCTGTCTTTTTTTCTGCCGACACAGACATGGATATAAAAGGATGTAGGTCCTTTAACATTCGCCCGCTCATAGATGTACATTGTGCTTCAGTCTAGATCTATCTAAACTTCTGACAGTCAGATCCAGACTGAACCCCTGTTGAAGGGGCCCAATAAGAACATTACACATTTTTACACAATCCATTATATGTTGAGTACCTAATTTAAATGAAGGTTACTTATCAAATCCTATGTCCTTTCTTGTTATTTAATCTGAACATGAGAATTGTCAATTGATCGCACAAGCTTGGAACAACTGCACTCAATCTATTTCAGATGACTGCAATAATGAACAACACATTTCCTGATATCATAACAGAACTCAGTGGGAACCAAGCTGAGCCATTTTCCCCACTGAATTTCACAGCTGTACAGATCTGAAAAATACTGAGCTTTAGACGGAGTATTCATCGACTGGTTGTATGTTTTACTTGTCATTTTGTTGGTTTGCCCCATATTCTTGTTTTCTGATCTCATCAAGTCACTTTTATTCTCTGTTTGCCCTGCTGCACTAATATATAATATGGTTCTACAGGGTGCTTTGAAAAGTGGTTGAGTCTTAAATATACTATACATTCTTAAGCAGCGTAAAAAGGATCAAAAACTTGACAGAAATATGCTATTTAAAATAAAAATAAAACATTTTCAGTTAGGCTTTAACATTCCCCTATAGAATTTGTACCAAAACATGAAATCATTAATTAGGAATGGTTAAGAAAAAAAAAAACTAGAGTCTCAATTTTTTTTTTTTTTAAATGGTGCAGCCTTTAACAACCAGATGACCAATGCTGTGTAAACGTTTACATGGCAAGCAACTTTCCTACATGCCATAGTGTAAGTAAATGTGTAATAAAAGCGAATTCTAGTTCTTAAATATAGTATTATAATGACTACACTGCCATAATAAGGAAAAAAAAAAAGAAATGTATTCATTAACAGCTTGCTGCCCGCCCACCGTCAAAAGACAAAGGGGCGGTGCGGCTCTCACTCAGGGATGACGTCATTTGACATCATCCCAGAAACACCGCTCTTGTGCGCTCTGCGGTGGCATGCAGTGTGGGTGGCCCCACCGTGTTGCTAGGACACAGCGCAACCCCTATCTCTGTAAAGAGCCGTGCCCACAGCTCTTTAACCATGTGATCAGCTATGTCCAATCACAGCCGGTCACATGTACATGGAGATGACGGTAATCGGCTCTCATCATCTCACACTGACAGAGTGTGTGGCGAGGAGAGCCGATCAGCGGCATCTCCTCCCAGGGGACATCAAGACATGTAATCAGGAGACTGATCATCAGTGCCCTGATTACAATAACACACCACCAGTGCCAGCAATCAGTGCCCACCAGTGGCAGCAATCAGTGCCCATTAATGATGCAACAATGTACACTGTTATACAAGTTGTACACTCACTAATTGTAGCAAAGTGTTATCACATGAAAAGATATAATTAAATATTTACAAAAATGTGAGATACTGTGTATATATATATATATATATACTGTATATAGTATGTTTAAGCATGATACTTGTCTAAAAGAAATAGTGTACTTACAATAAAAGATTGACATATTTAATGACTTGAGAGGTGAGGAAGGGAGACAGAAATGTCAAATGCAGGAATTTGCTAAATGGCACCAAGTGCCTGGGCGAGGTGTTTGCCTATCCATGTGCTGCTTGTCTCTATAAATCTATCACTAGAAAGGACATGGAACCTCAGGAGGGATGAATGTCCTGAGTCAGTGGGATGGAGTGGGCTACGCTGCCGATAGCCTTAAGCAGCAGCATGTTTGCTGCAATCTGCCTCCTGTCAAAGTTTCTGGGAAGCGCGTTCTTGCTTGGTGTTCCTGACCTGCAAGTGATGGCGTTTTAACTATTTCTATCATCTATAGAGGTTAGCAATAAAAGGCTGTTTCAATATTTGCTACAGATTAAAAAATAAAGGCTGACAGGAGTGGTGTAGCTCAGAAGGGACAGAGTTAACAGAAATGTTAAAATCCCCATTGACTGTGTCCAATTAGAACTCACTGAGGTTCCAAGGTAGAGAGCTGCGGGAATCCACATCATGCCATTCGCATTGATTTGTGAAGTTCAGCCCCTCATTAAACCATTGACCATTGCAAAGTTTACCACTGATTGCAACAGCTAGGACTGCAGCCTTACAAAAGAAATCAGATAACATTTTCAAAATTACTCAGTTCCTTAACGAAAATGGTAAAACCCTTTTACAAGTACAAGGTTGGGAGTATTTATAGTGTGTGTGTGCATCAGTTTATATTTAATGAGTTAAATATCAGCTGTAAATATGTTTTATGTGTCAAATCCTAAAATGTGAAAATTGTAAAAAACTGATCTATTTTGTTCAACTCTGTCTCTGTCTGTCTAACATTTTTAAAATAAAATTGCATTTGACATCTCTATTGTGGTATATGACATCTTCATTCTTAAAGTATTATTGGTCATAATGGACAGGTTATTGTAAAGCCAAGAACACATATCAATGTAGAGACCCAACTGCCATCACAAGAAATAATTGCAGCTGAAAAAGATTCAAGTTGTTTTCTACTTTGTATTATTACACTAAACAACATACCAAAAGCTTTAAAATAACTGCTCAGATGAACTGATCTTAACCAGTTATTGATTTGGTGTCAGAAGCTCCAATTGCATGTCTGCGGCTCCTCAATACCCTGTGTCTGACAAACAGAGGGTCATTTACTAACAAACTAGAAGTGTGCAATAATCCATAACAACCAGACGTTTTCCCATTTGTAACTAGCACTAGTTTGATCAAAGCTTATTTCTGTCCTGTTCCTATGTGTTTCTGGCCATTTTTAGTTAATGGATCAATACATTTTCTTGCTTTTCTGTAAACCGCTTTTATGCTGACCTGGAATAAAAAGTGGAAACTATATATATACCAAATACCGTGCACAGCATTAAAATGAAAAAACGGTTGTATAAAATGATAGTCCAACTTAGTTTATATAAAAGATATAATGAGTATATGAAGGTATCAACCGTTTATAAGAAATAGTTACACAGTTGGTAAGACACCAGTACAACAGGTTAAAAAGGATGGACTTGTGTCTAAACCTTAAACTTCCTAACCACTTAAGACCCGGACCAAAATGCAGCTAAAGGACCGGGCCAGGTTTTGCGATTCGGGACTGCGTCGCTTTAACAGACAATTGCGCGGTCGTGCGACATGGCTCCCAAACAAAATTGGCGTGCTTTTTTTCCCACAAATAGAGCTTTCTTTTGGTGGTATTTGATCACCTCTGCGGTTTTTATTTTTTGCGCTATAAACAAAAATAGAGCGACAATTTTGAAAAAAAATGCAATATTTTTTACTTTTTGCTATAATAAATATCCCCCAAAAATATATAAAAAAACGTTTTTTTCCTCAGTTTAGGCTAATACGTATTCTTCTACCTATTTTTGGTAAAACAAATCGCAATAAGCGTTTATCGGTTGGTTTGCGCAAAATTTATAGCGTTTACAAAATAGGGGATAGTTTTATTGCATTTTTATAAAAAAAAAAATTATTACTAATGGTGGCGATCAGTGATTTTTTTGTGACTGCGACATTATGGCGGACACTTCGGACAATTTTGTCACATTTTTGGGACCATTGTCATTTTCACAGCAAAAAATGCATTTAAAATGCATTGTTTACTGTGGAAATGACAGTTGCAGTTTGGGAGTTAACCACAGGGGGCGCTGAAGGGGTTATGTGTCACCTAATGTGTGTTTACAACTGTAGGGGGGTGTGGCTGTAGGTGTGACATCATCGATTGTGGAAATCCCTATAAAGGAGATCACACGATCGATGACACAAAAATAGAGAACCTGCCCTCTTTTTTCACATCAGGAGTCTCAATTTTATCATTGTGATTCTCATCGGACTGGTTTACGACGAGAAAAACGTTTGTGTGTATGCTTTCCGAGTCTTAAAAAAACTTGCATGGTCAGAATCAAGTATGAGACGGGAGCGCACCTTCTGGTAAAACTAGCATTCGTAATGGAGATAGCACATTAATCATGCTATAATGGACTGAAAAGCACGAAGACTGAAAAGCGCAAATCGTCTCTCACTAAACTTTTACTAACACGCAGTAACACGAGATTAGCAAAAGCAGCCCAAGGGGTGGCGCCATTGGAATCGAACTTCCCCTTTATACTGCCGTCGTACGTGTTGTACCACGTTTTAGAACGACGAGATTTTGGCTTGACAGTGTGTATGCAAGGAAAGCTAGACAAGAATCCCGTCAAGCTTGACAAGAATCCCGTCGAGAAAAACAACATTTTTTTTACGATGGGATTCTCGCCCGTGTGTACAGGGCTTCACTGGTACAACATAGATAGTTGTCAGAACATTCTCATTAGCACACACAGGGCACCTAAAACAAACAATGACAATAAACAATGAAACTACTTCCACATCTGCCAAACTAACTTTTAATTTCTTTCCTGGCGTCTAAACATACAACTCTTGGAAACAATGGGAATTTTAAATTCAATGCAGGCAGAGTACTGTTCTTTGGGTAAAATGACAGAACAGGAACATAACAATGATACATCAATTTCTCATTGGTAAACAAGGCATCTAAATGGCTCATTGCTTTTGTTATTCTGTAGAAGAAATACATCATTTCCTCTACAGTATATCTGAGAAAACAGAATTAAAGTGGACGCATTTTTAAAAACAAAAAAAACAAAAAAAACAAAAAACACAGAACTCCAGCCAAAACTTAAGCTGCGTCTCAGTTAAAGCGGGAGTTCACCCAAAAATCAACTTTCTGCTGTTAGATCCAGCATACTGCTGACATCTGCAGTATGCTGGTCTTTTTTTTTTGGTACTTATCGTTTTAGCAGTATTTCTTCTATGGCTCCGAGCGGGGATTACTTCCTGGTATAGGCGTTCCCGAAGACAAGCAAGTTGATTGACAGTGCGTCACGGCTTCCGAAAATACACATGAGTGACACTCGGCAATTTACGGCGCCTGCACAGTCAGCTCTACACGGCAGGCGCAGGCGCTGTAAACAGCCAAGTGTCACCTTGGCTGTTTTCGGAAGTCGTGACGCGCTATCGAAGGCCGTCAATCAACTTGCTTGCCTTCGGGAATGCCCATTCCCAGCAGGATTCCCCGCTCGGAGCCATAGAAGAAATACTGCTAAAACGATAAGTACCAAAATAAAATAAAAAAGACCAGCATACTGCAGATGTCAGCAGTATGCTGGATCTAACTGCAGAAAGTTGATTTTTGGGTGAACTCCCGCTTTAAGGAGAAATACTTTTACTTTATTCCTTTAATGACATTCAACAGCTCTATCTTTACCTAACACAAATAAGGTTGACCATAGAAAGGTAGATGTCTTATCAAGTATGAAAGAAAATCAGACGTGCAATTATAGTTGCTTGAATTGCTGTAGATCGAAATTGTTTGCAATTTTTATTTAACTGCATAAACCTCTTTCCAATTACTTCTATCCTGAAAATGTCATTTCTGACTTGTCCAGCTGCTTCTGTTGCACTTAAAGCCTTTAACCAATGTAATCAGAACACAAAGATTTGGGATTAGAGAAGGGAAATTGCAACTGCAAATAAGAAATTACAAGGATGGTATAATATCTAAGACGGAAGCCCCCTACTTGGAAAATGAGCTGGATAACAATCTGTCCACAAGACAGCATTGTCAAAGGGATTTAAAATAATCAACTCATCAATGTGAACCAGATTTTCAGTGTGTGCTGTTGTATCACTCAATTGCCACCTATATTAGTCATTTCTAGGAAAATAACATCTCATATTGTGATTCTTTGCATATGTTATGGTAAGTAATACAGATTCATGTTTAGATCACTGACCCTTGATATACCATTACGTGCTACATAGCATAATTACCTAGAATTTATAGAAAGCTGGGAAGGAGACGAGAAGATAAACAGCATATTAAAAGGAGCTGTCCACGTCAAAAAGAAATCAGTTTATGTGCTACTTGTCACAGTAATTGGGTTTCTAAGGTTCAATCAGCCTTACAGTAATACATTTTTTTCCTTTCTCAATTTTAGACAATAATATTTCAAAAGAATGTTTTTCTGCACGCTGCCTGACTTAGGAAAAAAAAAAAAAAATTACAGAAAGTTTCTTACAGACAAATATACATTAGATAATCTCTTAGAAAAAGGTATTTAACCTCTACGTCTGGCCAGGATGGCTTTAGAACATTTATTTGAAAGATTTACCTGACAAGCCCTCGAAACAGAAAGATTCAATTCATTTTCAGTGTGGCCACAAAATACCTTGCATGACCTTACTTGAATCAATGTGGTCACCTGGTCCCTGCTTGGGTTTTTTTTTTTTTTTTTTAAACAACACTTTTTGCAGGGGAGGCTTTTTTGCTTGACATCAAGCTTTGGGTAGAAGGTGGCTGCCAAGTTGAGGTTAGACCTGGCATGCACATGTAAAAGAATAAAGTCTACCCAAAACTATTTTTAGCCTTTGTTGGAACAAGGTAGGGTTCTAGAGAAGAGGAAAAAAAGGGCGCACCAGCCTTGTGCATTATCCCTTGTATATATATTTTATTAGAAGTAGATTCAAGGAAAACTACTCACAAACAATTGCGAGATAGCTTGCAGTAAATAGTCTCCAAATAAGAGCAATTGGTCTAAGACTAATGTACTACAGATGGTCACGGAGTTGATAACCTTCTTCCTCAGAGCCCAGCAATTATCAATCTATTTCATAAGGTTCAAGCCATTATCCCATAGTGGGCGTTTATATTTTTTTGGCATCAGGCCACCCACAAAGGTGGGAGGATCCTCTAGGCCCCTCTGGGAAGTCCTTGCTTGTCAGCTCATTGGTGCATATAAGTATATATAAACAGCTTAAGGAGGCAACATTGCTGGGCTCTGAGGAAGAAGGTAATCCTTCAAAATGCGTCAGTGGCAGTGGCCCCTGTTATCTCCTACGTGACTATCTGGAGTTCATCAGTCTTAGACCAATTACTGTTATTTGGAGACTATTTACTGCAAGCTATCTACCAATTGTTTGTGCTTAGTTTTCCTTTTATCTACTTTTAATAAAATATATCCAAAGGATAATGCACAAGGCTGGTGCGCCCTTTTGTTTCCTTTTCTCTTTGACCGCTAGGATACCCCTATCCCTGAGGGCAGCAAGGCCTGTGACATAAACCATCACGATACATAATCCGTCTGGTAATCCACTCGTGCGCAGGAGTGGATTATACCCTGTTTTTACCGGCATTCAACAGAACAACAACAGAATAGCTTCCAGCCCAAAGTGATAGCTGCACCATGGTGCTAAAACTATTTGGTTCTTCTCTGATTGAAGATTATCCATATATATTCCTGTAAGGTATCTACTAGGGGATTTACAACAAGGAGAAGTTGCAAATTAATCTTAGCATGTCAACAGTAGATCAGGGAGCTTGAATATACATTTGGGTTAAAATAAAATTTTCGTTTAGAAAAATGTATTTCTTTTAGTTTTAAAAGAGACGTATGGCCAATGCTTACAGGTAGCTGGCTTAGCAGCCTCATAGCATGCTGCTGAGAGCCTGAGCTGGCCGCTCCTGCCTCCTCTCTTGCCCAGTGCTTCAGTGAGCGCTGGAAGGGCTGAGCACAGAGTGGTGACTGACAGTCACCACTTCATGTTTAGAGCAGACCCAATAACTGAGTAATCAGCGGCCATGTACTAGCTCAGTTCTCAGAGTTAGTGCAGACCGGGGGCAGCTTTGCAGCAGGTAGGTAGGTAAGTATGTTTGTTTTTTATATTCCAGCACTTCTCTTTTAAAGGATAAGTTCAGCTTTGGAACATATTGCATGCTCTTCTCCCCTGCAGCTGCTGTCACATTTGAAATTGGTGCAGCTGTATGGAACCCCACTCGCACAACTGCGTCATTTATTCATGGAGATCTGTGAACAAGTAAACTACAAGTTCTCGCATCCACCACTGCTGATGGACTTGCTGATCATTACACTAGTTGGCCATTCACTCTACTTCTAGCTTCCTCACTGAAAGCCCATACCAATGAAAAACTGGAGGGAGAGTATGCAAGAGCCTGACATTGCGCCAACGATCTGCTGATCACGGGTGCAATGCGTTGCAGGCTCTTGTAGGAAAAGAAACAAATGCAAAATGTTTTCTGCAAAACCATGTGCATTTATTTATTTATGTTTTTAACTTTGTTTTATATTAAATATAAAAGATTTACATATAGCCCATAACAAGGATGTCATGCAGGAACACAGAGGATGGAGTATGGACAAGCAGCCAGAGTAAACGCGACAAATGATAATCAAGCAACTAAATGTTTCAGAAACAAAGCACAGAATCAATCAAAAACAGTAAGCAAAGGAACAAAAAGCCCTAGGCACCATATGTGCAGTATCAGTTTCCTAATAAAGTAAAATGTGTGTCATGTGGTTTTGTTATAGATCAAAATGTACAGCAGACATTAGACATAGAGGTTACTGAGAAGACCTAAGGAGTATAAGTAAAGAGATAAGGGTTGCCGACTGTCTAACCAAGCAGCCCAAATCTTAATACATTTCCAAGGGACCCTGTGACCATGCATTTATTATTTTTTCCTAAAAGGTGAACTTAATCTTTAAGTCCCTATACATTGATGGAAATAATTGTACTGTATATTGAGTGATAACCTATAGCACGAGAACAATCACAAACTAGTGTCATTGCATCTAAAGATGGGATAAGTACGATTTTTTGGGGGCATTTTTTTGGGGCATTTTTTTGTTCATCATTATGAAAAGGAATAAAGACAAATCCTTCAACGATCATTGCTGCCTCATATGACTTAACCTTCGAAGCTGCCCAACATGTCCTGCACAGTACACATGCAAATAAGGTGAACAATAGCTTCTTCAAGAGTCTAATCAATTGTTTCTAATGATTTGGTTCCACATCTATGACCATTCTTACTGGGACATGGACTCAGCAGACAAATCTGTGTCACTGCTTAGCTACTGTTACTAATTCAATTTATTATAAATGCATTAGTCATGAACGTTTTGCACAAGGCATAGTCTTCTGAAATTCTCATAGAGAAAATAAACAAATAATCTACCAGTAATATCTGCCTGAAATAAATCCTGCTAATCTGCCGGCCCATGAATTCATGTACAGTATTATATCATCTCAGAATCAATGCCTTCTGCATTACTAATATAGAGTGGTAAAATGGATAATGCAATATACAGAAACATAAGAACGTAGAGTAGTCAAACTTTTCAAAACTTATTGAAATACATCATGATTTATGAAAGTAGAACATTTTCATGAAATGTAAAAGCAATTTAAAATAATGAACACATATAAATATAAATATGCTGTTTTTCTTGTACACAATTGCATGATAGAAGTCAGCATTTACTTCATTCACTATGCTAAGGGAAAATTCTCTTGCAAAGTGAACTGTAATTTGTCAGCAAATGCACTCTGCTTGCAATTAGATGCGAGAACCTTATGCCGCGTACACGCGATCAGGATTTTGCCCGGCCAAATCACATCAGAATTGTGACGAAATTCCATCGAAAAAATATAGAACATGTTCTATATCTAAAGTCCGATGGAATTCATTGGAATTTACGATGAAAAAACTCAGATGGGGCTACAAACGAAATTCCGATCGTGTGTACAGGGCATTAGTGGTGGTTCCCGTGACTAGCTGTGAGTAGGCACCCCCATTAAAAACAATAGGAGGCTGCTGGCACGTATAGCTAATCGAACCCACTCACATGTAATCTCAAAAGCAGCGAACGCATGCAAGTGATAGGCCCTGGGCAGTGTGAATGCACCCTTAGTAAATCATATCCTGCTAAAAATAAGAAAAATAAAAGCAAACAAACCTTGTGAAGGTGACTAAATAACTGTAAATGTCCGATCACAATCGAGTATTATTATTATTATGATTATTATTATACAGGATTTATGTAGTGCCAACAGTTTGCACAATGCTTTACAACATGAGGGCAGACAGTACAATTAACATACAATTTAATACAGGAGGAACCAACGGGCCCTGCTCATTAGAGCTTACAATCTAATAGGGAGAGTCAGGTGATACAAGAGAAAAGTGGAAGTACATTTGTTAGGTGGAAGCAGGATAGGATTCTCTGAAGTGGGCAGAGTAGTATTCTGTACACATGCACTACACTTGCTGGATTTCTTAGTGTAAAACAGACTGTTGACAAGAGAATACCGAAAAAAAAGTTGAAGAAAATGTTAAGTAACGCTGCCTATTATTTCCATATTTAAATATTCTGTTAGTCTACTGATATAACAGTGAATAAAAAAATGGTGGTGTTATGCAAATTAGCAAAATGTTCTTTGCTTTCAAGGATGACTGGATGAGTCAAGGCTATCATAACAGTCTACATTGAATTTTAGATGGTAACTGCATTGTTTTGCAGTTCCATTATACTATATACATCATTTCAGACTAGAACATCAAATATCAAATTCTTTAAATTAACTCCACACAATTTATATATCATGCTTTTTTTAAAACCTTGGCCACATAAGAATATGACTGAATGTCTGTTTACGCTCCATTTGTACCTTTATATACCTTTATGGTAATGTGTATTTTCTATTGACTACCATGCAAAATAGAATTAAGCCTCTTGTTGCCTGCAATCTGTAGATATATGCTCCCTACCATGATGACCTATGCTGAGAGTACATTAATCCATGTCTCCCCTTTGAGAGGTAGCAGACAACACTATGCATAGTTGCTAAGATCACTCACCCAGTCTGCAACAACTCTGGTCCCACTAATTATTAGAAATCAATAAGAATGATGTCTGATCACCATGTAATCACTAGGATATAGTAATCACATACAGGCTATGATGAAGTTTCATGCACAAAATAAGCCTTCAACCTACAGATGTCACTATAGGTGCTTTTGCCACCCTGAGGTGGCAGTGTGCCTATGTTTAATACTGTGATTGACAGATTTAATTACAGTTTAAAAAAAATAATAATAATAAATGAATTGAATAAAAATAAAAAGATGCACAATAAGAACGCACTTGAAGAATATATATATATATATATGTGATGGATTGTCATTTATGATTGTTTCAGTCACTATGCATTTTATGGTTATTGATGTTATGATAGCATTTAATAAAAAAAAATTGGTGGAATTTTCAATCAAGCACTTTAAGCACCTTTAATGACACTTGCAACATATTTTCTTTCTATATATGTTTTGGGATTTATACACGCAATACAGTAATGCCGCGTACACACGATCGGTTAAACCGATGAGAATGGTCTGATGGACCATTTTCATCGGTCAAAACCGATCGTGTGTGGGTGCCATCGGTTAAAAAAAAGCAAACTTGCTTTAAATTTAACCGATGGATTCCTAACCGATAGGTCAAAACCGATAGTTAGTAGGCACGAACCATTGGTTAAAAATCCATGCATGCTCAGAATCAAGTCGACGCATGCTTGGAAGCATCGTTTTTTTAGCACGACGTTGTGTTTTACCTCACCGCGTTCTGACACGATCGGTTATTTAACCAATGGTGTGTAGGCGCGACGGACCATCAGTCAGCTTCATCGGTTAACCGATGAAAGCGGTTCATCGGTTCGTTCTCATCAGATGGACTGATCGTGTGTACGCGGCATAAGTGCAGCTGTTGTTAATATTGAAGCATCAACCTATTTCCACTTAGCGCAGATAAAAAAATGTATTATCTAGAAAAGCAGTACTTTGAAACATTTACCATTTGTCTTGTATTTCTCCTGAAAAGTATCAGTAAAATGCATGTGCCTAGGCATTCCTGTGCCTTGAGCCTCCAAGCTGTATATCAGCTGTGTGAGATCTAAAACAATGCTAGTCTAATGAGATTTAGAAAGAGATTTAGTGATGTCACCACCTGCAGATATTGTTCACATTACTGGTGTCACCATTGTGCTCCCCACTGTTCTCTTTGCTGGAGAAGAAGCTGTACCCGAGGACCTGCAGTGCAACGATCTTCTTGCTCCTGCTTCATTAATTCTGCGGATTTGTGTTTTCAGAGCCTCTCCTGCTGCTCCCTGCTCATTACCCCACCTTTCCCCAGTTATCAGGGGGTTAGACTCAACATGAGAAGATAAAGCCTTGCCTCTGCCATGATGACCAGAGTGTAAGTCAGTAATAGGTTTAAGATTAGAATCAGGGAGCCTATAAACAATAGTAGTGACTAGTCCTCTGCCCTTTATTAGCCACTATTGGGCACAATTTCCAGTGTTCATGTCCTTTTGAGTGGCTGTTTTTACTAAGCTAGTCTTCTAGGAAAGAAAATTTGTTTTTCCATTTTAGAACATACATAAATAACATGAGCATTATTGTTTTACAGAATAATATAAACAAATTTGCAAAGCCATCACACAAATGCTACATAACAATGATGGAACATACACCGATCAGCCATAACATTATGACCACTGACAGTTAAATGGAATATTTTGTTACAATGGCATCTGAAAATTTGTGGGATATATTAGGCAACAATTGAACATGTTGTCCATGAAGTGGGCATCACAGTTTGTTGTGTATGGTGCTGTGAAGCCCATGTTGACCCATGTCCACAGCCAAAAGCTTCTACAATGGTCACATGAACATCAAAACTGGACTACAGAGTAATGGAAGAAGGTGGCCAGGTCTGATGAATCACATTTTCTTTTACATCATGTGCATGGCCGGGAGCGTGTGCGTCACTTACCTGGGGAAGAGATGGCACCAGAATAAGATGGCAAGTTGGCAGAGGTAGTGTGATGCTTTAGGCAATGTTCAGCTTGAAAAACTTGGCCCTACCATTCATGTGAATGTTACAATGGTGTCCATGCCTCAATGGGTCAGGGTTGTTTTCGCAAAACAGTGCCATACTCAATATTAGGTGGTTGGTAATAATGTTATGGTTGATCAGAGTATATAGCTAAAAACAGAGGCCCGGATTCTCGTACGAGTTACGTCTCCAGATACGCCGTCGTAACTCTGAGTCCCAGCCGTTGTATCTATTCGCCTGATTCTTAGAATCAGTAAGGCCCCGTACACACGACCGAACATGTCTGCTGAAACTGGTCCGCGGACCAGTTTCAGCAGACATGTTCGGTCGTGTGTAGGCCCGAGCGGACAGGATTCCAGCATACATTTGCCCGCCGGGCCTTTTCCCAGCGGGCAAATATTTCCGGACTTGTTTTAAAACAGCCCGCTGGAATCCTGTCCCCTCGGACATGTTCGGTCGTCTGTACAGACCTACCGTACATGTCCGAGCGCCCGTCATCCCTCGCATGCGTCGAATGACTTCGACGCATGCGTGGAAGCATTGAACTGGCAGGGCCACCCACGTCACCGCGTCATCGTCGCGGCGACGGCGTGGCCACGCCCCGCATATTGTTTACGCGCGGATTTCTGTATGATGGTGAGTACAGCCACCATACAGAAATCCCCGGGCAGACATATACGGTGAAAACGGTCCGGCGGACCGGTTTCATCGTACATGTATGCTCGTCTGTACGCGGCCTTACGCATAGATTTGTATTAGATCCGACCGGCGTAAGTCTCTTACGCCGTCGTATCTTAACTGCATATTTACGCTGGCCGCTAGGGGCGTGTATGCTGATTTCCGCCTAGAAATATGTAAATCAGCTAGATAAGCAAATTCACGAATGTACGCCCGGTCGACGCAGTACAGATACGCTGTTTACGTTAGGCTTTTCCAGGCGTAAAGTTACCCCTGCTATATGAGGCGTACATGAGGCGTACCAATGTTAAATATGGACGTCGTTCCCGCGTTGAATTTTGAAAATTTTACGTCATTTGCATAAGTCGTTCGCGAATAGGGCTGGGCGTCATTTACGTTCACGTCGAAAGCATTGGCTTCTTGCGGGTTAATTTGGAGCATGCGCACTGGGATACTTTCACGGACGGCGCATGCACCGTTCGTAAAAAGCGTCATTTACGTGGGGTCACATAAAATTTATATAACACACGCTCACATCTACCACATTTGAATTAGACGGCTTACGCCGGCCTATTTACGCTACACCGCCGCAACTTTCGTTTGAGAATACGGCACTTGCCTGTAAAAGTTGCGGGGGCGTAACGTAAATAGGATACGTCCGCACAAAGATACGCGATTCTACGTGAATCCGGGCCAGACTATTTAACCAGACCAATCAAAGCACAAGACTGTATTTGGTATTTGTGAATTATACCAAAAACTATCATGTAAAATATGAAATATTTCTACATTTCAGTGTTGCCAAATATTCTTTATTTTAAAACATTTATGAGCAATTGTTTCAATACACTATAAAATAATGTAAACCAGTGAAGTAAATCAGCCAGTCCTTAGTGTCTGAATGCAAAATAAAACAAAAAAAAAACATAAACATCGGAGATGATAACTATAGTTTTTAATCTTAATACTGATGCAGCCTATTTGAAATTCAAGTATTTTGTGAAATATTATGTTTCAATATAAATCTCCATATGAAAGAGTAGGAGGGTCACTGGAGACAGTTTTAAACAGAGAGTTGAGATTTTGTTTTGATGTTATCCATCGCTAGGTTTTACACTACAGCAAAACATCGCTCATCCAAGTCGACCGGCTTAGAATATAGTGAAGAAGATAGAAATAAATATGCAGTTTTTTAAATTGATAAATGATTAAAACAGACGCACATTCATTCAAATTCATTGTTTTCTGAACTTGGATTCTGTCCAATAAACATCAGTTTTCGCAAATTAGAACATGTCTTTGAGGATTTAAATCCTATGCCACTGGAGACTACAGCCAGCAATCGTTACTGATCAGCAGGTGTTGAACTACAAAAAGTCACCTAAAAATAGAAGATGAGTAATCCATCTAAGAGGAGGTGATCAACCAATCATGTCCATAAAAGCAGCAGAAAAACAACACATTTGAAATTTATTTTGTAGAGCATCATCTAGACCAGTGTTTCTCAACCTTTTTTGAATCAAGGCCCCCTTTATGCATAATCCTGAGGCTCCCAATTCTAAGATATAAAAAATGAAACTAAGTTTTACATAACACAACAGCTTCCACACAAACAAGACACTCAATGATAAAGGCAATTTATTCTTTAAGTGCAAATACTCCTTAGCACACTGGTATAAACTAGTATTCCAATGTTTCTCTTCTCCTAAGTTTCTCTCCCTCACCCTGCTAACCACTTGCCGACCACCGCACGCACTTTTACGTTGGCAGAATGGCACGGACAGGCACATGGGTGTATATATACGTCCTTTTAAATTTCCCTGCCGCAAGCTCCATGACCATGCCTGCGGGACTCGCGGACTCGATGTCCACCGGTGTCCCGCGATCAGGGCCATCTTTAAGGCAGGCCAAAAGTGGCAGCTGCCCTGGACCCTGTCATTGTTAAGGGGACCAAAACTGTTACCTCATATTAGCCAACTATTCCAGTTTAAATTTCCTTGTCCCTTGAAGTTTTATTCCTGTGCCCTGTCCTGATATCTCAGTGTGAAGTGCTGCTACTAATGCTGCCCAGCTCTGCCCTATTGTCATGTACAGGTGACTCGCCTGCAGACCCGATGTTTACATGTAAATAACCGTCATTCACAATAACAGGAGCATTCTTATGTAAATAGTGGCAGGATTCATTTGTAAATAGCTGAGACGGGCGGTATTCATATGTATATCATGCCCCTCTGCAGTGAGGAGAAGATGTGCTGTAACCTCTAGCAACCAATCAATGAGCAGTTTTACTATACAGTAATCTCTGGCAACCAATTAACAAGAAGAAATAATGCGCTGTAACCTCTAGCAACTAATCAGTGAGCCGTAGTTTGTGATGTAACCTCTAGCAAACAGTCAGTAAGTGGTAATGATATGCTGTAACCTCTGGCAACCAATCGCAATCACTGCAAAATTCCATGGGGGAGCCCCAACAATTTTTTTGCTCAGGGTCCAATCAACATTAAAGATGGCCCTACCCATGATCAATTCACGGAGCTGCAGAACAGGGAGATGCCTGTGTAAAGAAGGCATTTCACTGTTCTGCCTTGTGACAGGACACTGATCGTCTACTCCCTGTCATCTGGAGCAGAGATCAGTGTCGTGTCACAGTAAGCCCAGCCCCCCACCACAGTTAGAATCACTCCCTAGGACACACTTAACCCCTTCCTCGCCCCCTAGTGGTTAACCCCTTCGCTGCCAGTGTCATTTACCCAGTAATCAGTGCATTTTTATAGCACTGAGCGCTTTATAAATGACAATGGTCCCAAAATAGCATCAAAAGTGTTCGATGTGTTCGCCATAATGTCGCAATCATGATAAAAATCATGATAAATTACTAGTAAAAAAAATATATAAAAAAATGCCATAAAACTACAGTAAAACCTTGGTTTGAGAGTAACTTGGTTTGTTTGCAAGACAAGCAAAATGTTTTAATAAATGTTGCCTTGGTATACAAGTGATGTCTTGATATAAGAGTAGCGTCATGTCACAACTGAGTATAAAAATGAAGGGAGGAGCCTCTAAGTGTAGTAATATGGTTACATTTAATGAAGGTACAACATTTAGCAACTTATTGCTACACTTAGGCCGCGTACACACGGTCGGACAAAACCGATGAGAATGGACCGAGGTTGAGTTTCATCGGTCCAAACGGACCGTGTGTACGGCCCATTGGTCTGTTTTCCTTCGGTCCAAAATTGTAAAACATGCTTCAAGACCGAACCGATGGACCGCTACCAAATCGGTCCAAACCGATGGTTAGTACAGAAAGCTTCGGTTCAAAACCCGCGCATGCTCAAAATCAAGTCGACGCATGCTTGGAAGCAATGAACTTAATTTTATCCAGCACATCGTGTGTTTGGCGTCACCGCGTTCTGACCCGATCGGTTTTTGGAACGATGGTGTGTACGCCGGACCAGTCTCATCGGTTTGGAACGACCGTGTGTACAAGGCCTCAGAGGTGCCTCTTATAGCGCAAAAAATAAAAACCGCAGAGTTGATCAAATACCACCAAAAGAAAGGAAAATTAAGACGTCAATTTTGTTTGGGAGCCACGTCGCATGACTGCACAATTGTCAGTTAAAGCGACGCAGTGCCGAATCGCAAAAAGTGCTCTGGTCATTTGGGAGCCAAATCCTCTGGGGCTGAAGTGGCTAATGTGACCCCAGTGCTGACGGAGAGGGGCAAACAAGGATGTGGTAAAAGGCACCTAATGTCCTCCTTATCAACCTATGACTTCATTGGTTGTTAGGATGTCAGTAGCTAGAAGATCTTAAAGGTGCACAATGAAAACCTGTGGCTTTGTGTAACTAAATGGCAGATGTTATCCCCCCGCTAGCTTGTATACAATTTGTTTTGGCAATTTTTAGGCATTTTGCCAAAGAATTCCTGAAGAAACATGAAGGCACGCCAGGGTGCCTGAGCCCCCTGGTTGAAAAAGACTGACCTTGAAATACAACATAATTTGTTATGATATCAAAGTACATTTATTTACAGCTGAAATGCTTAAAATGAATGCAACAATGCACATTGAAAACATGCACTTCTACTTATGAAAAGATCTAAATGGGCCCAAAGTCTTGAGCTGCACTAGGTCAATGTTTTTCTTCTACTAGAGTATGCTGGAGACCGTAAGGCCTCGTACACACGATCGGTTAAACAGAGGACAATGGTCTGATGGACCGTTTTCATCGGTCAAAACCGATCGTGTGTGGGCCCCATAGGTTATTTAACCATCGGTTAAAAAAAAGCCAACTTGCTTTAAATTTAACCGATGGATTCCTAACCGATAGGTCAAAACCGATCGTTAGTAGGCACAACCATCGGTTAAAAATCTACGCATGCTCAGAATCAAGTCGACGCATGCTTGGAAGCATTGAACTTCATTTTTTTCAGCACGTCGTTGTGTTCTACGTCACCGCATTCTGACCCGATCGTTTTTTTAACTGATGGTGTGTGGGCGCGACGGACCATCAGTCAGCTTCATCGGTTAACCGATGAAAGCGGTCCATTCTCATCGGATGGACTGATCGTGTGTATGAGGCTTTAGTCAATTGTGTTCCTATTCCTGTGCATGCTGTGTTTTAAAACCACAGTTCCGGCATATGCAAATATCCTAGAAAAACAGGAGTAATCTGCAATATGACAGATGGTATGAGTACAAATAATACCAACTTGGAAATCATTATTTACTTGCAACACCCTACACTACAGATGTTTTATAGAACTGCAGAAGAACTTCAAGTGCAACAATGAAGCAGTTTACACGGTAGCTCAGTAATGTAATCATGTCCTGGAAAGAAAATGATTATGTCCACAACCCAGTAAAAAAAAAAGAAGTTACATGCTGGAGATAGGCACCATAAGGTGTCAGACTGTACCTGTACTATAAGGATATTTCTTCTACTTCTTCTTGCTGAATCGCTTATGCAGAGTGGACACAGACACAGCCTGGCCTCTTCTATGGGTGGTCAGAATGTAAACTAACTGCCTGTCCGTTTACACCCGGCTGTCATCTGATCCACCAGACAGAAGAGGAACAATCCCTATTTGTCTGTTTTTAGGGGATTGGATTGGATGTAAGCTGGTGTAAACAGACACTTGTCCGTTTACACCCACTGCTCCCTAGAGGATAATGAAGGTTCCGACGGGGTCTGCCTGTCAGTTTTCCTGTTCGGACCGCTAGTGTGAAAGGGGCCTTAGTTACCAGTCAGGAGTTTTACTATACACTGTCAGAAAGTCAGTATTTTAGATGTTTCAAGAGGCTCTGGTGGCACTTTCAAAAGGGTTATTCTAATAATGATATAATATAATGGCAACTACAATCAAGAACTTAACATAATTATTTTAATATTTTGTGCAGGTACACCGCAAGTTGAACATAAATTGAAATGCTGTTTTAGCTTTAAAAAAATCGAAATAAATGTTCTGGTACAGTGAACCCCGTGGCAGAGAACAAATAGGTGTGCATTGGGTAGCTGAGACAGTGGCGTATTACAGTGTGGAAGAATGTTTATAGAAGTGTACACAATGACCATTATGTGACCTGGGAGTTAACCCTAGTACACACGGGCGGAATGCCAGCCGGCAATGGCCGGTGCTATAAAAACTAGCCGACATATAACCCGTGGACAGCACTGTGTCACAATACCTTCACCACTGCAAGTGATTATTGTCTAGTTATACTTACTGCACTACTTGTGGGTGATGTCAATTTAGTCGAAACTGCAGATTGAGGGGTTTTATTTCTCTGAAATTTCAGCATAATTTAGGAGAAACGATACTTACTGAAACAAACTAAATTCACTTCCCATTTTATTACCGGTAATTATGAAACAAACAAATAATTTCTCCAAAATCACTCTGCTCATCCCCTTTCATCATTAACAATGATCTACAAAAAGTGTTAAAGAATGGGAATCCCACCTACTTAAACAATTTAGTACTCACCGAATAAATATCGGGGGGGGGGGGGGGGTTCGTCAAATATATACTAGAGCACCAAAAAAAGAAATAAATAAGCAGGGACTTCTACACACCCTGAAGAGTTAACTACCAAAATATTTTATTAATAGAACATATACAATAGCACTTTACATAGATCCCCCCCTACTATGCCGACTTACCCCCTTTATCCCTAAAGAAGACATTGCAGTCGTGGTGGGAACAATCATCAATTCTAGACTGGACAACGCTAATGCCCTTTATTTAGGACTTCCCAAATACTCACTCTGAAAGTCGTTCAAAATACGGCCGCTCGATTAGTGACTGGGAAAAAACCATGGGAGTCGATCTCCTTTTCGCTTAGATCTCTTCACTGGCTACCAGTGAAAGACAGAATCACTTTTAAGGCACTCTGCCTAACACACAAGTGTATTCAAGGAAACGCTCCCCAATATCTATGCGCAAAAAATAAAAACCTATAACCCAAATCGCATTCTGCGATCAACAAATCAAAACCTACTGGAAATACCCAAGGCAAGATACAAATCCAAAGGAGATCGGAGATTTGCTGTCCAAGGACCTCGACTGTGGAATGCACTACCAACCACCATCCGACTGGAGTCGGACCACTTGGCCTTCAGGAGAATGATTAAAACTCATCTCTTCTGAGGTAAAGGGTTTCCTTACAGAAGGAATGGAAACAGCGCCCAGAGGCGATTCAGTTCGCAAGTGTTGCGCTCTATAAGTTTTTCACTCACTCACTCATATCAATACAGAACTCCCTATAACAAAGGGGGTTCTATATAAAATATATTTCCCTCCCCAACACAATTCCTCTAAATAGAGGAATATATATTTTATATAGAAGTATAGGGAGTTCTGTATTGGTATAAGGGGGGATCTATGTAAAGTGCTAGTAATTTATTGTATATGTTCCAATATATGTTCCAATATGTTCCAATAATAAAATATTTTGGTAGTTAAAGGGACACTAAATAACAAACATGTTATACTTACCTCCACTGTGCGGCTCGTTTTGCACACAGTCTTCTGGGGTCCCTTGGTGGCTGTCATGGCTCCCCCTCTACAAGAGCTTTCCACCTTCATGCGAGCGAGCGAGCATGGTGGAAAGCTCTTGCGGGTGAGCTCCTGTGATACAGCGGCAGCTATAGCCGCCGACTGTATCACTCGGCCCCGCCCCGCGGCGCATCATTGGATGTGATTGACTGTGGTTTGCGCTGCTTTCAATCCATCCAGTGTAGCCAAAGGATGCATTAAGCCATAGGATGCATTAAGGTGAAAAAACATTTACCTTTACAACCCCTTTAACTCTTCAGCGCAACGCTGCATCCTGGCCTAGGCCAACAAGGCCCAGGCCTAGGGCAGCACTTTGCAGGGGGGCATCACGGAAAGAGTCCCCGCCGGCTTGCGCTACACTGTTAGTGTCACCCAAGCTGCTTCTAATTTTGACTGTCCTATCATCCTGGACCACAAACCTTCCTCACTGTGCTATATGTTTTCTGCTGCACCATTGGCATGGTTATATCTTGTTGCCCTTGTCAGTTTATTTTTTACCATCCCTGTCCCATTGCAGAGATTTCCCTTCACTTCCTGCCCCATAGCCAAACAGGAAGTGAGAGGAAATCTATGCAAATTAAGGGAATCCAATGCCCTAAGAATTAGTGTCCCCACTCAAACATGTCAGGGTGGGGCTTAAACAGAAAGGGGTGTGGCCTTGACAGGAAGGGGAGGGCCATATTTAAATAGGGGGTGCATTAATTTTGGTCAGGCCTAGGGCAGCACAAAACCTAAATACACCACTGCTTCAGCGTTGACAACACCCCACAATATTTATTCGGTGAGTACTACATTGTTTAAGTAGGTGGGATTCCCATTCTTTCACAAATTGTGTAGGTTATTTTGTAGATCATAAATAGAGGAATTGTGTTGGGGAGGGAAATTTATTTTAAATAGAACCCCATTTGTTATAGGGAGTTCTGTATTGGTATATGGGGGGATCTATGTAAAGTGCTAGTAATTTATTGTATATGTTCTATTAATAAAATATTTTGGTAGGTAACTCTTCAGGGTGTGTAGAAGTCCTTGCTTTTTTTTCTTTATTTTTTTTTGTTGCTCTATTATTAACAATGACACTCTGGCAAAGAATGATAACCTTATAATATTTAGTTTTGCATTATTTATACTGACAATAAGTCCCATTTTTCAGGCCTGGTCATAAATGAATCTTTTATGTGTTACTTCTGCATGCTTCTGTACTGCAGGTGCAAAGGCAGCCTGTTGATCAATGATACTTGCATGATACTCCACAACTTAGCTGAAAATGGTTGTCCCATCATTGCCTATTTAGCTTGTTCAAGCATAGCATTAATCTTTCCATTTTAATTGTATGCAAGAATGTAAAAAGTTTATTTTGGAATGTTTGTGAATGACATGACTCGGGAACAGTTGTAGATACACTGTAAAGCTATAAAATAGCTTCATCTTTGCATTCGTGTGATTGCCTCAATGACCTAAATACTCTTATGTCAGCAATTAGCAGGAGCAGTGTTTCATTAATCCATCAGAGTTCTGATGTGGCACATTCTAAGACCAAGAGATAATAGCAAATCATTTGTTTAAAACCTCAGGATTAGCCTCTGATGCATCGCCCTACTGGATGCCATTAGCAGTGCTGGTGTTAGCCCAGGATTAAAGCGTGAATCCTGAACTGATAGATAAGACTCTAGAAGCGGAGTTAAAATCTCTGCATGACACCCAAATACAATGGAAGAAATTACAGTATCACAAGTAATAAAAAGTAGTGAAGTTCTCTAATGAGCAAAATGTGTGAAGTGTAGAGTATACTTCTTCATTAGATGTACATTTCTACACAGCATACTACTATAGAAATGAGATATTGTGCTCAAAAGAGAGGCACAATCACACTGAGGCCGCTTACACACCATCGGTCCAAACCGATGAAAACGGACCGAAGTTCAGGTCCATCGGTCCAAACCGGCCGTGTGTACGCCCCATCGGTCTTTTGTCCTTCGGACAAAAATGAGAGAACTTGCTTTAAAATCGAACCGATGGACCGCTGACCGATGGGTCCAAACCGATGGTTAGTACACAAAAGCATCGGTTCAAAACCCGCGCATGCTCAGAATCAAGTCGACGCATGCATGGAAGCATTGAACTTCGTTTTTTTCAGCATGTTGTATGTTTTGCGTTACCGCGTTCTAACCCAATCGTTTTTTGGAACGATGGTGTGTACGCACATCAGACCATCAGTCTACTTCAGCGGTGAACCGATGAAAACGGTCCGTCGGACCATTCTCATCGGATGGACCGGTCGTGTGTACGCGGCCTGAAAGTACTATGGGCTGATATATGAAAAATGTGCTGTAAGTAAAATGTATTGCTGACCATATGACTCAAAATAGCACCTACAGAACTATCGCAAAGCTCCTTCCGATGTTCCTTCTTTACAACATAGCAACAGTGGCACTCTGGCTTTCACATTGGGATTGCAGATGAGTCTTCTTTCAGGAGCTTTACATGCGCTTTTTTTTTACGCAAAGACCCATTTCGCACTGGGGCGTTTTTCAGTCGCTTTAGTGTGAAAGCACTCGGGCTTTCACATTGGGATTGCAGATGGGGCTTCTTTCAGGTGCTTTTCTTAACACTAAGACCCCTTTCACACTGGGGCGTTTTTCAGGTGCTTTAGTGTGAAAGCACTCAGGCTTTCACATTGGGATTGCAGATGGGGCTTCTTTCAGGTGCTTTTATTAACACTAATGCCGCGTACACACGATCATTTTTCAGCTTGTAAAAAAAACGTAATTTTTCAGCATCTAGAAAAAACGTTGTTTTTTCCAACTTTATCATTAAAACAACATTTCCCACACACGATCGTTTAAAAAAAAATGCTCTAGCAAAGCGCGGTGACGTACAACACGTACAACGGCACTATAAAGGGGAAGTTCCATGCGGATGACGTCACCCTTGGGGCTGCTTTAGCTGAGTTTGTGTTAGTAAAAGACGTTTTGCGCTTTTCTGTCTGTTACAGCGTAATGAATGTGCTTACTCCATTACGAATGGTAGTTTTACCAGAACGAGCGCTCCCGTCTCATAACTTGCTTCTGAGCATGCACAGGTTTTTCACGTCGCTTTAGCCCACACACGATCATTTTTTACAACCTGAAAAACGACATCGTTTAAAACATTGTTAAAAAATGCAGCATGTTCGATTTTTTTTTGTCGTTTCAGAAGCCGAAAAATGATGTGAAGCCCACACACGATCATTTTAAATGACATTTTTAAAAAACTTTGTTTTTTACAAGCCGAAAAATGATCGTGTGTACGCGGCATAAGACCCCTTTCACACTGGGGCGTTTTTCAGGCGCTTTAGTGTGAAAGCACTCCGGCTTTCACATTGGGATTGCAGATGCAGCTTCTTTCAGGTGCTTTTTTTAACGCTAAAGTGCCTGAAAAATGCCCCAGTGTGAAAGGGGTCTTATACATCAGTCCCTATAGCTATGGTTTTGGAAGAGCAAAACAGCCATGCACATACATCCAATTGCCATATATAAAAAAAAAAATACATCCACACACTAATATTGTGGATGGCCAAATTATATATATATATATATATATATATATATATATATATATATATATATATATATATATATATATATATATATATATACCTGCTCTGTATATTTTAGTCAGGTACAGCTGTATTGCACCCATTCACACCAATAACGTGTTTATATTCTGATTATCCTAAAATACTTTTGCTCGAATAGCCACTGCAGGTTTTTTGCTGGCTAATGTAAAAAAAAACAAGTTCTACAAAGTTTCTCATGACCAACAATCAGATTCAAATCTGCCTAAGAGGGTTATGTGGCTGATGATGAAAGCAGCAGAGAAGAGAAGTAAATTACAAAATCCCGGTTCCAGAATAACAATCCTACTTTTCTTCCAATAAGCCAGTCAGATGGTCTGTGAAAATTTGCTTGCACTGAATGTAAAGAACTCACAAATGGACCTTTCAGCAACTTTACACATCTGCATAAAAACCAAAGACCTTATGGCCCGGATTCACAAAGCACTTACGCCGACGTATCTCGAGATATGCCGCGTAAGTGTAAATATGCACCGTCGTATCTATGCACCGGACTCTGAAACCAAGATACGCCTGAAAATAGGCTTCATCCAACCGACGTAACTTTCCTACGCCAAATATGGAAATGAGGAAGATACGGCGCATATTATACGCGGTTTGCGTAAGTCGTACATCCGGCATAAAGTTATTCCCCATATAGGAGGCGCAACTCATGCTAAGGTATGGACCAGGGAACACAGCCGTCGTATTTTACGTTGTTTACGTAGTAGGTGAATAGGGCTGGGCGTAGGTTACGTTCACGTCGTAGGCAGTGATCCGTCGTATATTAGGGAGTAGTTCCGACGTGATTCTGAGCATGCGCACTGGGATACGTCCACGGGACGGCGCATGCGCCGTTCGTTTTAAGTACTTGTATGGCACTCGGCCCATCATTTGCATGGGGTCACGCCTCATTAGCATGGCTCACGCCCACTTCCACCTACGACGGCTTACACCAAGGGAACCCAGCGCAGTTTGGGAGGCAAGTGCTTTGAGAATTCGGTGCTTGCCTCTCTGCAGGAAGGGCAAGCACCAAAGGGTTTAATCATGTTCCCTGGGTGTGTTCTAACTGAAGGGGGGGTGGACTGACATGGGGAAATGACAAATCGATAGGTCATTTCCCCCCCTGACAGGACCGGGAGCTGTGTGTTTACACACACAGCTCCCGGTTCTCGCTCTGTAACGAGTGATCGCGTGTCGGCATCAGGGGCGAGCGGGGGGCGTGCGTGCCCCTATTGACTGCTCGGCGAGATGACGTATAGCTACGTGATCTCGCCCAGCAGAGCCGACCTGCCACTGTATAACTGCGGGGGCTGGTCGGCAAGCAGTTAAACAAGCGACGCTTTAGCGCTAATGTGGCCCTAGTGTGAAAGAGGTCTAAATGGGCCTTTAGGAGAAACTTGCTGGCAGCAGCTCAGATTGCAATTACCTCGCCTGTTGCTAGAATTACTCTTCATGGAACACATACTGTATGTGTTAACAGGTAAATAATAAAAACCTAATGTAACAGAGAACAAATCACCTTGCAGCAAAGTAAAGAAGAGATTATGAGTATCTCTTTTTGGATTGTAACATCTGGTCCATTTTTCTGTTGAGTGCTGTGTTTTTATACTGCCTATGAAATATTGCCGCTTTTATGCAATGCTTCTTGAAAAAGCAATTGGGAAGCGGGAATTCGAAGAGGTGAAAAATTTATTTTTAATTGATCTAGGGCATTCATAATTTGAATTTTCAGTGTCTGACTCAGACAGAGCAGAGAATCTCAGCAGGTAGATTTACAGCTTGAGGATCAGGGGGTTTCCAAATACCACGATAAAGACAACTAGTGATATGGCCTTGTGTCCTCAACCAATCCTCTTGACTTCATATTTTTTCCATTGTATATTTTTAAACCTAACTGGATATTACATTTAGAACTGTTTGTGTTTTGTAAATTCTGATACGCTTGATTGCATTTGTTAAATGTTAAGCCTCATACACACGATCCAATTGTTGGCCAACCGAGTGTCCGATTTTTGTCTTAAGGGCGTGTGCCAGGATCTTGTCTTGCATACTAATGGCCAGTGCCGATTTTGACCTCCCTGGGGCCCTAAGCAAAATGACATGTCACATTAAAGTTGAGAAGCGGGGGGGCGCTGCTGACAGTGACATGTCACATTAAAGATTAAAGTTGAGAAGTGGGGGAGGGGGTGTTCTGCTGTCGGAAATTACATCTTACATTAAATTGAGAAGCGGGGGGTGCTGACTTCTTACCTCTTCTCCCATGCAGCCAGCGAGTTGAGAAGCGGGGTGAGGGGCCAAAAATTACTTCTCACAAGGCGGGGCCTCTAGTAATTTGGGGGGCCCTCCACAGCTTTGCGGGGCCCTAAACGGCTTGCATAGTGAGCCTATAGGGCGGATCGGCCCTGCTAATGGCACACAATTTTCGTGCCAGAAAACACAAACGCAGTGACGTACAACGAGGAATTTCAGCTCTTAAGCGCCACACTTTGGGTCCCTTCTGCTAATTTCGTATTTAGTGAGTATTGACTCCGAGCATGCATGTTTGTACTTTCAACTGTTGTGTGACGGATTTGTGCACTGACCATCAGAAAATCTGACAACCAAGCCAAAAATTTACTAGCCTGTCATCCAACATTTGTTGGCAAAAAGTTTGACAACAATTGTCAAAAGGAGCGTACTAACGGTAAGATTTTAGGACAACAGTCTGTCAACAGACAATCCCCTTCCAACAAGGCAAGTTCAGAGTTTTATACTGATGGTTAGCGATATGCTTTATTTTCAGACTCCTCAAAAAAGTTCGATATACACAAATATAAATATGTTTTCTGTTATAAAAATCCCACAACATTTTAAAATGGAAGCCATCCTGGATTATTAGTCAGCAAACATTTAGTTACACTGACAGCACACACTGGGGTTTATTTACTAAAGGCAAATATACTATGCACTTTGCAAGTGCAGTTGCACTAATTTTCCCCAGAGTTTAGTGAATGTGGTGAAGCTTTACTTTTAAACAAATACCCAATCAGGGGCAAGGAAAATAAAAAAAAGCAGCAGAAAGGCAGCAGGAAATGTTATACTATATCACCAAAATGTTGTGGCCACCTGACCATTAGACATGTGCACACTGAAATATTTTGTTTTGCAATTTCGTCGTCGTCTGAAAAATAAATGTATTTAGTTACTCCCGAAATGAGTTTGTATTTACTTAGTTTAGTTAAAAAATGCATTCGCCCCAAAATCCGAGTTAATAAAGGTTGAATCATTAAAGGCTCATGGTGTCTGTTGAATGTTCTGAGAAGATTCAACAGAGCAGCTGAACTGTACGACGCCACAATCGTACATTTCTGGTGTAATGTTCCGCCTACAAGCTATAGAAGAATTCTAATGCTGTATGACACTAGTAATAATTATATTTATAAATTGTTATTACTAGTCAACCAACATTCAAATTCTTCTATAGCCTATGGGCCAACCGGCAATGTACGATGGCGGCGTCGTACAGTTTAGCTGCTCCGTCAAATCTTCTTAGAACTTTCGACAGACACCATAAGCCTTCAATGACAGATTCAACGTTTGTATGTTTTTCGCTGCTTTGTCGAATCTTCGCTGTTCATGTCGAATGGTCTACCCCAACACTGTCTCTATAATGTCAAATCTTTCCTCTCTATGTAGAAGAATCTTGGACTAATAGAGTTAAGGTTAGGCACATTAGACCACAGATTCGATAGACACAGATTGCTATTGTCAGCGTCATGTCGAATCTCCTATCTATATCGAGCTTTTGTAGCAACGAAAATGAAAATAAAGCATTATTTTATGTCGGATCTTTCGGATTTCGGATTCTGCGCGTTCGTTTTCGTTTGTTAAAACGATAACAAAAATACCCGAAATTCGGATGAAAATGCATTCCGACGAAAATGAATGCACATGTCTACTGACCATCACATCTGCCTATATGGCCAAAGGTATGTACACAATCCAAACCTCCACCCTACTGAACATCTTTGGGATGAACTGGAACACTGATTACGAACCAGTAGTACCCCATTTGGCTGAATGGACACAAATTCCCAGAAACACATGCCAAAGTTGTGTCTAAAGTCTTCCAGAAGAGTGGAAGCCTTTAGAGCTGCAAGGAAATGAAGATGGGGGCGCTCGGTATTAATTCTCAGGGTTTTGAATTGGAAGCCCAACAAGCTCATATATAGGTGTGATGGTCAGGTATACACAACCTTTTGGTAAAATAGTGTGTCTTGGCTTAGACATGTAGACAAAATGATTGGTTGGATATGACATAGGCACAACTTCCTTTTGTAGTTGAGACTTTATAAAAAATCTCACATTTCTCAAACACAATTTTCTAAATGTTAAACAGATTTTTCTACCAAGTATTGTTTTGTTTTATATCAAATAAAAAACCCGCAAAACCATATGCTGCTTATAGAGAAAAAAAAATGTCTTACTCATCATGTAACATTAACAAGTTTGTTTACCAATATTTATACTTATTTGTATCATTGGAATTTGTAATTATATGTTTACAGGAACAAACTTGGGTCCGAGGGAACAATCAATTAAGAGTCAAGTAGATATTAATTAGAAATTTACTTAACTTAATTAGGATTTGAGAAACAAATCAGTTAAAAACCCTTTACTTGGAGCTATGAAAACGATTAGTAGTTCAGGTGATGAGTTACAGAGGTAGGTTTTTGCAAAAAAAAAAAACATTTTTTCAAGAACTGACTCCATGTCCTATGATGAATTAATGTATTTTCTAGCTAACATCAGCACCACACATTAACCCTGTAAATCATTGGACTCCAAACTGCAGCTCGGGGGTCGGATGTGACCCTGTGCTTGCCTTTATCTGACCCTTGGGGTACTATTCCTCCCACAGACCCCAATGAAGGGGCACTATTTCTCCTGCTGACCCCAATGACGGGGCACTATTCCTCCCACTGACCCCAATAATGGGGCACTATTTCTCCCACTGACCCCAATGATGGGGCACTATTCCTCCCACTGACCCCAATGATGGGATACATTTTCTAAATGTTAAACAGATTTTTCTACCAAGCATTGTTTTGTTTTATATCAAATAAAGAACCCGCAAAACCATATGCTGCTTATAGAGAAAAAAATATTTCTTACTCATCATGTAATGTTAACAAGTTTGTTTACCAATATTTATACTTATTTGTATCATTGTAATTTGTAATTGTGCGTCTACAGGAACATACTTGGGTCCGAGGGAACAATCAATTAAGACTCAAGTAGATATAATTAGAAATGTACTTAACTTAATTAGGATTTGAGAAAAAAATCAGTTAAGAACCTTTTACTTGGAGCTATGAAAACGATTAGTAGTTCAGGTGGCGAGTTACAGAGGTAGGTTTTTGTAATTAAAAAAAAAACTTTTTCAAGAACTGACTCCATGTCCTATGATGAGTTAATGTGTTTTCTAGCTAACATCAGCACCACACATTAACCCTGTAAATCAGTGGTCTCCACTGAAGGGGCACTATTTCTCCCACTGACCCCAATGATGGGGCACTATTTCTCCCTCTGACCCAAATGATCGGGCACTATTTCTCCCGCTGACCCCAATAATGGGGCGATGTTTCTCCCACTGAACCCAATGATGTGGCACTATTTCTCTTGCTGACCCAAATGATGGGGCACCATTTCTCTTGCTGACCCCAATGATGGGACACTATTTCTCCTGCTGACCCCAATTATGGGACACTATTCCTCCCAATAATGGGGTACTATCCTTCTCACTGACCCCACTAATGGGGAACTATTCCCCCCCAGACCCCTGATAACAGAGGGACAGTTCAGGAGAGAGCTAAGAGACTTAGCTCTTTGAAGAGAGATAACAAAATACTGCAAATGTATGTGCCAAGTTCAAATTTCATGAATTGGGTTTATATCCACATTTAATTTTCGTGTGTCACAGTCTACTATCCGCAGAGAAGAATTGACCTGTACTTTCCAAAACTACTGAGTTGGTGTCTTGAGGGTCTGTGTCTATGAAGGTCTACTGAAAAGAATATATCATGTTGAAATTTAAATCTCTTATCTGAGAGGAAACATGGAGGGATCATAATCTCTCACAGCTTAGCTACCTTCTAAAAAATTCAGACACCCTTAACCCACTGTTTCCTTTTCTAAGTGCTCAGTGGACCTATGTACCATTGTATAAGTATGAGTCTGCAATGCACAATTTTAGAGGTTGTCCTGAATGTGAACTCGGCAGTTTCCTCATATGATCCATCTAAAATCCAGAAGCTGCAGAGGATGCCCCATAAGTAATTTCCATGTAAAGTGAAAATCTTTTTTGGGTATGTACATGCGTATACAATCAGTATTTTCCAAGTAGTATGTTACCAGTGACTTAGTTACAAAAGAGCAAAGCTAGTTATACGCCTCTACCCTGTCCGAAAATGTTCGCCTTTAACAAAAGTAAAATGAAAGATCCACTTTTTTCGAGTTGGGTGGTCCTGATAGCAGGAATCACACAAAATTGGAGCAGTGAATGGCCAGTTTTAATTACCAAACACCTTATGCCTCGTACACACGATCGGTTTTCCTGGCGGTCAAAAGTCCACTGGGAAAACCGAGAACCTGCTTGGTTGTTTTTCCCTGTGTACACACGGCCATTTTTCCCGACAGGAAAACTTCCATGACAGCTTTGGTTGGGAAAACCGGCCGTGTGTATGCTCCACTGCAGTGTTTCCCATAGGAAAACTGCCGAGCAAAAAAAACGCCAAAAATTGCAAGTTCTCATTTTTTTGCAATGTTATAGTTAGGACGCAGTATACAGAGAGCCTTGACGGGGCCTGCAGCTTACACATGCATTTGCAAATGCGTGCAACTAAACCTCTGTTTTTAGCACACACTGTTAGACAGGTGAATTAGGTTGGTTGCTGATTGGTCGGTAGGTTTGAACCTGGATATTCCATGTTTTTGTATGTATATCCGATCTTTCCAGCGCTCCTTATTGTATAGACCAGTCATGGGTAGGGGCAGTGACTTTTGTTTGTTGTATTTATGTCATTGTGGTCAGGCAGTGCACTGGCACCTTTGCTTTCATGTGCTGGGTGTTTAGTGTGCTCCTGCCCCTTTAATGAGGGCTGGGCTACCTCCAGTCACCTACCCCTTATCTATCCATCAGCAGTCATGTGCTACCACTGAGGAGACTTAAAATGCAATGTTATAGTTAGGACTGCAGTATACAGAGCGCCATGACGGGGCCTGCAGCTTACACATGCATTTGCAAATGCATGCAACTAAACCTCTGTTTTTAACGCACGCTGTTAGACAGGTGAATTTGTTTGGTTGCTGATTGGTCGGTAAGTTTGAGCCTGTATATTCCATGTTTTGTTCTAATTTTTTTGCATCGCAGTTTTCCTGTCGGGAAAACTGCTATGGAGCATACACACGGCTGGATTTCCCAACCAAAAGGGAAAACCGATCTTGTGTATGAGGCATCTTTTTACAGGCGTCTTGTACATCTATAAGTATTCCTCTGCACATTGCCCTACAGAAAGAGTATTTGTAAAGATGAAGATGAGGGGGATATTTAGTAAAATGAGTACTAATTATGAAAAAAAACTGAATCCACTTTTGATAAGTTTCGGTTGAGTCCATTGCACTCTTGCAAAAAGTCGCTAGTGAATAATAATGGTCCCTCATGGGTCAATGATAATGTACAATGTTTTACCGAATAGAGAGGCGCTTTTTCCAAAAATGTGAGTGTAAACAAAAGCGTATTCAGCCTTCAGATAAAAAAATTAACCAATATTTATATAAACCTCTCAAAAAAATAATATATTAAAAATAAAAAAACCCACACACAAACGACGAGCAGGTGAATAAAAGAGATCAAAAGTTTTAAAAGATAATACAGGAATAAATGAACACATTTTATTTGTTTGAGAAAGGCCCCAATTTTCCATTCGGTTTGGTGAAAGAATTAAGAATAAAAACAGTTTAATAGAAACAGGAAAATAACACATTGTGGTACGGTCAAGGCTTGGGTCATTAAAATATGGTAGAACCTTGCAAATCCTAAAGTTTAATGAGTTTTATTCATTGTTATAAAATGACAGACATGCACCTCGATCTAACATTAGTACATTCACTTTAGAAATCAAAAGCATGCTCCAAACTGGCATACACCTGCTAAATAATAACTTTGAACTATGTGAGCTACAGTTGTTATGGACAGCTAGATGTACTAATTGGCAGGCAGTGTTGAGGCAAGGTGCGGCATGACCAATGTTAATGTTGAGCAATACAAAATAATATGCCATCATTTTATAGTCTAGCTATTATTATTATTATTATTATACATTATTATGTACAATATTGTGTTTTATATAGTAAATACATGCTTAAATACAGCTCTGGATAGACTCCCTGTAAAGCTGCACACTGACAATGATCAGGCAGAGGTTGTAAGTAGGAGGCACTTGTTGATAAATAGAATAAATTAATTATTATTATAAATTGATTTTTCATGCTGCAGCCTTGCAGCTCTGGAGAGACTACCCTCTTTGTATGGAATGTTATTGGGAACGCTTTTTCCTCTTTCAGTCCAGGAAGGTGAGTTCAGTCAGTAGCTTGACATTTCCACACTCCACTAATCCTCTATATATCTATGGGAGGGTTGCTTGTCAGAACTACCCAGCATTCGGTTGTATCTGCAAGCTTGTATGTGCAAAAAAATACATAAATAAATGTTTATATATATATATATATATATATATATATATATATATATATATATATATATATATATATATATATTAGAAATTCTTATTTAAAAGACCTTGAGATCTAGCACTCCATTTTATAGGCTGCTAATCTAATATTAGAACGGTATCTCAAAGATACAATATAAAGTGGTATAGTTTTATATTTCACTTCTGTAGGTTTATGGTTTGTGCTAAATTTCATGATACTTTAGTGTTAGACAGAAAATATGATATAAATTAAATGTAAGGACCAGAGAGATAGAGCATTTGTAAGGCCCCGTACACACGACAGAGGAACTCGACGTGCTTGGCACGTCGAGTTCCTCGTCTCGTTTTGGGATGAAGCCGCCGAGGAGCTCGGCGGGCCGCCTTCTCCTATAGAACAACGCGGCCAACGAGAAAATAGAGAACATGTTCTCTATTTTCTCGTCGAGCTCCTCGGCGGCTCCATCGAGCCAAAACTGTACAGACGACAGAGATTCTCGGCAGAATCCGGGTTTTGACCGAGTTTCTCGGCGAATTCTGCCGAGAATCTCTGTCGTGTGTACGAGGCCTCATAGTCTCATTGGGCCTAAGGCTGGAATGGAGACAGCCTGGGGCTAGGCCACATGTTCTATCTTTCCAAAGAGTGATGGAAGCTCAGGGAGCTCAAAGAAGAGCCGTAGGCTCTGTGACCTGGCAGCCTGGAAAAGCTGTACATGTTTAGTGCACGTTAAAGAATAGAAGTCAAGAAGTAGCCATTGTTATTCTAACTATGTTAAGTTATTATTAAAGCATTAAGATGCAATTATGTTTATTCTTCTGTTAAATTGCATTTTTAAATCTAAAATGTTGATTTTAAAGTGATATTAATGTATCACTTTTTAAATTAAAATAATAAACTTGTAACACTTACCTGCTCTAGACAAATAGGGGCGATCTGAGTGATTCTAATGTGTTATGCACCTCATCCTGGTTATTGAGGATAGCAGAGAAGAAAAAAATTGGGATTATATACGGTGCTGGAAATAATTAATACATGATAAAAATATATATAAAAACGTTTTTGTTTCTTTATTTATACAAAAGGGAGACAAAGGGCTCAGTTAAAATTGGTTATAGAAACATATATTGCAATTGCTAGGTCGATGGTGTCCCAACAGAAAAGAATGTGGTCGCAGACGGATGTTCTATCCCTACATGTTTTCCTCAGGGAATTTGTCTGGGACCACCAGAATACAACCCAGCTCTTCAACAATCCCAGAGCAGAGGACAAACAAATGAGATGCCCCCCAGGGAGATGAAAATCCCAGTCAAGGACCAGGTGAAAAGAGGCCTTGCCTAGCCACAGGGGTTAAATAGAGGCCCAGTGGGCTTAATGCTACACACAGAATGGTTTAGGGCCGACAACAGGGGCGACTACACTCCTTACTCACTCTGTGCAGTGAATACAGAATCCTTTAGTGGAATGTTGGGACTTTTTTCCCTCTTCCACAAAAAAAGTTTTTTGGTCACCCCTAAACCATTTTGTGTGTAGCATTAAGCCCACTGGGCCTCTACCTACCCCCTGTGGCTGGGGACAGTCTTTTTTTCACCTGGTCATTGGCTGGGATTTTCATCTCCCTGGGGGGCATCTCATTTGTTTGTCCTCTGCTCTGGGATTGTTGCAGAGCTTTGTATTCTGGTGGTCCCAGACAAATCCCCTGAGGAAGCTACCTTTGGTGAAACATGTAGGGATAGAACATCCTTCTGCGACCACCTCCTTTTCTGTTGGAACACCAGTGACCCACCAATTGCAATATATGCTTCTATAACCAATTTTAACTGAACCCTTTGTCTCCCCTTTGTATGAATAAAGTAACAAAAATGTTTAAATATATTCTTTATCATGTATTAATTATTTCCAGCACTGTTATAATCCCAATTTTTCTTCTCTGCTACTAAGTATATTACACAGGGCAGTTCCTTACCTCTTCTTTTTTTCATCTCTGCTCCTCCTCTTTTCTGAGAGTCTCTATAGCAAGCCGTGTGCTGAGGGGGCAACATGCGGGCATGCTCCCAAGCTTCGCTGTGTGCATCCATCGACAAATAAATCACAGCTTGGCCCCACCTCCCACACTCTCCTCACAGAATTTGACTAATGGCAGCAGGAGCTTATTAATCTAAATCTTTATTCAGTCCAGCTCTCACTCATGTACACCTCTCATATAAAAAAAAGCAATAAGCATATATTGATTGGTTTGCGCAAAAGTTGCTGCATCTACAAAATATGGAATAGATTTATGGCATTTTGATTTAGATTTTTTTACTAGTAATGGCGGCGATCAGTGATTTTTAGCGGAACTGCGACATTGCAGCAGACAGATCGGATACCTAACTGACATTCTTTACACTTTTTTGGGAACCAGTGACATTATTACAGTAATCAGTGCTAAAAAAATGCACTGTTAGTGTATTAATGACACTGGCAGGGAAGGGGTTAACATCAGGTGGTGATCAGGGGGTTAAATGTGTTCCCTGCAGGTGTTTTCTAACTTTATGGGGGACTGTGCGACTGGAAAAACACACAGATCCATCTTCCTGCTTAGCAGAAAGACAGGATCTGCATGACCTCCCCTGTCAGAACGGAGATCTGCCTTGTATACACAGGCAGATCCCCGTTCTGTCACTGTGGGGAACGATCGCGGTTGGCTGGCGGACATCGAGTCCGCCGGACCCGCTGATTGGCTCCCCTGCTGGCCAATAGGAGCAGGCGCGCCACAAAAGTGAGTTCCCGAGCCGGCGTGCAGTCACAGCAATTTGCGGGATCGTGATACCTTGCCGCAGTATAATGACAGTAGCTGATCAGCAAGCGGTTAAACAAGTTTGGCTGGGTCACAGGGGCACTTTGTGGAATTTTTATTTTATGCACTTTTTTCAGTTTTCAGTGGCAGACATCCGAAAAGAAATCGAAATCCAACCAACCCTTTTTAAAGCAGATATGCATTTCGTTTTACTTGTCTGCACCTGCAAATCTATGAAGAGTTTATGTATTGATATTCATGTACCTAATCACTATGCAAGAACCAGAAGCATCATTTCTATGTTTTTTTAAAACCAGATGTAAGATGAGGCAATTGCAATTGCGAAAGAGAGGAAAAAAGATTCTTTGAAATGGTATCTCTAAAGCAAGGGTCCTCATGTGCAAGGACGTAAATCAAAGTTCTGATTTGCCACTAAACTGCTAATAATTTATTGGAGCTGTGGAAATCATTATGCAAGTTGCTCTTGCAATGCAGGATCATCATGTATTTTCTCTCTACATTAGTAAATGCTCCCTTGAGGACAGATTGATTTTAAACCAAAATAAAAATTCTCTTGGTATTAAGCCTTCTGTGAATCATGCTTTCAGATTACTTCCAGACTTTAGCATCAAGACATCCTAACATCCCTGAATTATTAATTCACCAGTGTTTGCACCACTCCCAAAACACCAGTGAAGACCAATACGTTTCAGCTACTTGATGTTCTATCTTCTTAAGTGACTAAAGAGACTGCAAAGCACCCCATTGCTTACGCCTGACATCTCCACGCCATTAGCACTAAAGACCTCCCTATTCTTGCTGCTGAATAAATCCTTGGAGAGCCTGAGGACTGTTTCATGCTTGAAAGCAACTGTTAAGAATTTGACAACAGCCAAACGGTTCCTATTTAATCCTTCTCCCAAGGTAAAAAGAATTATAGGTAAACATATGCCTTCATTATTTGCCTTGCTGCTTCTCAATACCCAATCCCACACACAATTGCAAGACAAGGATTAAATGCATTCGCCTGTATGGTTCAGAGCCATTTCTTTTTGGCATGTCAAATGCTTAATAAGAGTGACAGGGTGTGATAAAAAGCAGCTGTGGTTTGGAAAACTGACAGGACACTTTTTTTCTTAATAAAAAACAACAACTTTGATTTCCCCAAAGTTAAAACGGAATCACGCACTTTCAACATTTTTATGAAAAAATCCTCATACACCCCTAACATTAAAGAGGGCCTAAAATCAAATCAATTTAACCCATAATAAGGCACTGACAATATCTATTATAGTCTATCGAATGGCTGCAATGTTCCTACGGGGTCAAACGAAGGGAATCATATACTTTCAGATAACACCACACAATACCTATTAAGCCCTGTACACATGACCGGGATTCCCGGCGGTATAAAGCCCGCCGGGAATCCCTGCTCGGTAACTTTCCGTGTGTACACACGAGAGGTTTTCCCGTTGGGAAAACTGCAAGGAGAGCTTTGGTCGGGAATCTCGGCTGTGTGTATCCTCCCTTGCAGTGTTTCCCCATAGGAAAACTGCCGGATTTAAAAACGCCAGGAATCCCAGTGGGAAAATAGAGAGCAGGTTCTCTATTTTCGCGCTGGGATTCCCGGCAGTTTTCCTGTCGGCAAAACTGCGAGGAAGCATACACACGTCTGGTTTTCCCAGTCAAAAGCTCTTTTGGCAGTTTTCCTGGCAGGAAAACCGGTCATGTGTACAGGGCTTTAGACTTTCAGATGAAAGCAGTTTTGTTTAATTATATTAAAATTTATTACAACACTAACATAGAAATATGAATGTAAATATAATAGAGTACAAGCAAAATATGTAATATCACAAAGCTTCATTATTAATTAACTATAAAATCACATATTGGAACTAATAAGTGTTTGACTAAATCTACATGGTTGGAAACCTATCTTAACCACTTGGCGCCAAAGCCAATTCTGACACTTCTCTTCTACATGTAAAAATCATCATTTTGTTTTCTAAAATATTACTCAGGACCCCCAAACATTATATATATCCCTAGGGAGTACAATAGCGGTTATTGCAACATTTTGTCACAGCAATTTTTTTTTTATAATGTGAATAATGATGCTACTCTGAGTAAATAGATACCTAACATGTCACTCTTTAAAATTGCGCACACTGGTGAAATGGCGCCAAACTACGGTACCTAAAAATCTCCATAGGCTACACTTTAACATTTTTTACAGGTTATCAGTTTAGCGTTACAGAGGAGGTCTAGTTCTAGAAACATTGCTCTCATTCTAACGTTCACGGCCCGACCTATGTATGCATTCGCTTCTGCATGCAAAGATGCAGGGACGATTTTATTTTTTTATTTTTTATTTTAGTTTCATTTTTACACTTTCCCATACATTTTTTTTCTTTTTGATCACTTTTATTCCTATTACAAGGAATGTAAACATCCTTTGTAATAAGAGTAGGGCATTACAGGTCCTCTTTATGGAGAGATGTGGGTTTTATAAGACCCCACATCTCTCCTCTAGGCTGGAAAGCCTGAAATAAGATAAAACAATAAATCGATCTCAGGCTTTTCAGCTGAATACATGGCAGTGTTTACAACTGCCAGGGCCGGACGTGCCAGCATAACGTTGTGCCCAACAACCATATTGTCTTCGGTCAGCTCTATGGTAAACTTCTGCTGCCAGGGGGTACATTCTCTGGCTCGCCAATCGCATTGGGCGAGACCGGATAAGCACTGGAGGGTGGTGGGAGGGGCCTGTAAAAAAATGAAGTGGCAAAAAAGCCGCTATGTTTTTTTGTAGCTGCAGACATCATTCAGATATCACCACTTCAAGTCCCCGACGTCATATGACGTGAACCCAAATGAAGTGATTAACCACTTACCCCCCGGAACATATTGCTGCCTAAAGACCAGAGTACTTTTTGCGATTCGGGACTGCGTCGCTTTAACAGACAATTGCGCGGTCGTGCGACGTGGCTCCCAAACAAAATTGGCGTCCTTTTTTTCCCACAAATAGAGCTTTCTTTTGGTGGTATTTGATCACCTCTGCGTTTTTTATTTTTTGCGCTATAAACAAAAATAGAGCGACAATTTTGAAAAAAATGAATATTTTTTACTTTTTGCTGTAATAAATATCCCCCAAAAATATATAAAAAAACATTTTTTTTCCTCAGTTTAGGCCGATACGTATTCTTCTACATATTTTTCGTAAAAAAAATCGCAATAAGCGTTTATTGATTGGTTTGCGCAAAAGTTATAGCGTTTACAAAATAGGGGGTATTTTTATGGCATTTTTATTAATATTTTTTTTACTAGTAATGGCGGCGATCAGCGATTTTTTTTTTCGGTATTGCGACATTATGGCGGACACTTCGGACATTTTTGACACATTTTTGGGACCATTGGCATTTTTATAGCGATCAGTGCTATAAAAATGCATTAGATTACTATAAAAATGCCACTGGCAGTGAAGGGGTTAACACTAGGGGGCGGGGAAGGGGTTAAGTATGCCTGGGTGTGTTCTTACTGTGGGGGGGGGGGTGGCCTCACTAGGGGAAACACTGATTTTCTGTTCATACATTGTATGAACAGAAAATCAGCATTTCCCCTGCTGACAGGAACGAGAGCTGTGTGTTTACACACACAGCTCCCGTTCCCCGCTCTGTACCGAGCGATCGCGTGTGCCCAGCGGCGATCGCGCCCGCCGGGCACACGCACGGGAGTCGGGGGCGAGCGGGGAGCGCGCGCGCGCGCCTCCGGCGGCGCGCACGCGCCCCCTAGTGGCGGCTATACGATAGGACGTATAGCTACGGGCTCTCGCCCAGGAGAGCCGACCTGCCGCCGTATAATGACGGTGCGCGGTCGGCTACTATTAAAGTAAGCCTATCAATCTGCGTTATTAAATATCTGACATATGAGGTTTTGTTTAACTCAAGGCAAATAGGCTGTTCATTTGCAAGGTGATTTTGAGACTACTAAGCGTTTGACTAAACCCACATTGTTGGAAACCTACCTTAAAGTAGGCCTATCAATCTGCATTAATCAATACTTGACATATGAGCGTTTATTTACTAAAGGCAAATAGGCTGTTCATTTGCAAGGGAATTTTCCCTTTTTTGTGAATGAGTAGTGGTACTATGCATTAGTGTTACCATGCAAACAGTGCAGAAGTCTCCCTCATACTATGTCTCCTGCTGGTCAGCTGTTCTTATCCTACATGCTATTTTCTCTATATGTCGAAGTTAAAGGGGTTGTAAAGGTTTGTTTTTTATTTTCTAAATAGGTTCCTTAAAGCTAGTGCATTGTTGGTTCACTTACCTTTCCTTTGATTTCCCTTCTAAATGTTTTTTTTCTTTGTTTTCTTTGTCTGAATTTCTCACTTCCTGTTCCTCCTCAGTAAGCTGTTCTGGCTGACTAACCCCCAGCCAGAATGGCTCAGATGACAGGGGAAAACTTACTGAGGAGAAACAGGAAGTGAGAAATCCAGACAAAGAAAAAAAAACATTTAGAAGGGAAATTGAAGGAAAAAGTAAGTGAACCAACAATGCACTAGCATAAAGGAACCTATTTAAAAAATAAAAAACGAACCTTTACAACTCCTTTAACTTATGGTCAAATGTTCTTATAGCTATTGTTCTATTGGGACCAAATGTTAGTGGATATTACCTTCATCAGCATGCAAACTATTACACACATGCAACAAACAATGTGGGTATTACCTGTTATGCTTGGATGAATGTTGAAGCATTTTCAAAGTGATTTTTAAATAAATAGACCACCGTCTAATGTTCCCTTTAATAGTCCTATTTTGAAAGAGCTGCACCTACAATATGCTTCCCTCACCTACTGTACTGGTGATAGAAAAATACTCAAACTAAATAAAAAAAGCTTTACTATTTGTTGATACTGAAGAATACTAATAAAAGGATGACATTTTTCATTACAATATAACTCATTAAATACGGCTTCATTTATGCAGAACCAGCCCAGTCAGTTACATTATTCTAGAAAAAAAAACTCCTATAACCTGTCACAAGATTCCCATCTCCACTGCTGATGTCACAACCAGACCTACAATCTTGCTGTAGCTGAAACACTGTTGGGAAGCAGATAATGAAAGCCATGGGATTTGCTGGTAAGGGACAGAGGTATATTTATGCACAATATTATGCTCCTGTTGCCAATTAGAATTTACATTCTCCAAGATTATTTTTATGTATTATGTATATCTTTTGATGTGTAAACAAGATTTTTTTTTATTGTCTGTAGGACTTCTTGATCTTCTTGAAATGTACATTTCTTTGGTAGAAGAGTTTTTCTTTAAAGCTTATTTCATGTTCTGCAACAAAATTCCTTATTTTACAACAGTAATTCTTAACAACGGAATATATTGCTAAATATAATTAGACAGATTTCCTTTAACCACTCTCTAGCCACTAAACTCAGTGTTTGGTCATGTTGTATTTGTCTGTATTTGAACACCCCCATACACCGACCTTCTTTTTTGGGGAATGGGTGGGGACCAAGACCATCAAGATGGGAGAGAGAAAAAAGAGGATTTGGAACATGGGTCAATGCCCTGGAACACAAAGAGAAAACACAGAGGTTGTAGGGCAGGAAGCAAGATACAATACAAAAAGAAGGAGGGAGTTGTAAAGGGTGCAGATTTTTAACCATAGCCATGCCACCTCAAAATCGGAGGAATTTAATATCTTGAATCTTGTTGAAGGCGGTTACCTATAGCAACAAGTAATGATCTGGTTAGGAATTAATATAAAAGATGTAGAGACGAAGCTACGCCATTAAGCACGGCGAAACACGTTGATGTCATCACCCTGCGCCTGTCAAGCGACGTCTAGTGTGGTGCATGGGCGAACCGAGCGAAGGAGCAACGGATCAACGAAGCGAGTGCCTGAATCAACGTGGAGCACCGACAGCAAGGACAGGGCATAAATGCTAGAAGCAGGTCACCGACTGGCCACATACACATCCCAGGAAATGGTGCCGAAACATCCAAGTCGGACTGAAGGAGTCCATTGATGTTATTCCATCTAGCCCCACGGCTTAGTGACTCCCCTCACGGGGTACTCACATTCAACAACAAAGGAATTAAGTAGCCAGATCCAAAGGTGACAACAAGCAACTATTTGGTAAAGTATTATGACTACTGATCAATTGTTTCTGTTACCAGTTGCCTGAACTGCCCTATACTGCTGCCTTACTAAAGCTCCAATGCCCTAAAGATACTGTTGATATTGGGACTGTCGACTAATCAAATTGCTACTACAGTGTGTACACACGAGTTTTACTTCCATCCAAAGCTATTCGGATGCCCCCAGACTACATTAGTAACACTCTGCTCCTTCTCTCCTTTCGCTCTTCTTCCACACACTATATCCAGCCCCTTATTAAAGCTCTTGTTGGCTGTGTCAGGGTAGATACTATTAAGTATCTACATATGGAAACTTTCCTCCCTGACAATTACAAAAACCGATCGTGTGTGGGCCCCACAGGTTATTTATCCATAGGTTAAAAGAAATGGAACTTGTTTTAAAATTATCTGATGGATACCTAAAAAACTGATTGTCTGTACGCACGTCCATCGGTTAAAAATCCATGCATGCTCAGAATCAAGGCGACGCATGCTTGGAAGCATTGAACTTCATTTTTTTTCAGCACGTCGTTGTGTTTTACATCACCGCGTTCTGATACGATCGTTTTTTAACTGATGGTGTGTAGGCATGACTGATCATCAGTCAGCTTCATCGGATAACTGATGGAAAAATCCATCAGACAGTTTTCATCAGACTAACCTATCGTGTGTACAGGGCATTACCATCAGGGAGGCGTGTGATTGGCCCCAAATGTATTCTGCAGCAGGACACCGACCCCAAATATGCAGCCATGGTCTATAGTAGTGGTCATCAACCCTGTCCTCCAAGGCCCACTAACAGGCTAGGTTTGCAAGATAACTGAAATACATGACAGGTGATATAATTTGCTGCTCAGTGATTGCAGTATTCTAGTCTGCATCTTCCCAAGGTAATACATAAAACCTGGCCTGTTAGTGGGCCTTGTAGGACAGGGTTGATGACCACTGGTCTATAGGACCCATCTTCAGCATAAAGAAGAACAAGGTTTCCTGGTAGAGCCCTGATCTCAACATACCAACAGCAGTTCTCCAAGATGTTTGGTACAACCAACCTGCCGAGTCTCTTCAATGTAAAACTGTGTGCAAGTGTACCTAGAAGAATCAATGCTGTTTTCACACCAAATATGAACGTGAATGGGGCTGGGCGTAAGTTACGTTGTACGCATTGAGCCGTGGTTTCTTAGGGAGTATATGCAACGTGATTCTGAGCATGTGCGCACATGCGCCGTTCGTTTGGCCATTCATTTACATGGGGTCACGGTTAATTTTAATACAACACGCCCACTACCTTCCAAATTTGAATTAGGTGGGCTTACGCCAGCCCATTTACGCTACGCCGCCGTAACTTAGGGAGCAAGTGCTTTGTGAATACTGCTCTTGCCTCTCAGAGTTACGTCAGAGTAGCGCATATGAGATGCGCTACGCCCGCTCAACGATACGCCGAGCTACCTGAATCTGGCCCATAATACGTAATATTTGTCTGGGTACAGCCTATTGTTTTCCTGAGAAAATCCTAGTGCCAAGGGCATATTTGAGTGGGTTACATGCACACTTGCGGCATACAAGAATGCATGTGTATGCATTCATCAGTAAAAAAAAAAATAGTATATGCTAAGTATTGCTAAGGTAGATGCGGCAGGATCATCTGACCTCAAAATGTCAGTTATTGGCTTCAAGTGACTTGTCCTTGCCTGTAAAATTAAATATATATACGGTATATATCCCCAGAAAGGTGTAAAACAAATCTAATTTACAAATAAACTCTTTTTTAAAATTAGCAAATTATAGTACTATTGTGACTGCGGTGATCCAAAATTGTTCTTAAAATTATCAGTGTTTAGTAGAATCTGACAAAAAGCAACTATAAAAACTATCCCACTTACTTTATCTGCTAGAACATAAGCAAGCCATTATCCCTGCTCAACAACAACAAAAAAGAAGACATATACACTTTTCTTTTACGTTCTTAAAACTGATTTCAAGAATTTTTGGGCCTGATTTAAGGATAGCATAAACCTCAACCCAACAAGCATATAGGTTCTTTGTCAAAGCGGAATGATAGGTCTTATGTGTCTTTAGATTTATTTAAAAAAAATATTATATCCCTCAGGTATAGGAAAGTAAAATATCCATTCTTTTTGAAAAGCTGAATGTTTTCCATTGATCTCCTTTCAACTTCCCTCCAGATAAATGGGACTCTGGGTCCTCTCTATAAAGGCTATTCATGGAGGAAATTTTAAGGAGGATTCTTCTGAAAATACAATTATTTCACTGCACTCATGTAGTAATCCTGGGTTTATTAAACTGAACCTAAATCAAAAAGTGAAGATTATCTATTTTGTAGGGAAACATCTAACTAATTATGCTGCAGCAGGTCCCTAAAAAATGTACATTTTGTCTCAATATCATTATGAAAAATATCAGTACACTTTATGTGCCTAGGCACCCATGTGTCTGGAGCCTCATAGCTGTATATCTGCAGTGTGAAATCTACGATACAGATGTCTCCCAAGATTTGGAGTAAGATTGGGTGAAATCACTAGTATGCCGCTTGCTGAAGAGGAAGCAGTGCCTGAAATCCTACAGTGCAAGGATCTCCCTATTTCTGTTTTCTTTATTTGTGGGTTTTTGCTTTTAGAATATTCTCCTATGAGTCATCAGATAGTTCTGACGTGAGAAAGCAAAACCCTACCAAGGTGCCACCTCCACACAGAGAACATGGCATCAATAATGGAGGAATTATCAGCTGCAGGAAGCTTATAGACAATGCTGGTAAATGGTCTTTTGCCCTCTGCTTGCCTATTACGGGCACAGCTTTCATAGTTCATTAGGTGAGATGGACTACTATCAGGGAGGGTCCTATCATCCTAGAATTTATACAGCTCTAGGAAAACCTGTCCTACGGTGCATTACCAAGCAGATAATTAATCCTAAAATGAATAAGGCTCTAGCTGCGTGAGGACTTTATACATGCTCTCATTGAATGTCCATAAACTAAAGTCTGCACTTCACACATCTCCAATCCCATGGAATTACACAAAATCTCTTAAAATATTCCAAGGAATATCAATTATACCTGTACTTCTAGTCATATACAAATATAATTAATGCATTCAGAAATCAGTCATTCTTATATTATATATTTTACATATTTAGATCTACCATGTTTCCCCGAAAATAAGCCTGGGTCTTATAATTATTTTGGCAACAAAAGACACAGTAGGGCTTATTTTCAGGCTAGATCTTACCATGTAACGTGATGTCTTCTCTCCCCCTCTCCCTGCCTGTCAGGAATCCCCAGTGCGAGTTAAAATGCTTGTAAAATCCTATAATCCACTCTATTACAGTAATATATAATGTACAATGTGTGTTTCTGTAATATAATTTTGCCAAATACCTTCGTTATAGCGCCACTCTGCGCTTCTGTGACCCGCTGGAGCTCACTTCCCCGCATTTATATTACAGAAACACACACATTGTACATTATATACTACTGTAATAGAGTGGATTATAGGATTTTACAAGCATTTTAAACTAGGGCTTATTTTCAGGGTAGGGCTTATATTATATTGCAGCCCTCCTGGAAAATGACGCTAGGGCTTATTTTCGGGGTAGGTCTTATTTTCGGGGAAACGCGGTATTTCTCAACTCAAAATGCCATTACATAGAGTGTTAGGCCCCGTACACACGACCGAGGAACTCGACGTGCCAAACACATCGAGTTCCTCGGCGAGTTCAGTGTGGAAGCCGCCGAGGAGCTCAGCAGGCCGACTTTCCTCGTTGAACAACGAGGAAATAGAGAACATGTTCTCTTTTCGGCCCGACGAGTTCCTCGACGGGTTCCTCGCTGAAAAGTGTACACACGACCGAGTTTCTCGGCAGAATCCAGCTCCGACCGAGTTTCTGGCTGAATTCTGCCGAGAAACTCGGTCGTGTGTACGGGGCCTCAATCTTTCTGTATCACTGCTATGCAGTTTTTTTATATACCCAGAGTTTGGTAAAGCTCAAACTCCTTTCATGATCTGGAATCTGTGTTTATCATTCAGTAGGGCTTGTTGTAAGATTCACATAACAAAATAGTATACTATATAAGAAATTAAGAATTTTAATGGAAGATAGAGCCAATCACTCCTAAGGCATCTGGCTCATTAGGTCATTCAGTTTGTTTGGTTTAAGATAAAGATGATCCTTTGCACAAAAAGGCACAAGGCCTCTTACACATGGGAGTAAATAATGCTGATCTAAAGTTAGATGCATTGTTGTCTATTAGACATTGTGCACAGCTGAGTAAAGATCGGTAATACAGCGTTGAGTACAGAGCAGTAAAACAAACATAGAACATATGTGTGTTTACTTGTCTATAAGCATGTTTTTGTGAGTAAAAAATTGTTTTATTACAATACTGACAATGAACAAAGAATTTTACTCATCTAGGCGCTTACGCACCTTTATTCGCCTTTACTCAACATTACTCAGGTCTTTACACACAGTTTTTGGCCCCTTGCACACAGGTAAAGTAAACATCAGTAAATTATGATGCCCATGTGCAAGGGGGCTAAATATACAAAATATATTAAAGACTATAGTAGGATATTACAATAAAATGTTGACCTAAACTGCCTGATCAAACTACTGTGTAAGCTGCTTTAATCATGATACCTTCAGCCAGCGGAGAACTCTTTGTAATACCACTATGATCTTGTGTCTTCTATTTGTTCTATTAGCATTTAAATCTGATAAATCTTTAAAAATCCAAGATTTAGTCAGCTTTATACAGCTAATATATATGTTAATGTAGTTCCAATGCAAGATTAAAGCGTGCATCTTGTTAGCGGAATAACTTTCCTGCCATAAATGCCAGGTTAATATGCATCCAGGTAACTCATTAAGCAATGCATGTTTTCTGCTGTACAACACTAAACATCAATAAAGTTCCTACTGCTTTCAAATGCATACTGAGGTTACAATAAAAAGCATTAATCTCAGAGTAGCACAAAAGAAATAAGAATTAAGCAGCATAACATTTGTTTGGTGGAACTGTGGTCAAAACATTTTTGTTTTAGAGAGGATGGGGAAGAAGGTTAGAAGCAATGTCAGTTTTATATTGCTTGTTGGGTAATTTTATGAAGATTTTGGTGTACTTCCTGTATCAGAGGAATAACAGAAAATGGATGAAAATCTTCCCAAATTGGGGCAAAATCTACATCCTTGACAGCTGTCACTGGAATGGGAGTTGGAAGGCCAGTATATGGGGCAATTGGACTCTGATACATGCACATATACCTGTGCAAATAAAACCAAACAGCATCTACCTTGGGAAATGTAAAACAATGGACAAAAAAAATGATAATTTGTCCTATTTCTCCCCAGAAAAAAACTGAAGCCCCGTACACAGGATCAGACCTTTGTCCGACCAAACTCACATTGGAATTCCGACTCTATGTTCTCTATGTAAACTCAGACAGAATTCCTCGGAAAAAAAGTCCAATGGGGCATACACACGGTCGGAATTTCCGATGGAAAAAGTCCGTCTGACTTTTTCTAACGGAAATTCCGATCGCGTGTATGAGGCTTAAGAGCACTGGTAAGTATCTAAAATCAGCTTTCTGACAGACAAATCACAAACCTGAATGTTGGATAAGTCCTTGTAGCAGCTCTATATAGGTTTTCCTGACAAACAGGTTCACAGCAATTTAGAAAATACCCTACAAATTGTTTTATTGGTCCCTTTGGATTGTAGAGAATATTAATATGCTGTTAATTTTCAGGATCTGCTACAATTAATGACAGTTGCGCATAGCTTTCCAACAAATGGTGATTAGAACAATGGTGCCCTGGAAGACAACCAGGTCTAACTGTGCCAAATTCTGCAAACATGACTGTCTGGAAAACAGGGACCTGAAATGACTCACCAAGTCTTAAATAGCTGACCCTGTCTTACCCAGTCACACATTATTTCAATCTGTCAGACGGAGCCAGTTCCCTTTCCATTGTTGATTTTTTGTAGGCAGATGCCTTCACGACAAAGCTTCAATTATATTGTTGTGTAGAAAACTGAGCTCATGCTCCCTTCCTCTGCAGTCAGTGTCAACCAAAAGATGATGTCAGAAAAGCACTGAGGAGTAACCTAATGTGAGAACAGTATTTCTCATAAATACACTAGATAAACTGTTGATGTACAGGACATAAATTGATAATACCATTTCACGTAGTACACATAAAATGTACACAACAAATATACTGTAAAGCCTCGTACACACGACCGAGGAACTTGACGGGCGAAACACATTGTTTTCCTTGTCGAGTTCCTTGTTAGGCTGTCGAGGAACTCGACAAGGCAAGTTTCTCCATTCCCGTCGAGGAAATAGAGAACTTGCTCTCTTTTTGGCTCGTCGAGTTTCTCGACAGTTTCCTAGACGAAAATGTACACACGACCGGTTTCCTCGGCAAAAAAATATCACCCAGCAAGTTTCTTGCTGGTTTTTGCCGAGAAATTCGGTCATGTGTACGAGGCCTAACTGTTATACAATTTATATTTTACCTTAAAGTGATTGTAAAGTCTCGAGGGGCCTGCTGCACACAAAAGGCTTTTTATCTTGATGTATAGAATGCATTAAGATAAAAAAAAACTTCTGCCTTTACAACCCCTTTAAGGGCTAAACTTCAACTTCGTATTTAGGGTGTAACATGTTCTACCCCACAGTAGCTGTCAAACTACCGGAAGAGTTCTCCCTTATTGACTAGGCCATTTTTTGCAATATTGCACTGCGTTGGTTTAACTGACAATTGTGCGGTCATTCGATGCTGTACCCAAACCAAATTTACATCCCTTTTCCCCACAAATAGAGCTTTTTTTGGTGGTATTTTATCACCTCTGCGTTTTTTATTTGTTGCACTATTAACAAAAAAAGAGTGTAAATTTTGAAAAAATTAACACAATTATTTACTTTTAGCTATAATAAATATTCCATCAGTTTAAGCCAATATATATTCTTCTACATATTTTGGTTAAAAAAATCCCAATAAGCGTATATTGATTGATTTGCACAAAAATCATAGCCTCTACAAAATAGGGCATAGATTTATGCCATTTTTTTTACTAGTAATGGCGGCGATCTGTCATTTTTAGCAGGACTGCGACATTGCGGCAGACAGATCAGACACTTTTGACACTTTTTGGGATCATTGACATTTATACAGTGATCGGTGCTATAAAAATGCACTGACTACTGTGTAAATGTCTCTGGCAGGGAAGGGGTTAACACTAGGTGGCGATCAAGGGGTTAAGTGTGTTCTCTGGGAGGTGTATCTAACTGTGTGGGGAAGGGACTGACTAGCTGTTCCTAATCACTAGAAACAGTAGATCTGTCTCTCCTCCCCTGTCAGAATGGGGACATGTCTGTTTACATTGACAGATCCCCGTTCTGGCTCTCATTTCTGTGATCGTGAGTAGCCAGCAGACATCGCGGCTGCCAGCCACACGTATCGGGTCCCCCCTTCTATCGCTCTTAAAGGTGCCAACGTACACCTAACGACGGCAGCTGGTCAGCAAGTGGTTAAATAGTAATGGTTAATCATGAACTAGAAGAGGGATCTCAGTAACTTGCAGGACTATCGCTACCACATGAGTGGACAGACACAATTATGAATACTTTGGCAGGTAAAACAGTAAACATATTTTTTTTTCACAATTTATTTGTTGTTCTAGATCTTTATTTTAAATGAATAGATATTGATGAAATATTCTTCCATAACTTACTGTTTCTGTTGGGTACATGCTCAGTTGTGTACTCCTGATTACATACAGTAGTAATGATCGGGAGGTGATAGGATGGGCTTCCAGTCATATAATCACTGTGACAGCTAATGAAATGTCTTTCGGCATTGGGGGTTAATTAACTGTGAATTAACAGTGAACAGCCAATTGTAACACAAGTTTGTTATTAATTCATGGTAATTTTCTTCTTTCTGTATGCCATAAATGTAAAGTTGCGTAAAATCCTACATTTTTTCTACCTTGCTCTGCTAGTAATAAAACAATCAGAGTTGTATGGGGATGTGTCACCCACATTTATTTAAACTGGACACTCCAACAGGCATCCACTATTAATAATAATAACGATTAGTGGCAATCGATTTTTCCCTCCCCATCTCCCCCAACCCACCAAAACAACACATGCATTGAATGCTTAGTTTAAGTGCCATGTAAAAAGACATAGAGGACTAATGGAAATACTACATCATTCGGTGGAAGCAATTATGCACAAGATAGAAACATTTATCACACAAACCAATTTGTGACCTTGGGTGCCTATACATCATTACTGAACTGTGGCAGCGAAGTTATCGTTTCCAGGACAAGGAGAGAAAACCTTAACTAATGCTCATTATCTGGCAGTGAATAAAAACTTTGCATATACAATATAGTCTGCAAGAGCATACATTTATATCTTTTCACAGCATATAAACACTAATGAATAGTAATGTCATGCTAAATAAATTCAGACAATGCTTGCGCTGTATAACTAGTGTACTGAATGTGCTAAGCAACCTAAAGGCGTAAGGAAACATTATATCATTATCATATATGTCTTGTTTCATGTTCTGGCCAAGAATGGGTCACATTTTCTTCATAGCCACCCTAGCAACACAATGCTAAGGTTCAGCTAATTTCAGCCAATGTATTCACTACATATTTTGGACCTTCCAATTAGTTGTACTGATATATAATTATTAAATATATCTCCAGCTTGTATTATAATTGAGTGGCTTCTGGGATTTGTCTAAGGGCATGTCCTGACCTGGTCTAATCTTTAACAGTGGCAGATGAAAAATGGCCCAACTAAACAAAAGGCAACGAGTCTGATCAACACTTTAAGCAAGTCAAACAGACATTGACAATACATTATCTGCAGTTCAGAAAAATATATTAATATAGCTGAGCAAATTAGTAAATGGCATTGATAGAACAAAGACGCCTCCCATTATAATACTCATTTGTGCAGCGGCATGTGTGGGTGACAAACGGGTCAGTTCATCTCAGAATTACATTTTTTTTTTCAGATCAGGCTATAGTTATACTGTGCTGGATGTATCCTCACAATTTTTAATTGAACATACTTTATATATACTGTATATTTTATGTGTACAGTATGTATATATATATATATATATATATATATATATATATATATATATATATATATATATATATATATATAGGGCCTTGAAAAAGTATCCATGCCCCTTGAAATTTTCCACATTTTGTCATCTTACAACCAAAAATGTAAATGTATTTTATTGGAATTTTATGTGATAAACCAACCCAAAGTGGCACATAATTATGATAAATGGTTTTCATTTTTTTTTTGCAAATAAATATGTGAAAAGTGTGGCGTGCATTTGTATTCAGCCCCCCTGAGTCAATACTTTGTAGAACCACCTTTCACTGCAATTACATCTGCAAGTCTTTTTTGGGGGGGGGGGCCTCTACCAACTTTGCACATCTAGAAAGGGAAATTTGTGCCCATTGTTCTTTGCAAAAGATTGGATGGAGGGCATCTCTGAAATTTTTTAAGTCTTGCCACAGATTCTCAATTGGATTTAGGTCTGGACTTTGACTGGGCCAAATCTAACATATGAATATGCTTTGATCTAAACCATTTCACTGTAGCTCTGGCTGTATGTTTAGGGTCGTTGTCCTGCTGGAAGGTAAACCTCTGCTCCAGTCTCAAGTCTTTCGCATACTCTAACAGGTTTTCTTCTAAGATTGCCCTGTTTTTGGCTCCATCCATCTTTCCATCAACTCTGACCAGCTTTCCTGTTCCTGCTGAAGAAAAGAATCCCCACAACATAATGCTGCCACAACCACATGGGTTATGTGCAGTGTTAGTTTTCTGCCACACATAGCATTTTGCTTCTAGGCCAATATGTTTTTGGCCTAAAAGCAATTCTTGTCTCATTTGACCAGAGCACCTTCTTCCACATGTTTTCTCTGTCCCCCACATGGCTTCTCAAAAACTGTAAATGGGACTTCTTATGGGTTTTCTTCAACAATGGCTTTCTTCTTGCCACACTTCCATAAAGGCCAGATTTGTGGAGTGAACGACTAATAGTTTTCCAGTGGACAGATTCTCCCACCTGAGCTGTGGATCTCTGCAGGTCCTCCAGAGTTGCCATGGGGCTCTTCGCTGCTTCTCTGATTAATGCTCTCCTTGCCCGGCCTGTCAGTTTAGATGGACAGCCATGTCTTGGTAGGTTTGCAGTTGTGCCATACTCTTGCCAATTTCAGATGATGGATTGAACAGTGCTCTGTAAAATGTTCAAAGCTTGGGATATTTTTTTAGGACCTAACCCTAAAAATAAATACATTTATGTTTTTGGTTGTAACATGACAAAATATGGAAAATTTCAAGGGATATGAATACCTTTTCAAGATATATCTATATATATATAGATATATCTATATATTATATATATAGATAGATAGATAGATAGATAGATATATCTATCAATATATAGATATATATCTATATATTATGTATATATATATATATATATATATATATATATATATATATATATATATATATATATATATGAAGTGATAGGAAAATTAAGTTAATATCTGAAAAGTGTGGCGTGCATTTGTATTCAGCCTTTTTACTCTGATACCCCTAAGTGAAATATAGTGGAACCAATTGTCTTCAGAAGTCACCTAATTAGTAACTAGGGTCCACCTGTGTGTAATTTAAACTCAGCATAAATATAGCTGTTCTATGAAGCCCTCAGGGGTTTGTTAGAGAACCTTAGTGAACAAATATCATCATGAATGCCAAGGAACAAACCAGACAGGTCAAGGATAAAGTTGTGGAGAAGTTTAAAGCAGGGTTAGGTTATAGAACAAATATCCCAAGCTTTGAACACCTCATGGAACACTGTTCAATCCATCATCCCAAAATGGAAATATTATGGAACAACTGCAAATCTACCAAGACATGGCTGTCCACCTAAACTGACAGGCAAGGAGAGCATTAATCAGAGAAGCAGCCCAGAGGCCCATGGTAACTCTGGAGTTGTGGAAAATGTCAAAGGGTATGAATACTTTTCAAGGCACTGTAGATCTCCAGATGAAAATAGAAGAAAGAAACCCAAGAAAGGAAACAAATACAGCCATCACATCTAAGAATTGGCAAGCTGAAACATAATAAACGTTTGCTTTAGGGTTTAATACTGCTTTAACACATGAACATTGGAATCAGCATACTAAAAAGCTAGCATTCCTAACTCCACTGCAGGCAATGGTGGGCAAATCCCAGGAGTCAAGTATCTAATGTGCTGCAAAGTTATGACTAGGTCTATTGCTTTTACTGATGGCCTAAGTCTTCGTAAGGAAAACCCTAGTTTTGTTAAAAACACGATAAAACCACTATATAGGCCATTAGTGTCAGTAAAAATTACTTTAAATGTTTCATCTGCACTCATTCATTACATTCTACAAATGCAATTTTTATCCTCTTTGTAATCACAGCAAGTGTATTAAGTTTGTAGACAGGAGTTCCCAAAATCGTAATCCCCCTGCTCATGTAATTGGCTCAATGCCTCTTCTAGAAATCAGCACAGAGGCTGTAGTAAAATTACAGACAGTCTGTTGAATGGAGCATGATGTCCCTGGCAATAATGTTTCTCTTTTCTAATAATCATGCATTAAAAGAGTGCTATGCATACAATACTTAATATTATTAAACAGGAATTAAGTACAGTATGTCATTACTGAAAGGCAGAACCCCTGGAGAAACCCTTGTTGACAAGCACAGAGGTACAGTGTTTCCCCAAAAATAAGCCCGGGTCTTATATTAATTATGCCAACAAAAGAAACAGTAGGGCTTATTTTCGGGGTAGGTCTTACCATGTTATGTGTAGGATAGTCGCAATTGGTTACCAGGTTAGCACACATCGCAGGAGGGATTTAGTCCACCCTTCTTTACAGATCTTCTCTAAATCCTTAAGGTTACTTACAAAATTTGCAGAGGACCAAATAATTATTTTTCCCACTGTAGATAGTCTTAAGCTGACTATAGATGGCGCGAATCTTAGCCAAGATTTGATCCATCTATGGGCAGGTTGATTGTACCTAAGTCAATCTATTCATCGAATTGGGTACAACCAGCATGTGGTATTTCTAGCTTGCAATTATTGCAACTGGCTAGAGCTGGGAGAATATAATAGCTCCGCAGGAGAGATTCCCACATCGACACTGACTGTGTTGATGGGGCTATTGAGCAATTTTCTTGCCTGCAACCACACATCATCTATGGCCTGCCTTATCCCACAGGTGGGAGACTATAAAAAAAATACTATAGGTGGGAGACAATAGAAAGTTTTCTCTGGGAGATTATTTATAGAAACTCTTGTTCCACAAGTGGGGGACTATTTATAGAAAGTATTTTTGCCCACAGGTGGGAGACTAGTAAGTGGAAAGTGTAATTTTACATGGGTGCCACTGAAATAGGTGTCCCTACCCTACTAGAAGATTTTCTTCCACCTCCTGTTTTGGTGAAAAGCCAAACATTTTGAATTTCCCAACAGAATTCAATTAGAAAATGATAGGAAGATGTAAGAATATTGTGTACAAACTTTTATAAATAGATCCCTTTCTGTCTCAGTGAGAGTGCTTACCAAGACAAACTGAGAGTGCACATTTACTCAATACGGACAGCAATAACAAAAAAAAGTTGATAGGGATTCCAATTCATCTTAACTCCGTCCAACTATTACAACTAAAAAATGTGTGTATTATGGTATTCACAGATCTTCGATTTTTTTTTTTTTTCTAACCTTTAGGAAAAGTCTATGGGCCAGATTCACATACAAATACGTTACGCTGCGGCGGCGTAACGTATCCCATTTACGTTACACCGCCACAAGTTTACAGCGTAAGTGCCTGATTCACAAAGCACTTACCTGTAAACTTGCGGCGGCGTAGCATAAATCCGCTCGGCGCAAGCCCGCCTAATTCAAATGGGGCAGGCACCATTTAAATTAGGTGCGTTCCCCCGCCGAACGTACTGCGCATGCTCCGTCCGTAAAATTACCCGACGTGCATTGCGCTAAATGACGTCGCAAGGACGTCATTGGTTTCGACGTTAACGTAAATGGCGTCCATCGCCATTCACGGACGACTTACGCAAACGACGTGAAATTAAAAATTTCGACGCGGGAACGACGGCCATACTTTACATTGCTTAGACCACCTAGAGGGCATGCTTAGTTTTACGCGACGCATCTCTACGGAAACAACGTAAATTTAGATCGACGGGCAAAGCGGACGTTCGTGAATCGCCGTAACTAGTCATTTGCATATTCTACCTAGCGGCCGGCCTAGAATTGCAGCCTGAGATCCGACGGTTTAACACAGTTACACCTGTCGGATCTTAGGGCTATCTATGCATAACCTGATTCTATGAATCAGGCGCATAGATACGACAATCGTATCTCAGAGATACGACGGTGTATCAGGAGATACGCCGTTGTATCTCTTTTGTGAATCTGGCCCCATGTTTTTGAGAAACAGCAAAAACTTCTCTTATTGACCACACATGTATTTATTACCCAGCTATTAGACCCTAGCTCTTAAAGGGTTGTATGTAACAAAGTTGTTCTCTTTGGGTTTTTTTCAGGGAAAGAGAGTAGAATGTCACTTTGTTAGCACATCAGATAATTTCACATATTATTATGTATTTGAAGTACTTCTTAAATATATATGAGATTGACTACTGCTGTAATTAAGTGCATAATGTTCAGTGATTCATCCACATGCTGAATTTTGACGGACTTGGTATTTTGCAAGAAAATCTGATTTAAATGACTTCTTGAATAAATGTCAATCACATTACAAAATTAATGGCCTTTCAAATCTTACCTATAAAGAGTTTTTTTAGTGCTAAATGACACTGACACTCAAACGCCATACATTATATGTGGTACTTTGATAAATTGAAAGAGGTAAGTGGAGTCACTTTGTTCTCTTCACCCTACTGACACAGAGAACGTTTTTTAAAATCTCTGTTATTAGCGCACAGTATATGAAAACACTGAATGAAAATTGATTATAATTTGATCATTTGTATTGTGTGCCGAAGAGTGAATAAAATAAAAGTTTGCAGTACAATTCCATGCTAAACAAGATCATGAATGGAGGAATGTAGACTTGTTTGCGGCTCTATTAGAAGAGAATATTCTCATTTAAATATAAAAGTATTTACTTTAATAAACCACCTTACTTAATAAACCACCACATTTTCTGCCTAATTTAAATGTTATCTTTTGTTAAAAAAGCAGATTAACCACTTGCTTACTGGGCACATAAACAACCTTCGTGCCCAGGCGAAATTTGAGCTTTCGGCACTGCGTCGCTTTAACTGACAATTGCGCGGTCGTGCGACGTGGCTCCCAAACAAAATTGACGTCCTTTCTTCCCTACAAATAGAGCTTTCTTTTGGTGGTATTTGATCTGCGATTTTTATTTTTTGCACTATAAACAAAAAAAGAGCGACAATTTTGAAAAAAAAACACACAATATTTTTAACTTTTTTCTATAATAAATATCCCATTTTTTTAAAAAAATACTTTTTTTTTCTCAGTTTAGGCCGATACGTATTCTTCTACGTATTTTTATATTAAAAAAAAAATCGCAATAAGCGACTGGTTCACGCAAAAGTTATAGCGCCTACAAAATAGGGGACAGAGTTATGATTTTTTTTTTTAACTAATAATGGCGGCGATCTGCGATTTTTATTGGGACTGCGACATTACGGCCGACATATCGGACACTTTTGACACATTTTTGGGACCATTCACATTTATACAGCGAACACTGCTATAAAAATGCATTGATTACTGTATAAATGTGACTGTCAGTGAAGGGGTTAACACTAGGGGGCGAGGAAGGGGTTAAATGTGTAAACTGGGAGTGTTTCTAACTGTGTGTGGGGGGACTGACTGGGGAGGTGACCGATGCTGTGTCCCTATGTACAAGGGACACAGATCGGTCTCCTCTCTCCCTGACAGGACGTGGATCTGTGTGTTTACATACACAGATCCACGTCCTTGTCTGTGTATCCGCCGATCGCGGGCGCCTGGCGGACATTGCGGCCACCAGGCACGTGCATCGGCACTTCGGTGATGCCGCGGGAGCGTGTGCGCGCCCCCAGTGGCCGGAGGAGCGGAGGACGTCCATAGACGTCCTCCTGGCAATTGAGAGCCACCTTGCGGCCGTCTTTTGACAATTGGCCGGATGTCAAGTGGTTAAAGTGATTCTAAAGGTAAAATAACCTGGATGCTCCTCTTTACGATTGGCTCTTCTGTCCAGTACAACATACGTTACCTCCAAGGTTGGACAGAAAGGCAGAAATGTCTCTGTTTTTGATACAACAATGAATGACGACAGGGTTACCACTTATAGCCCTGATGAAGGAGCCACACATAGTCTCTGAAATGCGTTGGATAAAGGATACCAGATTGTATCATCTTGCTGTTTCAGTTGGTGTATTTTCAATTGTTTATATCTTGTATATTTCATGTTTCCTATCTTTTTCTGATGATTCAGAATAAATATATTTGTTATCAATGTATCTGTTATGTGTTTGAAATGCCTAGAAAGTCCCATGACTGAGGAACCTCTATGTCTATATTCGTATTTAGGGATGCGACTAGGGTGACCACATTTCCAAACTACCATTCAGGGACACCCCCCTTCCCAAATATCAGCTTGTACTGTAACGAATCACAGCACAGTGATTGGACACAAGAGGCGGGATTCATGATTTCTCCAATCACAAGCAGGGGGCGGGAATGTGCTTTTCTAGGTGAGTAAAGCAGTGATGTGGCGGCCTTTTTTGGGGGCATCAGATTTTGCTGTGGGGGGAGGGGGGTGGCTGTGTCAGTTTCATTCCGGGACACTGTATTGTCCTGGAATGAAAGTGCCCGGGACAGACCTGCAAAATACGGGCCTGTCCCGTGCAATCCGGGACAAGTGGTCACCCTAGATGCGACACACTCTGGAGTCTAATCACCGATACCCCTATAGAGTAACAATGCAGTAACACAATTTCAAGACAGGGACAGTGTTTTTGCTCTTTTATAGAAAGTATCTGAACAATAAACTTTATCACAAGATATTATTTTAAATAAAACTGCAGCATTAAAAAGAAATAAAATGACTTCTGAAATAACAATGACATGTTAAAGCTTATATGAGATTTTAGTGATTGGGCTTACATATCCATTTATCTTCCTGTCCGTTTTTTTCCTGTCTCACCTGCCACTCAGTTATATGTCCTATCTCATTTCACTCTCCATCTGTGCATATATTGTCCTGTCTTGTCTTGCTTTGATATCCTGGTCTTGACCTCAACCATTAAATAATACGTTGACAAAGCCTTTGGTTACAAATTAGGGCTTGAGCTTCTACATCCTTTTAGAAACACCTAACCCTGACCATCAGTCTCCTGCTGATCCACCACTTCTCATATACTGTATTTGTTGGCGTATAAGACTACCTTTTACACTTAAAAAAAATGTCCTAAAAGCAGCGCTTGTCTTATATGCCGGGTCAGCTGCGCGGATACCTGCTGGATGTGCGGTAATACTGTATGTAGCTTCGGCTACATACAGTATATACCACTTAGCCAATCCCGGTGAGCGATATATTCAAATGAATACAGAGCCTGCTTGGATTTGAGTAACATCCTCTGCCAATCCGAGCAGACTACATACAGTAGCCTACTCGGATTGGCTTTGAGAGTCAGAGAGGCGTGGGCTGATGATGTTACAGCCTCTGCCAATCCAAGCAGGCTTTGTATTAATTAATATAATAAATCGCTTGCTGTGATTGACTCCAGCTCCAGCTAGAAGGGAGAAGAATATGGCTCCAGAAAGAAGAAATATGAAGCCTCGGAAGCCTCGGAAGGGGGGCCGTCTTATACGGTGAGTACAGGCAAAAAATCCTAAAAAAAATGTAAAATTAGGGGGTTGTCTTATACGCCCGGTCGCCTTATACACCGGCAAATACGGTAAGTATAGCATTTTCATAAGACTGCAGGCTACATGCTACATTCCAAATGCAAGGTAGATATCTTTTCTACTTTTAAAAATGTATATTTGTAAAAAAAAACACTTTTAAATCAGCTAACACAAGCATTAACTGCTGACACAAAACATGATACACTCCCTTTGAATGCTTCAAAAATGAGTCTGGCACTTCACGGACATTTCAATTTCCAGGTCTATGATTTTAGCATTAAAAAATTAAATGGTAGTCTAATAATATTACTCAATTTGTAATGCTTCTCATATATATGTTGTACTTCTGAACCTGACAAGCTTGCAAAATGAGTACAGAGTGTTAGCATTTAAAACGTTATTCACACATAAAGAAACTTTAAATAATAAAATCGTATTGTGGCACTGGATGAATGTCACTTTGTTGAATCACCTGTTGCTTTTTTATGTCTTTTAGGAATTTCAGCAATGTGATATCATCACTGAAGTTTAGGTCCCTGCCTTTAATCATGCCCATTAAGTGCATCTATCTTATTGGATTATGCATAATGTAAAAAATCGAGAACTCAGAACCCAGACAGAAAGTCTTAACCACTTCAATACCAGGCACTTTCGCCCCTTCCCACCCAGTACAATTTTCAGCTCTCTCGCACTTTGAATGACAATTGTGCAGTCATGCAACACTGTACCCAAACAATTTTTTTTTATCATTTTGTTCCCACAAATAAAACCTTTCTTTTGGTGGTATTTTATCACCTATGTGTTTTTATTTTTTGCTAAACAAGTGACACAATTAGTGTCAAGTGTTAATGTGTGAAGGATGCTGTGAGGTTTAAAGCAGCGCATTCAATAAATTAAAAAAAAAAGTTTTTCTTAGTTACGGTTACAACATTTTGTTTTCTTCTTCACTAACGGGCACTGATGAGGCAGCACTGATGGGCACTGATGAGACGGCACCGATCAGTTGGTACTGATAAGGTGGCACTGATGAGGATGCACTGATATGTAGAATTGATGGGCATTGATAGGTGGCACTGATATGCAGCACTGATGGGCACTGATAGACAACACTGATAGGTGGCACTGATGGGAACTGGTAGGTGGCACTGATTGGCGGCTGTGATGAGCACTTAAAGGCAGGTGTGATGGGCACAGACAGGTGGCTGTGATGGACACTGATAGGCGGCACTGATTGGTACTGATAGGTGGTACTGATTGACACTGACAGGTGGCACTGATGGGCAGCACTGATGATGAGGTACTGACAGGTTTTGCTGCTGGGCACTGTGATTGGCACTGACTTGCACTGGGGTGGGCACTGATTAGCACTGATATGGGCACTGATTGGTACTGTGATGGGCACTGTGAGCTGTGTTTTTATGGGGCACTGACTGGCAGCTTTTGTGTACATTTTAGAAGGTGTTGTGGTACATCTGAGGGAGCTGTGCTGATAATCAATGTGCTGATTATCAGCACAGACCCCCCTCCATATGACGCCCAGTCAGGATAACAGAACCACTTCCCGGCCATCAATTTGCTACAGGCCGAGCGGGAAGTGGTTAAAAGAGAAGTTCACGATCGTAAAAAAACAAAACAATTATACTCATCTAGGTAGATGCAGCATCAATCCAATGCTGCATCTGTCCCCATCTCTGTATCTCTGATCGATCAGTTTTCCTCCTCCGCTCTGAGTAGAGAGCCATGACTGTCAGTCAGCATTTCTCTGCTCTCTCCTCCAGTGCTCACTGGAGCACAGGGCTGTGAAGGGGGCAGAAGGGGATGGCTCAGGCTCTCAGCGGGCAAGTGGCAGTGCCAAATGGTCAGGATCTTTCCCAAACCTGGACCAACTGAGTGACAGCTGCACTCCTGTGATCAATAGAAGTATGACCAAAAAAAAGCATTGGCCATACTTCTCCTTTAAACTTTCCTGCCCAAGACTGCTCCCCTGCACATTACTATTGGCCAATGAGACTGCCAATCATAGTGATGAATCAAAAGGAAATAATATTGTGGAGTGATTTGCTTAAAGCAAATAGGCTGTTCACTTTGCAAAGCCTGGTAGTCAGTACACATGATGAGGTTGATTTACTAAAGACAAATAGGCTAATAATTTTGCAAGGGGAAGTTACCGCTGAGCTTTGAGAATTTAGTGAAGGTTCACTTTGCAAACAATACCTAATGCAAAAACAAAACTGCATTTTTGTTGCACATAAAAGGATAATGGAAGTCAGAAGTGCATTACAACATTTACTAAGCTCTGGGGCAAATTCCTTTGCAGAGTGCACCTTCACCTTGAAAAGTCAACAACCTATTTGTCTTTAGTAAATCAACCCGATAATGTGTACTGAATACTAGGCCTCAGCATGTGATTGGCTGCTTTGTACAGTTTTCTTGACAGTAATTAATGCATTGTTCTACTGTAGGTCACTGGAGGCGTTGCAAAAACACGGGGGCTCATTATCATTCACCACTTTCTGAAACATATGAGATATATGAGGTGGCTATGAGTTATATAACAAATGGAGCACTCCCATTGTATAATGAAAGCATCTTGATGACCTTTTCTCAATGGAGGAAGTGGGGATGAGGGGAGACCGCCGCCTGATCATTTTCGCTGCAGCTTACAGAAGACTCAGCGCTATTAACATCCTCAGCATTGGTCGCTTGGTAGTACAAAGTAGACCTGTCATCACTACACAGATGATTTCTACGGGATCCAGCTGCCTGACATAGGTGGGACATCCTTCATTAAAAGCAAGGGATGTGACTGCAGCTGTAGGAGCAAAACAGTTTTGGCTAAACTTCAGATTAAGGGTCCTTTCACACGTGCGAACCGTTCGTCCGTTTTTTCATAAGTTCGTTTACGGACTGCAATGCTTTCCAATGGGATAGCGTACGTTAGCAGATGAGCATCTGCTAACGTCCGTTAACATCCGTCTCCGTTAAGCTCCGTTTTTTTGAACGGAAGAAAACCCTATTTTTCTTCCGTCAAAAAACGGAACGGATGAAAAACGGATGTTAGCGGACGATCCGTTTAACATCCGATCCGCTAACATTCGTTTTTCATCAAAATATGTAATAAAAATTTCTAACAAAAAAAAAATGGATGAAAAAACGGATGGAAAAATGGATGAAAAACTGATGAAAACAGATGAAAAACGGATGACAACTGATGAAAAACGGATGACAACTGATGAAAAACGGATGTAAAACGGATGAAAAAACGGATCAACTGATGATAAAAAACTGATCTAAAAAACGGTCCGCACGTGTGAAAGGACCCTTAAGATTATTTGCTGTTTGAAACAAAAAAAAATTGCCATTGCCGCAACCCCCTTCATATTTTTGTTAATGAATGTTCCTTTTTGTCTTATATTGTTCTTTTTCTACACAATTTTTGCTGGAGTAAGCTAGTTCTCCACAACTCTCAGGCCAATTGTCAATACGTGTACCTAACCAGTGTTAAACAGGCCTGCAATGTTTCACAGCTTCTTAAAAGCTTTTGTGTACTTTCATTATTACAATTATTCCCAGTACTAGCAGAACATAAATCATTACTTTTCTTACTTCAGCATTTTAGCAACAAAAAAAGGTTCAAGGTGAAACGCTTGTAATTTAAAATTATAGTCTGCACTCACTCTGTTTCATGATTTTTTTATTTTTTTTGCCAAGCCCTCAAGTCAAGAAAACTGATGCATATGAATTGAATGCAAGCAGAGCAATGCATTAATGACTAGTGTAAGGCAGCAAAACGGAGGCACATAAGATGCAGACTGACGTTAATGGAGAAAATTGCCTGTGGTCAAACACAAGGGGAAAAAAACAGACCCACCTGCTTCTTGCCTTTAACCTAGGTTTAAAATCAGATGTCAGACAAGATTAATTAAATGCCTCCAGTTTGATTCTGTTCTGCTGATAGGAGAAACGCATTTCCATAATGCAAGGAAGCATTTATGTGGGTAGAAAATTGGTCTGACATTGAGGCAAGGTTTGTTGTATTGTGAAGCTGGCTGTGCGGTGCTTGTCACTGCAATTACTTTCTACTCAAGTGCTCTGCTTTTTAACATTTTATTATCCTTACAACAAAACCCTGGAAGCAATAATTATTTATTATGTTAATGGCAAAGCTTTCCTTCTCCTCGACATTATGCCAGCCATTAAATACTTGCTGTGTCCTAGATATACGTAAGGTACATTCAGTTTATCCAATTAAGAATACAAGTAGTAAAAGCAGTTGACTACCCTAGTAACAGATTGAAGAAGCATCCAATTTGTACACAGATTACATTTCCTTACCTAGAAGCATTTGCAACAAAGCTTATAAGAAGATCAAATCCGCTTTATGTTAATGCAAGTGTTTATCAGGATAAGTATGAGAGCAAATGTATAGGTCACATATTATATTCTGGACATGGATAGTTTAAAGCAGCAAAAGCCTTTGTCTCAAGAAAAACAGCTCTGAAGACCCCAGTGGATTAATTTTCCCACTCCTGACATTCTCTTAGTAGTGCCTTTCCAACTCTTGTTTTTGTATTTAAGATAATCAATATTTTAAAGAGAAGCTGTAGGAGAATTTAAAAAAGAGGACAATGCTATTCCCAATTTATGATTTTACACTTTCTATAGCAACAGTTTATTCTAGTGTCCTAGGATTTATTCTAGTAAAGTTGTTTAAGCAATTTAACCACTTAAGGACCGAGCCTCTTTTTTCAGATGTGTTGTTTACAAGTTAAAAAAACATTTTTTTTGCTCGAAAATTACTTAGAACCCCAAACATTAGAAAAAAAATTCTAACATCCTAGAGAAAAAAATGGCGGTCATTGCAATACTTTTTGTCACACCATATTTGCGCAGCGGTCTTACAAGCGCACTTGTTTTGGGAAAAAATAAGACAACAGTAAAGTTAGCCCAATTTTTTTTATATTGTGAAAGATAATGTTACGCCGAGTAATTTGATACCCAACATGTCACGCTTTGAAATTGCGCCGCTCGTGGAATGGCTACTCACTACAATATAAAGGAATAGTAGTGGTAAAAAAAGCACTTGTGGGTTTAGCTTATGAATTTTTGTATAATTCTCCTTTAAGGGGGCGTGGCATGGGTGTGTCCTATGCCTACATACCTGTGCTAGTTTCCCTCGTTCCCATCTCAAAGAGTTATAAAGTTTAACTTCCATTAATGATAAAATAAACTTCTAACCTGACTTGTAGATTAATTCTTGTGGTTTGTATATGGAAGTTGCATGCCGTTACAGTCCAATTCATTTCTAGTTATATCTTTAACTATAGCCATGCATTAGGACTAATGTTTGGACTAATGTCTCAGCCACGGCATCTACACATACAGTATATGAACACAACCACAGTGCCATACACATCTCAGCAGATTGGTCAGAAATGAAAGTCTAATCTGGCCACTAGATTTTTCCAGCCTGATCAGGAATAGCTGCACAGGTTTGAGGGTCACAATTGAGTAAAAATCGTACAATTTGAAAAAATGCATCCACAGACATAAAAGCCCCCTGGCCCTTTTCTGTTGATTTTGGCTGCTTTGGATGGATGATAATTTGTATGTGTACAGATGCCACTTGTCAACCATGGCCAATTATTCTTGGTGGAATAGGAAAATGGGTAGGATGACTTTGCAAATGGTATGTTTTTTTTCCCACATGCTATGTAAAAGAGTTATGCAACATTTATTTGAATAAGTTGATAATTTGTCATTTGGATTATGCCATGGTTATAAGTCCTGACCACACAATTACCTAGGAAGCTGGCAGGGCTATTTATTATTTCTTTGATAGTAATCAAGATGTTTCTGGCAGAAATATTCCTGGACAGCACCACGATTGTTTCTAGATGATATTTGTACCTTAATTTCAGATACGATCTTTATTACTATTTTTAAGAGCTTCTTTTATTTGCCCTTCAGGGCTTTGATTTTTGAGCAATAACAGCTCCTCATATTAGTGTCATTGTAAATACGACATGATGTACACAAGTGCTAATGTGAACTTTAATGAGGGCCAGTAAAGGGACATACAGTAATAGATCCCGATCACAGTGATGTATTACACCAAACGAGCTGTATGAAAGAAGTGTTGCTTTAAAATCATGTAAGATCAATATAACAGCTTTGTGTAGGACACAAATTGTGTTGTGGAATTCATTCAGTTAAGTAGGCTTCAGACAGCCTCTCACTAATGCTGAGGTTTAATGCTAGCCAACCTTTGACCAGCCAATACTCAGCACGCAGTAAACCTCTAATTTGTACACAAAGGCTTAGACCTAATGCAATTAGTAATGTAGCTGACAAATTATCAATCCATGAACGTTACAGATTCACAACAGCTCTAGTCCCATCCAGGCTTCCTAAAGACTAAAGGAAAAACAAAGCAAAATATATTGAACGTAGAGGTGCAGTTGCTTTAACCTTTTTTGTATTGCTGATAAATAAAATGGAAAAAACACAAGACACCATTTTTTCTGGGATCTTTTCAAGAATGATTTAGATTATAAAATCAGATTTATATTACAATAAGCAATAGACTGACAGAAGCCATATTACAAAGACTGATCTTGTCTCAAGATAATGCCAGTCATGCAACAATTGCTCAGTGCTGAGTATGTATCCAATTTTAAACGACTGCCTCGGAATTCATTTTTTAATTTTATATTTATCTCCTCTGATAAAGAAATGCGGAAAAACTCCCCTCGCTATTACTGATTCAAATTGAACACAGGGATGTTAGGAATTCTTAAACTGTCAGTGTGTCGAAAAGCAGTCCTGGAGATGTGGAGATACAGTAATGCTAAAAGGAGTATTTGAAGTAATCAATGCCCAAAAGGCTAGATGAAGAAGGCTAACTAAATATGGAAAATTACACAACCAAAGGGAGGGTTCCAAGGATTATCATGGAGCTCCAGACCAAGACAGTAACCAAAAGGGGAAAAAAGTTGCTACTGGAAGGAGCCATGGGCTTCAGTGAGTGAAGTAAAGCACCAACCAACCAACCAAACAAAAAGTGGAATGGCACACTACATAAACAGCAGAAAACTAGACCAACAACTAAAATGGTTGACAAAAAATAAATTGTTGTTCTAGTCCCAGAGAAAAAACACATTCCTAAGGGGAACCTTGCATAGGCACAATATGTTCATTAGTCAAAATCCATGCAAACAACAGCAGGAAAAAGCTTAAAGGCTAAGTTCACCTTTTGGGAAAAAATAATAAATGCACATATTTTTGCAGGAATAAAATGTGCATTTATTAATATACAGTTTATGCACTTAATGAGACAGAAGATATGGCAAGCATGTCAAGCAGCCTCTGTCCATTCAATCCCTCTAGCCTGGGGTACTGTCTGCAGTTGGTTTTTTGAAAACTATAAGCTGTTGCAGAGTCTGACAGGGAAGTAGCTGGGCTAGAACAGTGACAAAAGCTTGTCATCTGATAGCAGAGTTTAGCAGGGAAGCGGACGGCAGACAGCTTCCCTGCTAACAAAGGTGATTTGAAATACTTCCTATATCTTCCATCACAGTGAGTGAGAATAAACTGTTTTTAAATTCTATTTTAATAAAATGTACACCTAATCGTGGTGCCCTCACTCTTTCTCTTTTTCCTTGTTACACTTAAAGGAGACGTTTTAAGTTGTTAGAAAAATAAACATGCATATTCACTTCCATGCTGCAGCATCATTCAGTAGTTCAGTTGTTTGTAACATGCAGTTTAGTAGTTTGTTACACAGAGTTCAGTAGTTGGTTTTACAGAGTTCAGTAGTTTGTAGCACAAAGTTCAGTCGTTTGTAACACAGTACTTTGTAATACAGAGTCCAGTAGTTTCTAACTAATATTTCAGTCATTTGTACCACAGAGTTCAGCAGTTTGTTACCCAGAGTTCAGTAGTTTGTAACACAGAGTTCGGAGATCAGTAGATTGTAACATAGAGACCTCTGCTTTGCAAACTATTTAACTCTGGGGGTTATTTACAAAAGGCAAATCCACTTTGCACTACAAGTGCAAACTACAAGTGCAAAGTGCACTTGAAATTGCACTGAAAGTGCACTTGGAAGTGCAGTTGCTGTAGATCTGAGGGGGACATGCAAGGGAAATAAAAAACAGCATTTTAGCTTGTACATGATTGGATCATAAAATCAGCAGAGCTTCCCCCTCATTTCAGATCTTCCCCTCAGATTTACAGTGACTGCACTTCCAAGCAAACTTTCAGTGCAATTTCAAGTGCACTTTGTAGTGCAAAGTGGATTTGCCTTTTCGTAAATAAATAACCCCCTCTGTGTTACAAATTACTAAACTCTGAGTTACAAACTACTGAACTTTGAGTTACTAACTTCTGAATTCTATGTTATGAACTTCTAAACTCTTTATTTATAAAAGAGTGCACCAAAAGAAAATGCTCAAAGGGAACCTACGCAGTGCACTTCCCGGCGCCAAGAAAAAGCTTTAATATAAGATAGACAGGAAATGGATTAAGTCTAAAATAATATATATATAAATATTTAACAGCAGAAAAACTCTGTTAAAAACCGGAGGTAATATATATATATTGCTGCAGCTATTTAAAATAGATGAAGCACATCTATTAAAAGTATAAAAAAAGGAATCAATCAAATAGAACCAATAAATAAAGGTTATATAATGATAAAACAGCGCTATGCATAAACATATAGATATAAGATGTTGGAAAAAAAGTCCATAGATCAGTGAGTCAGGTAAAGTTCAAGATAATAACGGAAATGTTTTTCAAGGAATGGTAGTACACCCTCCACCGATTTCCAATCTTCACCAGAACGTGAGACACACTTCCCCTCTGGGATTTACACTCACCAGAAGATCAATACAAAAGAGCCTTGAAATAAATCATCCTGATCGGACCTCCAACCTCATTCCAGAAGCAGCAAGGGATTTTTTAAAACTCCAACCAGGGGTTCATAGAAAAAACAAATGGCACCAAAATAGTGTAATATCGCTTTAATAAATAAAATCCCGTATAATAACACACCCCGCTTCCTATCTACGTACAATGTGTAAACGAGCATAAGAATAAAGAGTCAACTTCACCGCTCTCCTCCACACACAGGGGGTCGCGCTTGTGCTGGATGCACGCTGCCGAGGACACCTGGTCTGATAGGGATGGTACAGCGGTGGAACGCACTCTTCACAACTTCCTGGATACGCCGTCGTAGCCACGGGCTATTTTATTTATTTTTTTCCAACATCTTATATCTATATGTTTATGCATAGCGCTGTTTTATCATTATATAACCTTTATTTATTGGTTCTATTTGATTAACTTCTAAACTCTGCCTTAAAAACAACTGAACTTTTGTATTTTGTAATGCAGAGTTCAGCAGTTGTTAACACTGATTTCAGTAGTTTGCAAGGCAGAGTTTAAATATCGGTTACGCAAAGTTCAGTGGTTTGTAAGGCAGAATTCGGTAGTTGGTAACATAGAATTCACTTGTTTGTAAGTCAGAGTTTAGTAGTTTGTAATGCAGAGTTCAGCAGTTGTTAACACTGATTTCATTCGTTTGTAAGGCAGAATTTTTTAATTGGTAATGCAAAGTTCAGTGGTTTGTAAGGCAGAATTCACTAGTTGGTAACACAGAGTTCACTTCTTTGTAAGTCAGAGTTTGAGATGTAATGCAGAGTTTAGTAGTTGGTAACACAGAGCTCACTTGCTTGTAGCACAGAGCTCAGAGTTCGGTAGTTTGTAATGTACAATTCACTTGTTAATAACTCAGAGTTCAGACTTGAGTAGTGTGTAATGCAGAGTTTAGTAGTTGGTAACGCAGAGCTCACTTGCTTGTAGCACAGAGTTCAGACTTGAGTAGTTTGTAATGCTGAGTTTAGTAGTATTGTATTGCAGAGTTCAGAGAACATCAGATTGTAAGGCAGAGAACTCTGCCTTACCAACTACTGAACTCTGCGTTATAAACTATGCGCACTAATGCACACAATGCTACACATTGCTGTATGTGTGGTAATGCACCACAACAGGGTGCCATAGTGTAAAGCAGGCCTCTGAAGAAGTTATCACAATATTCCTAATTAAACGACCTACCAACTGCATAGGTCAGCATTAATCAGTCTCCACAAATAATATTTGCCAACGTCTTGCATTTACAGTCACCTGCTTTCTCAGAGTATAATGGGGCTTAATAAAAAGCTTGTGGTTTTCCAGAATCATTGCTCTTCAAATTATAGTGAAAAGCAATTTCTTTGTGAAGATTTAAAGCAATGAGAAAGTCTACTAAGTTATTTCACAGTCAAAAGATAATTCCTTCTCAGATCCCGGGGATGCTGTTCAGGGCTCTCTGTAGATGAGGGAAGATTTGTTAAAGCCTTTACATGCCTGTGCTCTGTAGTAGCGTGATTGCTCACTCAGCCTCTGCTAAAATGCATTAATTAAAAAGTCTTATAGCTGTCTGTATAACAAACCTCTAAAATGCATATTTTTCCTACAGAAAATGTAACTACAGTTCTCGGCTCCAGTGGGCTGCATTTTTTTATCTAACATACAGTAGTAAATACCCGAATGACACTTATAATCTTTCCAAGTATATATACACCAAAATACAGAAATGATCTTTTTAGACCCAGAAAAATGGGAACCATCAGAAAAGAACCCTTCCAGAAAGCTGGAAGATCTGTAGTGATGAAATAGCTCATCTAAAGAGACTTAAGGAAACAGAGATTTACTTCAAAACCTTTAGCAGTTTTCATCATTCCCTTTAGAATTCAACATTTCTAAGAGTGCACAGTGGTTCCATCTTCAGATCCCTACATCAGTCCTATAAGGGTCAGAGAATGGAAACATAATGGAATCCAACACTACAGCCAACTAGCAGCACTTAAGCACATGTAAGGTAGGAAGCTGCCAGAGAGATGAGTATACTACAAATTCTCTTGCAGGGCACCTTTACTTGGATTCATTTCTAGAACTTTGCTAAGCATGCCTGCTTGCATTTTGTTTCGGAAAAGTTGTGCTTTAACCTCCTTAGCGGTATTCCCGAGTCTGGCTCTAAGTATATTTTTTATACCAAAAGCGGTATCCCAGAGCCAGACTCGGGATCGCATTGCAGGATACAGGGGGAAGTTACTTACCTTGTCCCTGGATCCTGCGATGTGTCCCCGCTGTGTGTGTGGGCTCCTCCGCTGTGTCTCCTCGCTCCATTCACAGTGTCGGGTGCCGAGCTCCGTTCCCTGCAACGTTAGGACGCACAGGGACGGAGTTTGGCGCCAAATTCAAAAACTGAAACACACAATACACATACAGTATACTGTAATCTTACAGATTACAGTACTTTATGAAATAATTACACACCCCTTTGTCCCTAGTGGTCTGCCCAGTGTCCTACATGCAGTTTTATATTATAAAAACTGTTCTTTCTGCCTGGAAACTGGAGATTGTTCATAGCAACCAAAAAGTGTCCCTTTACATCAAAAGTGCTTTTAAACCAGCTAGAAAACAGCGATAATAAATTATAATCACTTGCAGAATTGTGCGATAGTGATTTGTGGGGACATTCGTCATCAAACAATAAAAATAATGACAGCGACAATTCTGCAACTGAGCAGATTTTAGTGTTTTTGATTTAATTACATTATTGAATAATTTTTATTATAATTACTGTATTTATTGGCGTATAACACGCACAGGTGTATAACACGCACCCTAACTTTAAGAGGGAAGTTTCAGGTAAAAAAACTTTCCATAGCCCCCTGCGTATAACACGCAGGCACAATTTACCCTCTATTTTCAGGGTAAAAAAGTGAGTGTTATACGCCAATAAATACAGTACATTATTATTTGTTATAATTATTTATAGTTATTTATTATATTATAATTTATGATTTTGTGTTTCAAACTTTATCATACCTGGGATGTCTACTAGACTCTTGTTTGGGACAGATTTAAGTGAGTTGTTCCTAAGAATTGCAGGCCTACAATAATAAAACACCAAATTTCCATGCAAAATAATTGTACCGCTTTCAGCACCTAAAACCAGAAGGAATCATACCGCCAGGGAGGTTAAGAACTTTACGCAATCTTTTAAAAAAATTGCCACATTTGCAGGACAAGCATTTAGGGGTAAATACCTTCTTCCAGGTCCAAGCAGTACTGGTTAGATGTGAAAATAATACCTGTGTTGCCTTATGAAGAGTTTATGAGTAATCTCCATTAGCAACTGGGAATATTTGTACATAGATGTATATATAGTTTAGGATAAGAAATACGAGTAATGTGTATGTAATATTGCTTCTGTAAGGGTTAACTTGGCTAGATGTAAATATATATATATATATGACAGGCTTTGCCTGAGAATATAATCCATTTGTAAGTACCCTTTTGACATGCAGGAATGCTGGGTGATGTGCTAAGGAGACGCATTGCTGTGTACCTAGCTTAATATTCACAAGGCCAGGAAGAGATACCATCTGAGGCCCCATACACATGACCGAGTTTCTCGACAGAATTCAGCCAGAAACTCGATGGGAGACGTATTCTGCCGAGAAACTCGGTCATGTGTACACTTTTCGCCGAGAAACCCGTCGAGGAACTCGTCGAGCCAAAAAGAGAGCAGGTTCTCTATTTTCTCGACAGGAGTCTGATTTGGCTCGTCGAGTTTCTGGTCGGGCTGGTTTTCAACGAGAAACTCGGACGTCTGTATGCTAAGAAACCCGCGCTTGCTCAGATTAAAAGTATGAGACAGGAGTAAAAGTAGCATTTGTAATGAAGATAACACATTTTTAAAGCTGTAACAGATTGAAAAGTGCAAATGTCTCTTACCAAAGTTTTATTTAACACGCAAACACATGAAGTTAGCAAAAGCAGCCCCAAGAGTTTAGCCAGTGGAATCGAACTTCCCCTGCCGTTGTATGTGTTGTATGTCACCGCGTTTGAGAACGAGGAGATTTTGGCTTGACTGTGTGTACGCAAAGCAAGCTTGTCGAGTTCCTCGACAAGCCTAACAAGGAACTCGACGAGGAACTCGATGTGTTTGGCCCGTCGAGTTACTCGGTCTTGTGTACGGGGCCTGAGTGTTTAGTCATGACGGTGCCGAATTCATTAGCCAAATAAAGGCTTTTGTACTCCTCCATGTTAACGAACCATTTATCCATTTAAGGAACAATTTTCCTCAGCTATTACCATGCATAGTTAAGTGCCCCATTCAAGAGAAGGTGATGACCTTTGGTTTAATTAATTTCTCTTCAAAACTAATTATCACTAACCCAACAAGAGGAGGTGCTATTGAGGGGAAATTAAGTTAAGAGGAAATTGCCCAAACTTGGGGTAGATATGTCCAGAGGGAGGAGAGGGCTAACACACTAACCAATCAGAGTGGCCCTGTTCAAGTCAATGAGAGATGGGCCTATATGAGGGGAGTCCCAAACAGTAGTTAGAGAGATGAAACTGACCTGGGCCCAGGACCATTAATATAGGTAATTATCAGGTCATCTTCCAGCACTTAAAGGTAGAACTGCGTGTCATATGTTTGTCTGTTTGCTTTCTGTATTGTGATTAATATACCCTATATTCTTGTATTTTAACCTAATATTTCCTCCCTTAAGACTATATATGTTTTCTGTGTATTAAATAGACTTTTAACAATACTCTAATAAATGTTATTATGTTAACGCTTTCACTTCTGGTCAAAAGAACTCTCATTTAACCCATATCATATATTTGAGATATTAGACCTTAAAGTGGTTGTAAACCTTCTGATCATATTTTCACCTACAACGTAGACAACGACGCAGGCGCACTGAGCGCGCCGGTCTTGAATACAACATGAACGCACACATGCACGGGAATGGTGACGGGAACGCTCGCATGCACGTGAGCCAATCACAGCGCCAAAGCGGCGATAGTACCCGGAAGTAACCTCCGGGAGCAATGGTTGCGGCTGGTAGGAAAAACGAGGATGGCTTTGGGGGTGTTGATCTAAGGTAAGTAATATATAATTACCTAGTATGCTAGTCATACTAGCTCATTATGCCTTTGCCTTGCAGGTTTTTATTTTTATTTTTTAAATTTGGGTTTACAACTGCTTTAAATATATATTATACAGGTTAACACCTGTTAGTGGAAATATAAAAGTATCATGTACAGTACTTAACTTTGTTAAAGGTAGGTCCACTTTAATAGGATGTACAGTCATCACAAAAAAAAAAAGAAAACAGCACCGTACCACAACTGTAGTTTCTCTGTTGACTAGGCCCCTGTACCCAAAGTTCACCTCCCAATTGTCTATGTTTCTGCAGATATGCAAAGGGGAATCATCAGACTATTTATTCAATCAGTCAATCATGTTATGGGAGTAGTGGCGGCAAATGGAATTGAGAATTTGATTACCGGTCAGTGATAACCAGCTGGTGGTTCAATTTCCTAAAATGAAATCAAGTCCAATTGACTTGTTTCAGTGAATTTTAAATCAGGCATCTGTCTATACAGGAAACCATTTGATAAAATCATTCAACATGTAGGTAATATATCACTTCTTCTAACTAAAACGTAGCCGTTTTACAATATTAGGTGTTTTCATGTATGACAGACAATCCTTCCTAATTGTGTACACAATGGTTTTAATTTCATTACAATATTACTGAAGGTACTAAAAATGATGCAATTAAGTCAGTGTTTCAAAGAATACAAATCTATTGAAATGTCAAATTGAAAGAGTTCTAAGACGTATGATTAACTTACCAGGTTCTATTAAACCAGCCTCTTCAATTTGAACTGTATATAGAAGTTGTCTTGTAATCAGTGTATATGTCTTGGTATGCATTTAAACATGTGTGGCTGGCAGATTTTTCATCTAGAAAACGATCTTTGTGAATCTGTATATTTATGTATGTGCATATTCTTAGGACCATAAATGCCAACATCTCTGGTAAACAAAAAAGGCAACCGGCTTACTTAAAAGAGACAAAAATGTCCTTTACTTAAGGCATATTATAATATGCACAATAAAGAGAGAATAGTCTTCATATATCCTATTAGGAGTGAATTGATAGACAAGGGGCAGTATAGACCAAATGTAATAATATGGGAATACAGAAATAAGATTTATTTTATAATGAAAAAATGGCCAAGTACTATGCTCTGGAATTTACATACTGTATATTCAGTAAAAATACTTGCTTGTCTGCTTCACATCACAAAGCAACTACTGTGAAGTAGCCTAACAACAACAACATTGATAGTAATATTTGTACATTTGTAGGTGTTTTGGGGACATGTAATAAAGGTCAGAACCCTTTAATACTCATCTTCGCAGCACTACCCATTGGAGCCCTACATAAATACTTAGGGCCAGATTCACAGCAGAGATACGACGGAGTATCTCAGATACTCCATCGTATCTCTCAGAGTATCTATGCGACTGATTCATAGAATCAGTTACGCATAGATAGCCCTTAGATCCGACAGGTGTAATTGTTTTACACTGTCGGATCTTAGGATGCAATACCGCGGCCTCTGCTGGGGGGAGTTTGCGTCGTAAACCAGCGTCGGGTATGCAAATTAGTAGTTACGGCGATCCACAACGGTTTTTCGCGTTCGCTACGTCGCTGCTAGTCTATTTTCCCGTCGCAAAGTTAGTCGTTGTTTTAGCTGGCCTAACTTTACACAGCCCACGTATGTGCTGTTTAAAGTATGGCCGTCGTTCCCGCGTCGAAATGTAAAAAAATGTTCTTCTTGCGTAAGACGTCCGGGAATACGAAAGTATGCTACGCTTGTCGCCGTTTGAAAAAATGACATCACTTCGCACAAAGCACGGTGGGAATTTCAAAACGGAGCATGCGCAGTAGGTCCGGCGCCGGAGCGCGCCTAATTTAAATGGCATACGCCCCTTTGAATTACGCGGGCTTACGCCGGAGTAAGTTTTCACGCAAGTGCTTGGTGAATCAGGCACTTGTGATGAAAACTTGCGGCGGTGTAACGTATCTACGATACGTTACGCCGCCGCACTTCTACGTGAATCTGGCCCCTAGTACTTACTGGTAGGAAGAAGCATGTGATTTCCTTCACGGATGGAATGCTTGGTCCTGAGTAGCTAATTACCAGGTCCTAACACTAGTGATGAGCTAAGGTTCGGGCCAAGCCCAGTTCAGCCCAAACCCATGGCAAACATGATAGCAGGCAACCTATCCAGTCAGCTGCCACTGGGATTAGTGGTAACATCTTATACTCAATATTGCCACATATATGGTCAATGACATTGGCCAGTTATGGTCATGCGGCTACATTGGGTCGATGAAGTCACCAGCATCTCTACCACTTTGTTACGTGCAGCTGTGGGGAGGAAGAAAATATAAGCCTAGCGCATTATCTCACAAAGATTTATTAAGAATGAGTAAACAAACAATAACTACTCACAAACAAAGGTGATAGAAAAGAGGGCTCTGGAAAAAAAGGACTTTCCGTCTAAACGCTTTAGCCAGCAGGGACCCAAGTTGGGATCCCCCTATGCTAAAAGTTCCAGCCTGTCTGGGACAGTTTAGCCATGAGGTGAGGCCTGATGAACATTTTTATCACATTTGTGAGTAGTTAATGTTTGTTTATTCATTTATGATACATTTTTGTGGGATAATGCACTAGGCCAGTGTGCACGCTTTCTTTTATCTTTTTTTTTTGCAGTGCTTTGAGGACAACCCCAGTCCTAGAGGTCAGCAAGGCTTCAAAGGAATAATCCATATCTACAATGGTGGTACAGTCACTATCAGGTCATTTCACTCATGCGCATGAGTATTGTTGAAATAAAACCATTCACCAGAAATAAATGTGAACGTTGGTCCTAAAATAGTCTGTAATACAGAATGTTTCTTTAATAACATAAGGGCTGTCACAACCTTGTTTAAACCATGCATGTCCTAAAAAATCTAAGATACATGATATATTTATAAATAGTGATGTCTAGATCAGTCATTTCTTAAGTCTTCCTTATCCTGTTTTGAGATGGTATACTCGTTGCCAAGAAGGAATTAAATTTAGCCCCATCTGTCATACAGCAATATGAGAAGTCTGAATACATACAAGTTGCACTTGCATATCCTGGCTTCACTTCAGCAGTTTGTGTTCAGATTTTGCCACTATACACAATTAATTTATAAAATGTGAGGACAGATGCCAATATGTGAACAGCTTTGACATCATGACGATGGAGACAGAAATAATTAGGGCTGACGAATTACAGCCTTACTGCTGCATGTTTGCAGGCAGAATTTCTTTATTCAACAGTAATTGTACCAATACATGGACTTAACAGATCACTAAAGGAATTTTTTTTTTAAATAACAAACTTGTTATACTTACCTCCACTGTGCAGCTCGTTTTGCACAGAGTGGCCCCGAACATGGTCTTATGGGGTCCCTCGGCAGCTGTCTCAGCTCCCCCCGCAAGGACTCAACACCTTAATGCGAGCGAGCCGTGATACAGCCGCCGGCCATAACCGCTCACTGTATCACTTGGCCCCGCCCCCGGCACGCCGCATCATTGGATGTGATTGACAGCTGCTTTCAATCAACAAATGAATGAGCCGGGAAGATGGCCGAGAAGCCTGCTCATTCACGGCGCAGGACTTTCAAGGGGTCAGGTAAGTAATCGGGGGGCAGCAAATACACTGATGTTTTTTCACCTGAATGCATGGAATGCATTCAGGTGAAAAAAACATTTACCTTTACAACCCCTTTAAATCCAAATCTGGGATGAAGGGGGGTAGAGGAACTGCAAAGTTTAAATGCCCATTAACAGAGTGGTGATAAAGAGACTGTACTACTTACCTAAAGGAACACTAAACACTTTTTTTTTTTTAAATAACAAACATGTTATACTTACCTCCACTGTGCAGCTCGTTTTGCACAGAGTGGCCCCGAATCCTGTCTTCTGGGGTCGATCGGCGGCTGTCTCGGCTCCTCCTCGCAAAAGCTTTCCACCTTCATGCGAGCGAGCTCGCATGGTGGAAAACTATTGCAGGCGCCCCCCGTGATACAGCGATGGGCATAGCCGCCAACTGTATCACACGGCCCCACCCCCCGGTGCGCCACATCATTGGATGTGATTGACAGCAGCACCAGCCAATGGCTGCGCTGCTATCAATCCGTCCAGCCTAGCTAATCAACGGCCAGGCTGGGAATCGGAGAGGATCACGAGGACGCGCGCAGGACTTTCGAGGGTTGAGGTAAGTAAAACGGGGGTTGGGGGGGGGGGGGGGTCTGTACTGTATAGGATGCATTAAGGTGAAAAAACATTTACCTTTACAACCCCTTTAACCCCCCAATTTGGCAGGCTCGTATTTTAGTATTTTCAGGTATCAAGCTATAAGGCTGCATGGTGAGAACAGAAATGTGATACATAACTTAAGGTCAGATCTTCCAACTCTCGATCGAGATCCACTTCCCCATGTATGACATATCAGTCATTTGAGTTGTCAACTATAGATCAATTATTTGGGAGAAATTGATTGGAAAATAAATTGATCACTTATCGATGTGTAGCCACCATTAGAAGAACCTCAAAAGATCACAGCCAAGCCTTGCGACCTCACTCTTATGCATATTTGCCAAATGTTGGAGATCAGAAGATGACACACCTTTCTATTCTGGCTTAGCAAAACAACAAATGCAATAATTTTAATATAAAACACCTTTGGTAGTTAAATAACCACTTGCCGACCGGCCCATAGCAGATTTACTGCTACAGCAGAATCACATAAATATATGTGATTCTGCAGTTCTGGGTAGAGGACGCGGACTTGTGTCTCAGGCGTGCAGCTTGTGCTGTGATTAGTCACTTCTGCTGTGATTAGTGGGCACCGGCCAATGGATGTCCGTGGACTGTTGTGTAGAAAGGCTGGGTGGAGCTCCGAATATGTAAGCAATGCATAGCTCTGTCCTGACAAGGGGAGAAGCAATACATTTTTTTCCCTGCAAGGGAAAGAAAATCCACCACGTCCCACAGTAAAAACAGCACACATACTACACATACTACACACAAACACTGGTTAAGCACACATTTAATCTTTTATACAAAGAAAAAGAGCTGCTGCTCCAGGTGTATGATGATAACCTGAGGTGGAATATCTCGTAGAGTGCCAGCCCCGGCCAGCCTCCGTGGGAAACTTGTAAGAAAAGAAATGGCTGCACATCCAGGAATTCCAATTGCCTTTTATTGTTCAAAGTGATAACACCAAAGACACCAACATGAGGTCACGTAGACACGTTTGACACAAACATCTTGTGCTTAATCATTACACTTAATGATTAAGCACAAGATGTTTGTGTGAAACGCATCTGCGTGACCTCGTGTTGGTGTCTTTGGTATTATCATTTTGAACAATAAAAGGCAAACGAAATTCCTGGATGTGCAGCCATTTCTTTTTCTTATGCATTTAACCCTTTGATCGCCTTAGTTGTTAAACCTCTTCCCAGCCAGTGTCAGCACAGTGACAGTGCACATTATTAGCACTGATCACTGTATTAGTGTCACTGGTTCCCACAAAGTGTCAAAAGTGTCAGACTGTCCGCCGCAATATCGCAGCCCTGCTATAAGCTGCCGATAGCTACCATTGCAAGTATTAACAAAAATCTGTATATATCCTAAAGTTTGTAGATGCTATAACTTTTGCGCAACCCAATCAATATGCACTTATTGGGATTTTTTACCAAAAATATGTAGCAGAATACATCTAAATTTATGAAGAAATTCAATTATTTTTTTAATTTTATTGGATATATTTTATAGCAGAAAGTAAAAAATATTGGTTTTATTTCAAAATTGTCTGACTTTTTTGTTTATAGCGCCCAAAAAAAACAAAAAAACACAGAGGTGATCAAATACCACCAAAAGAAAGCTCTATTTGTGGGGGCAAAATGACATAAATTTTATTTGGGTACAGCGTTCAATGACTGCGTAATTGTCAGTTGAAATAACGCAGTGTCCTAGTCCAAAAAATGGCCTAATCATGTAGGGGGGTAAATCTTTTGGAGGGCAACTGGATAAAACATGTTTATAGAGTTCATCAGTGGGACATCTGAGGAGCAAAAAGACACACAGTGATTTGTTCCAAAGAGGGGGACTCCTTTCAAATGAGGGGCAGTTGGGATCTATACATATAGAATAGAAAACAATTTTTAGTCATTACTTGTTGAGCAAGCTAGGATATGCTGATGCTGAATGCAGCTGCAATGCTGTGCAAAAAATAATAAATGAACATGTTTGCTTTTTTATAATATGGATGCATTTATTATTTTTTGGCAAAAGGTGGACTATGCCTTTAAGAATAATGCCCTGTGCACACGATCAGAATTTGCGATAAGATAAAATCCAATGGAATTTTCAATCGGAAATTCCATTCAAGCTGTCTTGCATACACACTATCAGACCAAATTCCGACCGTCCAAAACGCGGTGACCTAAAACACTACAACGAGCCGAGAAAAATGAAGAACAATGCAATGAGTTCCACACAGACGATCGTAATTTCCGTTAGGATTTTTTCCATCGGAAAAAAATAAAACATGTTCTATTTCTAAACTCTGACAGAAAAAAGTCCGATGGGGCCCACAAACGGTCAGAATATCCAATGATAAAATTCCGTCTGACTTTTTTCATCGGAAATTCCAATCGTGTGTACAAGGCATAACCTTTTTATTCAGCAGGATAGCACAAGCAGCAATGATGGTGCATCGGTGCATTAGACCATAGCAATTAAAATTTTCGATCATCAGTCATTTCTGATCTGTAGCTATGGATTATTACACACATAACATCAGTTTTTTGTCTTATAGCAGCATTAAACTCAAAAACAAAAATAACCTTTTCTATCTTATCTACCTACTATCTTAATTTTTTTTCTCTTCTTCTTCTTACCCTTCCCTCTATTCTATCTTGTCTCTTTAGTTCTTTCTTGTTGTTTTTTCTTTCTTAGCATATATTGTTATTATATGCAAAAATGGTAGCAGCATTACATTTTTTTATGTTTTTATTTATCAGTATATTTCAGCTTTAGAGCTCCATTGAAACAGTACAAACCTAATGGGGCAGATCCACAAAGAAATTATGCCGGCGTATCTACTGATACGCCAGTGTAATTTCAAAATTCCTGCGTCGTATCTTTGTTTTGAATCCTTAAAACAAGGTACGACGGCATCTGGGTTAGATCCGACAGGCGTACGCCTTATTACGCCGTCGGATCTAAGATGCAATTTTCCGGCGGCCGCTGGGTGGCGTTCACGTTGGAATCCGCGTCGAGTATGCAAATTAGCTTTTTCCGACGATCCACGAACGTACGAGCGGCCGTCGCATTCTTTTACATTGTTTCCGTTCGGCTTTTTCCAGCGTATAGTTAAAGCTGCTATCTGGTGGCGTACTCAATGTTAAGTATGGCCGTCGTTCCCGCGTCTAATTTTGAAATTTTTACGTTGTTTGCGTAAGTCATCCGTGAATGGGGCTGGACGCCATTTACGTTCACGACGAAAACAATGACGTCCTTGCGATGTCATTTGGAGCAATGCACCCTGGGAGTTTTGATGGACGGGGCATGCGCAGTTCGTTCGGCGCGGGGACGCGCTTCATTTAAGTGAAACACGCCCCCTACTCGCCGCATTTGAATTCCGCGCCCTTACGCCGCGAGAAATACACTACGCCACCGTAACTTACGGCGCAAATTCTTTCTGGATTCAAACCAAAGCCATGTAAGTTACGGCGGCGTAGCGTATCTCAGATACTCTGCGCCGGTGCAGATCTTTGAGGATCTGCCCCAATGTCTATACAATAAATCCCTGTTTATCTTCATTATATATTACCCCAACATTATACAAGGTCTAGAAATGATGACCCTTAATTTTTTTCTTTATGTATTCTCATATTACCTTACACTGTTAATATATTATTACTATATCTGGTTTGTAATTACTAAATTCAACACTAAGCATATATTTTAGCAAGTCTCCAGATAATGGTCAACATATGTTAAACTCAAATTACTGTTTTTTTTCTTTTGTTGTTGTTGCCTTCTAAAAAAACACTGGAGCTTGATGTAAATATCTAATTTGTGTTCTCCTTAAAGCGGTGGTTCCCCTAAAAATAAACTTTTGACATTGCATTTGCTACATTAATTACAATTAGAATCGGCTGGTTTTATTGAAAAAATACCTCCGTACGTAGCGTTTGCTATATTCGTTCCCACCGCCACTTCCGGGTACGATGCTGGCGGTGGGCGTTCCTTATTGATGGACAGGCATCCGACCGACGCATCCATCGCGTCACGAGATGCTGAAAGAAGCCGAACGTCGGTGCGGCTCTATACGGCGCATGCGCACCGACGTTCGGCGTCTTTCGGCATCTCGTGACGCGATGGATGCGTAGGTCGGATGCCTGTCCATCAATTAGGAACGCCCACCGCCAGCATCGTACCCGGAAGTGGCGGTGGGAACGAATATAGCAAACGCTACGTACGGAGGTATTTTTTCAATAAAACCAGCTGATTCTAATTGTAATTAATGTAGCAAATGCAGTGTCAAAAGTTTATTTTTAGGGGAACCACCGCTTTAACTGCTACTATTTATAATGTCTATGTTTATTGACAATATACGCTTGTAATTTTGAAAATTTAATAAAAACAAAAATAAATAGTATAGCTTTAAGTGCTTTATTAGGTTTAGGTGCGTTTCTTTAAGCTGCTTTTTACTGCTGTAAAAGGCGTTCAGAGGAAAAATGTGAACGCCTTGTGTGTTTATTTAAAATGTTTATTTCTTTAGCAGAGCTTTTCTTAGGCATGTAGTGTGCTGTTATTGTATTATGTAAGTGAGATCACTTTTACATGGAGTTGGGAGCTGAAAAGGGCGATAAGCCCAAGCAGCTGCAGAGCACAAGTCAGAGCCGTCAGACGCCGGCCATCAGTATAGTAGTCAGTGGATTTGGAGTACAGCTACACCTAGTGATCAGTGGCAGATCACAGCATGCTGAATTCATCAACAGTGTGATGTAAGGCTTTTCAACTCAGAATCATTTACAGAGTTAAAGGAGATCACCAGTTCCAAAATCATAATTTCTATAGAAACCATTTTGGGATATACTGTAACCAAATAAACACATTTGCATTTAAGTCTGAGGCCAGCTTTGATTTTTTGCATCTGCCAAAACAATTGATATTTCTTTCCTTCCAGGAGTACTAAGAATGAATTTCCCATTATCCTAACCCATTTCCTGAACTGGCTCATTGTTTTAGTTTGGATGTTCATACAGAGCCTGAAAAATTATATCCCCCACAATGTCCTTGAAGCAGAACTCTAGCCAAAACGTAATTTTTGTAATAAATATTTTTTTTTCTATTTTTTTTTTTTAAATTCTTTATTTATACAAAGGGGGGTAGAGAATACATTATTACATCACATTCCATCAAATACATGTACAGTCTTTTTCAGCCGTATTACATTTAGGCTAACTTAATATTCCAGTTCTTACACCTGAATATACACATAAAACTTTTTTATTAGTAAAGTTGGGGAAGTGATATGTCCCTGATGGCAATTTACACACACTTTCTGCCCTGGTAGCATTAGCTAAAGTTACACTTTAACCACTTCAATACCATGCACTTCCTGCCAAGCCAATTTTCAACTTTCTGCCGCGGACATAGCCTCAAAGGATATACATCTACTCTGTGTACACCAAATGCCTGTGCAAACCCATATATTACTTTGTAAAATTAGCAGTGAGGCGGTACTGTACATAGCCTGTGCAGAGAGCAAAGCCAGAAGCTCCTCCCTCTACAGGCTGCCTGCAGAAACCTATGGGAGGGGGGCGGATGCAAGACCAGTGATCCTGTACAAGGACAGAGAGCAGCAGTGACTGGTCCTTATTACAGGAAACGTTTCACAATGGTTTACTGCACAGATCTGGAGGAAATAACAAAGTACTTCAAGATTCAGGTAAGAACACACATGGCTATTGTATTTGGACAATATTTGCTTATCCTGGAGTTCAGCTTTAAGTAATTTGTTTTTGAGTATCTTCATCCCTGACTATTGTTTTCACATCTGCATTACCTTCCATTTATCACAATTACAATGTTTTCCTGCTATAAAAAGAAATCATATCTGGTGTAGGAGTAGCGCTGTTCTGTACACTTAAATGTGGACATGCAATGTTTGAAATAGCTATAAAGCACATCTGCCACTGTGCAATAAACACACTGCTGTGAGAGATGGATGTTGAAAAGACACTGTACATATTCTTTCAATTAAAAATGTTTTAGGTTATTTTTGGGTGGACTGTGTTTAGATCCTGCTTAAGCTCTCTGTCTATATCATATTGGCATGGTACTATTACAGTACTAGCGGGTTAGGATGGGGGAGAGTAAAGCCGGCCAAAATTCGGCAAGTTCAGCAGGGCCCAGCAAAGATTCGATCCATCTGTGGGCAGGCTGATTGCACCATCGATCGACTTGTGTACAACTAGCCTGTCAGATTTTTTACATGCAACTACTGCCAGCGGATATACACGCTAACAGAAATCTTTGGATGCTCTCTGCCGGAAAAACACAATAGCACTGCGAGAGGCATTCCCCCATCAGCACTGAGTGTTGATGGGGGAATCAAGAGATTTTCCTTTCTTCACCCATGGTGGATGGAAAGAAAATGTAATCCTCTATGGGCTGCTTAAGGGCCCTTTCCCACATACGGATCCCATGAGGATCCGTACCGTTAACACCCACTTGCTTAGCGGGGATCGCTTCTTTGATCCCCGCTGAGCCGGCAGATGACAGGGCGGTCCCTGCACAGCCCTCTCAGATCTCCGCTCTCCCCTATGGGGGGATCGGATGAACACGGACCGTCTGTCTTCACCCGATCCGCTCTGCAGACGGATGGGAAAATAGGAATTTACTCTGTCTGCAGAATCGGACCATAGCGGGGACTGATAAGATCGGTTGTCAGTGGAAATTCATCCGCTGACACTCGCTATCTCATAGGGATTAATATATGTCCTTATTTCATCCAAAAATGGATGGATGAAATACGGACATACGTGTGAAAGGGCCTTAAAGCTGGCCATTCACTGAGCAAATTTTAGCCAATATTCCATCAGTAGGTGGCCTTGTCAGTATCACTCCTGACATCCTTCAACTGAAAACAATCAAAGGAGCCAGGCAGAAACAGTCTTACTGTCAGAATACAATAGCTGCAGCAGGAGATTTGTCCATTTGAGCTGTTGGGTACAAGAATATGTTAGATTTCTTTCGTTCAGCTTACAAGTTTAATGAAAGAAATATATAAATGTATGGTCAGCTTTGGCTAGACATCACCTGGTCAGAGTCATGATTCCTCCAACCAATTGGCTCTCTATAATTCAGTCTGTGACCCCTTCAGATTCACAGACACATTTCCTGTTTGACCATACCTAACTATCCCAAAACACAATTTGAAGCAGAACTATATTCACCTACATTCCAATGTTGAGGTGTCCTGGCGCTCCCTCACTAGCTACTGACACCTTTGGCTGGTCTCCTTCCAGATTTCAAACTTTGGGCTTTTGATTGACCAGGCTGAGATGACTTTACTAACTTAGATGGGAGCCAGTTCATTCATCTTAGAAGATGCCGAAATGATACACTGAGCTGTACACAATTTTTTTAAACAAAGTTCCACTTTCACTAGCTTGGAATGCATATACACATGGACACACAATATTACCTTCTAAAATACATAAAGTCTCAATATTACCCTTCTAAAATACATACAGTCCCGATATTACCCTTCTAAAAGACATAAGGCCCCAAAATTATCATTCTACGTACGATACATGAGGTCCCAACATTACCATTCCAAGATACATAAGCTCCCAATAGTACCTTTCTAAAATGCATATGGTCCCAATATTACCTTTGAAAATACATAAGGACCCAATATTACCATTCTAAAATACATAAGGTCCCAATATTACCATTCCAAGATACATAAGGTCCCAATATTACCCTATTAAAATACATAAGGTCCCAATATTATCCTTCTAAAATACATAAGGTCCCAATATTACCATTCTAAAATATATAAGGTCCCAATATTATCCTTCTAAAATACATAAGGTCCCAATATTACCATTCTAAAATACATAAGGTCCCAATATTACCATTCTAAAATATATAAGGTCCCAATATTACCCTTTTAAATACATAAGGTCCCAATATTACCATTCTAAAATACATAAGGTCCCAATATTACCATTCTAAAATATATAAGGTCCCAATATTACCCTTTTAAATACATAAGGTCCCAATATTACCATTCTAAAATATATAAGGTCCCAATATTACCATTCTAAAATACATAAGATTTCAATATTACCCTTCTAAAATAAAAAAAGATCCTAATATTACCCTTCTAAAATAGTTACCCTACACCTTTTTTTTGTCACAAAATGAAAGCGTATTTAAAGTCCCAGCTGTGTTCTATAGTAACATAGGGGTCAGAGGATGGAATAACAGGGTGGTAGGGGACACAGGCATTTGGTACTCCTGGAAGTGTTGGAGGCTGAAGAGTCTAACAGAGGCTGATAGGCCACCAAAGCGGTGAACATAATACCACTTTTATTGCAGAGCCCTGCCAGTTAGACTTTTTTTTTTTTACCCTGCAAGTGCAGTTGCTCCAGAGCTTAGCAAATGAGAAGCTTTGCTGACTAAAATCATCCAATCACGTGCAAGCAAAAATGCTTTTTTTTTTTTTCTTGCACGTGATTGGGTATTCTTTCCAAAGTGAAGCTTTACCTCATTTACTAAGCTCTGGAGCAACTGCACTTGCAGAGTGCAAACTGCACTTTATAAAGTACATATAGGTAGATTCAGGTACGGACGCCTAACTTTGCGGCGGCGTAGCTTAAGGAATTTAAGCTACGCCACCGTAAGTTAGCGAGGCAAGTACATGATTCACAATGTACTTGCCTCCTAAGTTGCGTCGGCGTAGCCTGAATCGGCAGGCGTAAGGGTGCCTAATTCAAATGTGTGGGATGGGGGGCGTGTTTCATGGTAATGAGGCTTGACCTCACGTTTTTGACGTTTTTTTTAACTGCGCATGCGCCGGGCGACTACATTTCTTAGTGTGCATTGCGGCTAAGTACGCCGCACGGGCCTATTGATTTTGACGTGGACGTAAACAATGTAAATCCCGATTCACGGATGACTTACGCAAACGACGTAAAAATTTCAAATTTCGACGCGGGAACGGCGGCCATACTTGACATTACTATTCCACTAGAGCCTAGCTCTAACTTTACGTGGCCTATCTTTTACGTAAACGGCGTAAAAGTACTGCGTCGGCCGGGCGTACGTTCGTGAATCGGCGTATCTCCTCATTTACATATTCTACGCCGACCGCAATGGAAGCGCCACCTAGCGGCCATCCAAAATATTGCAATCTAAGATAGGACGGCGCAAGCCGTCGCATCTTATATATGTTTAAGCGTATCTCTGTTTGAGCATATGCTTAAACATAGGTCGGCGTAGATTCTGAGTTAGGCCGGCTTATCTACTGATAAGGCGGCCTAACTCTTTCTGAATCTACCTAATAGTCTATTCAACTTTAGTAAATCAACCCCAAAGTAGTATCCACCAGAAAGTAACTTTTGACATGTGCTTCTTTGTTTATTATGTGAAGATTTCATAAGCATAGATGAAATAAAATCCATGTTTTAATAGGATAAATGCATTAGGTTAAGAGAAGTGTTCTTGTTCAGGCTTTATGTCAAGTCCAATTCACATAAAAGGCCAGTGAACATGTGTCTACAGTTTAAATGAACAGAAAATCTAAAGGAAAATCAAGGTCACCCACTGAGGGCTGCACAAGCCAATTACAGTGTCACTCTTGCAGCAGCATCACATAATTGGGTGCAGTTGTCAGTCTGCCACCTTGCAACTTAAAAATAGGAACCTTAGCAAATAAAAGTTGTGCAAAATATACGTTTTAAGGCAACTTAAAGGTAAACTGTCATTGTGAACTGCAACAGGAATTATTTGTGGAACTACAATCCAAATTTACATGAAATATTGCAAAGCCTACAATATCTAAGCACTGTCTGCTCCATAGAATTCAAAGTGAAAGTGAACTGAAAGTAACCTGCAGCATACACATCAAGGCTTATTAAATAATTACAATTAAAGAAAATAATAACCTATGCAGTGGCCGGTAGCAGAGAATTTTTTTTTTTAAACAAAGGGCCAGTCTACTGTATTTCAGAATGGAATGGGGAGGGGGGGGGCAGAGTGTGGTCAGTGGGAGTAGAAAATGCCCCAGTGTCAGTGGGAGTAAATAATGCCTCCAACTGGCTGATCGGTGGGCATAAGTGAAGTAACTAGCACCTGTAGTTAATAGGAGGAATAGTGTCACATCATTAGTATTAATGGGAGGAATAGTTCCTCATTGGTGGTGTTAGTGAAGGAATAGTGCCCCAACATTGATGTCAATGGAAGGAACAGTGCCGGGTCCTTGGTGTCAGTGGAAGGAATAGTGCCCAATCATTGATGTCAGTGGGAGAAATTATTCCCAACTGGGAGTAACTTAATTACCTAGCACCTGTAGTTTATTTCAAATGTTAAAACTCCTAATACTTATCTGGGCAAATGCAAAATCTTCATAGTTGGCCCGGCCCTGCCAATGATAGCAAATCACAGTGGCTGGAGGTGCTCACGGGGCTGGAGGAGAAGTAGAGACAGTCTGCCCCCAAGCCAACAACACTTCCGCCCTATACCCACAGGGTCCCAGAACTTCTCCTCCAACCCTGTGAGCACCTCCAGCGGCTGTGATTTGCTATCATCGGCGGGACCATGACATTTATGAAGATTTCGCTTTTGGCCAGATATGTACTATGAGTGCTAACACTTTTAATAAACTGCCCACTATCTGGCGCGTTTCCTTTTCTACACACACACACACACACACACACACACGAGGAGCAGTGGGGGAAATCATATGTGATTCAGACAGGAATCGCACCGTATTCCTGTTCCAATTGCATGTAATTCTTTGCAGTGCAATTTGCTCCAATTTTTTCGTATTGATGCAAATTGCACCGCAAAATATTGGTAATCGCTTTTGGTGAGTATTTTTTTACTGAAAGTATTGGTACTCATGCTCTGCGATAAAAAAATGGTAACGGTGCAGCTCTAACCTAAAGTCAATGTGAATGCAGCGCAACTGTGAGCAATACTTGGCTCCATCAAGGATCAGGAAGGATGTCGCAGCATAGAACTCAGTCCTTCATGGTAATAGCAGTTCATATTGTAATATATACATTATTAGTTATGTTTCTATTCATGGTAAGATCTTCATCTATTATACCAACAGTACATCCATATTTAATTACTGTTAGTAAGCTGGTTACAATTTATAAGTAGATTTTAAGAGAACAGGATCACTCAATACTCTTGTTGAGATCAATAAAAAAAAGTTAATAACCAATCAAAGTTTAGTGCGTGGAAAGCAGAGATTTATGCTACCAAAACAATTGCCATCTCTTAAAAATAGTTTATTCACCTCCACAAACTCTAAAATGCTTGTGTACTCATGCAAATCTACACAATCAAGACATCACCTAAGCAATTTATTTCTTTGGAGAAATACCAAAACATCCTTAATTCTTATAAATACTATGTAAGGGATGAAAGCAATTTAGATAGAGAATACAGTACACAGAGTTCCACTTCATTCACTCTACAACAATGGCAGCATTATGCCCAGAACACAACAAGATACCAGAGATAAAAGCCTGAGAGTATTTAATGCATGTCTTGTTGGGAAACCTTAAGGTGATATTTAATCATAGCAATTTATATGAGTAAGCCAAAATAGCAAAGAAACATTGAAGAATTGTCTCGGTGAAATTACATCCTTTTCCACCCCATAGGGTTGTGCATTGTCCTCCATATTATTATATTAACGGCACCACTTTAATCAAGTACACTATTGGAAGCTGTATGGTTTTGAATAGCTTAGCTGGAAAAGGCAGATGCCTGCTTGATACTGACAGGATTAGTTGCTGTTTCCGTGGGCTTAATAAAATAGTTGAAGGCATTAATAACACGGATATTTACTTTGGAATACACAGCTATTTCAGAGTACAATCTCTAATCTGCTATTTAATTTAATTAAATGCATTTCCCCTATAGTTACATGACTATAGGGTGTGAGTGCTGGCACAGCGCCATAGCTGCCACCTCCAGCTCCCAGGTGACTCCAGCAGTCAAGTTTCAGCTCCAGACTTACTATAGAACCTGTACAGAGCTTCAGCTCAGCTCCTAGAACCCCCAGCTCTGAATCCACAGTAGTTCTACATTGGTGTCAGCTTCAAAACTACTTTGAAGCACTCTACCTCTGTTGTGAACTTAAAGATGAATTTGTCCACACTGCCTGGAGCTACAGAGGCCACCAATTTTAAAGCTTCTTTTCTCTGTGTTAAAATACCTTAAAGGGGTTGTAAAGGTTTGTTTTTTATTTTCTAAATAGGTTCCTTCAAGCTAGTGCATTGTTGGTTCACTTACCTTTTCCTTCGATATTTCCCTTCTAAATGTTTTTTTTCTTTGTCTGAATTCCTCACTTCCTGTTTCTCCTCAGTAAACTTGACACCATCATCCGAGCGGTGTTTAGTCAGCCAGAACAGCTTACTGAACAGCTTACTGAAGAGGAACAGGAAGTGAGAAATTCAGACAAAGAAAACAAAGAAAAAAAACACTTAGGGCTAAATTCAGGTAGGGGGACATAAGTTTGTGCGGGCATAGCGTATGTTATTTACGCTATGCCGCCGCAATTTAGAGAGGCAAGTGCTGTATTCACAAAGCACTTGCCTCCTAAGTTACGGCGGCGTAGCGTAAATGGGCCGGCGTAAGTGCGCCTAATTCAAATGAGGATGAGGGGGGCGTGTTTTATGTAAATGTCTAGTGACCCGACGTGATTGACGTTTTTTACGAACGGCGCATGCGCCGTCCGTGGACATATCCCAGTGTGCATCACCTTTCATAACATGTAACACATGGGTGCTCAACCTGTGGCCCTCCAGCTGTGGCAGAACCCAAGTCCCATCATGCCTTTGCCTTTGGGAGTAATGCTTGTAACTGTAATGCCTTTTGGGAGTTGTGGTTCCGCCACAGATTGAGCACCCATGATGTAACATGTTGCAAACAAACCAGCCCCTCCACCTCCCCGATCCCCACTGACAGCTAGCGGTCAAGCAGGGCTCCGTGCACTGATTGACAGAGTTCTGTGCATGTAAAACTACAAGGTCCAGCAGCCTTTGCAGCTGTCAGCTTGTAGCTTTCAATTAACTACCATGGCACTGTGGTGTGCCGTGGTAGTTCATTAGGGATGAGCCGAACACCCCCCCGTCCGGTTTGCACCAGAACCTTCGAACGGACCGAACGTTCGCGCGAATATTTAGAACCCCATTGACGTCTATGGGACTTGAATGTTCGAATTCAAAAGTGCTAATTTTAAAGCCCTAATATGCAAGTTATTGTTGTAAAATGTCTTTGAGAATCCGGGTCTTGCCCCAGGAAACATGTATCAATGGAAAAAAAGTTTTAAAAACGGTAATTTTTTCAGGAGCAGTGATTTTAATGATGCTTAAATAAAAAAAAAATGAAAAATTCCTTTAAATATTGTACCTGCTGGGTGTCTATAGTATGCCTGTGAAAACGTCTTTGAGAACCCGGGTTTTGCCCCAGGGAACATGTATCAATGGAAAAAAAGTTTTAAAAACTGTAGTTTTTTTCAGGACTCCTGAAAAAACAACAGTTTTTAAAACTTTTTTCCATTGATACATGTTCCCTCGGGCAAGACCCGGGTTCTCAAAGACGTTTTCACAGGCATACTATAGACACTCAGCAGGTACAATATTTAAAGGAATTTTTCATTTTTTTTATTTTTTATTTAAGCATCATTAAAATCACTGCTCCTGAATCTTTAGGTGCAAACTACAGAGCACACGGCCAGTACACACCAAGTAGCTTTAGGTGCAAACTACAGAGGACACAGGCAATAAACCACGTAAGAATACTGCGGCTAGCACAATAACATGCCTGCCAGTAAATTAGGAAGAACTGATCTAGCTAAACTATACAGTGTATAAATATATGTACAACACCTGGGATGTATATATATATCCTCTACACACTGTAACATAAACTGACTAGCCTGCCTGCCTGCTCTATCTACCTGCAAAAAAAATGAAGCTCTCTCTGTCCTCTCTTAACCACCGCAACACACTACACAAGGCCGACCTGCAGGCGGCCTTTTATAGTGTGGGGCGTGTACTAAACCCCCTGAGCCATAATTGGCCAAAGCAACCCTGGCTTTGGCCAATTATGGCTCTCCGTTTTTTGCAAGCTGTGATTGGCTAAGCATGCGGGTCATAGTGCATGCTTGGCCAATCATCAGCCAGCGATGCCGCAGTGAATTATGGTCTGTGAAACGTAACTCGAATTTGTCACGAACGACCTGTTTTGTTCGTATTTAGACGAATTATCGAACATACGATGTTCGAGTCGAACATGAGTTCGACTTGAATACGAAGCTCATCCCTATAGTTCATTAATACTTTCTATCAGATTGTATCTGCTTACCCGTATGGGGTGTATTGGCAAGCAGATACACTGGCAGTTCTGTTAGAGACCTGCATGGTACCAGCGATCAACAGGCTCCAAAAAAATTAAATAAAAAATAAATACACAAAAAAGAGCATTTATTATTTTTTTCCCCAAAAAGTGAACTTATCGTTTAAGTTGTGCATATCAATGCTTCTAAACGTAGTTTGGTCATCTAAACATCAAAAAACTCTGATCACTAAAGGGTGAAATGCGATAGTTTCATCACACTTAGACATAGACATTCTCCCACACTCTACAAAAATTAGCACGATGGCTTCCACCCGGAATGACGCTATGGGAAAGATTAAACAACTTTAAAAAGGAACAAGTGAAATCACTTAAATAGATAAGAGTCTGGACGGCAACCTTTATCACGAGGCACTAGCAGCAAAGTCAACAGTGAAACAGACTCTGGGCCTGCTCACTAAGACAAGCTCAGCCTGTAGATATGGAAAGATTGTTTTACTTTCATTTCACTCAAGCATCACAGATTCAACGCAGACAAATAATGGTACAATAAAGATTTGTGCTTTATATATTAATGTAAAACACAAAATAATTATATTACACATAACTATGTTGCTATATAGGACCAACGTGCTTACATGAAATCAATGCACAATATACTTTGTCCTTAGCTTTCTTCCTGAGGAAATACAGTACAATGTGCGGCTGTTGTGATTCTCCTTACTGCTTCCTGTACATACAAGTCACCAGCTACAGCATGGGTCTCACACACAAACAAGTCTCCAATACCTTTCACTGTTTCTTAACCTCCCTGGCGGTATGATTATGTCAGATTTTAGGTGCTGAAAGCGGTACAATTATTTTGCATGGAAATTTGGCGTTTTATATTGTAGGCCTGTAATTCTTAGGAATAACTCACTTAAATCTGACCAAACAAGAGTCTAGTAGACATCTCGGGTATAATAAAGTTTGAAACACAAAATCATAAATTATAATATAATAAATAACTATACATAATTATAACAAAAAATAATATAATTATAATAAAAAATATTCAATAATGTAATCAAATCAAAAAACACTGAAATTTGCTCAGTTGCAGAATTGTCGCTGTCATTACTTTCAGTGTTTAATGACGAATTTCCCCACAAATCGCTCAATTCTGCCAGTGATTCTAATTTATTATCACTGTCTAAAACCACCTTTGACATAAAGAGACACTTGGTTGTTATGGACAATCTCCAGTTTCCAGGCAGAAAAAACTGTATGTATAATATAAAACTGCATGCAGGTCACTGGACAAACCACTAGGGACAAATGGGATGTATAATTATTGTATACAGTACTGTAAGATAACAGTATACTGTATGTGTACAGTGTTTTTACTTTTTGGAATTTGGCACCGATCTCCACCCCCCTGCGTCGCAACGTCGCAGGGAATGGAGCTCGGTGGCACACGGGCACTGTGTGAATCGAGCGAAGAGACAGCTAGCTCACACAGTGGGGAGATATCGCAGGATCCAGGGGACAAGGTAAGTAACTCTCCCGGTATCCTGTGATGCGATCCCGAGTCTGGTTCGGGGTTATCGCTAATAGAACTGAAATTTCACCCCGAGCCAGACTCAGAAATACCGCTAGGCAGGTTAAAGTGTTACTAAACCCACAACAGTAAAATCAGTCTGTATATGCAGTAAAGCATGCTTGTTATGCTCACTTTGGAACCTAAGGAGTTAATCTTGCGCATTGTGTAAAAAGGCTGTTCGATCCTGACTTCTCTGATCCTCCCCTTTTTCCACTGTACCTAATCCATCTGCTGAAAGCACAGAGCCTTGGGGGGCACTCTGCACATGCTCAGTTTGATGTGTATTGCTAGAGAGATTTGTTTTTTGGTAGGGTGCATGTGATCAGCATGGGGGCCAATCAACACCATCCAGACAGAGGATCAAGGGTCATGCAGCCTCATAGGACAGTCAGAAGAGAATGGAAACTCCTCCTACATGCTTTAACCAGTGTTTTTCCGGACAGTGATAGAATTCACAAGACTGCTATATACTGCTGATGAGAAAAGGTATTTAGCAGTTTATAGTTACATTTCCATGTTCTCTGTACTGTGGAAAACAAGATATAGTGAATGCAGGGTCATGGGTTTAGTATACTTTAAAGAGGAACAGCAGTCTGCTCACATATGTAGAATGAGCCAGGACTAAGCACTGAATTAGTGTGAAACGTGTCGGCTGTCCCTTCCTTTGGCCTGTGTTTGTGATGCATGTCCATTTTTACCAATAAAGACAACTTTTGAAGTTCCTTTGGAGTGCGGCTTTCCATCCCTTTTTGAAATTCTACATTTGCCTTGTGCATTGCCAGCACCTTGGTTTCCTGAGAAGTTCCTAAATTGCTTACAAGACCCACCTGGAGCGGTGACTCCCTTCCTCCAGTCTGCTCACATAATTTGCCATTATGAAGCTTCCCCCTAACCACTTTGCATATTATTTTATATATACTGTGATTCTGTACCAAATATTGTGCAGAAATCTCCCTCCACTGAGTCTGGCTGCAACCATTTTAACTGTGGGCAGCTGAAGCTGCTTCCTGTCCACTTCCTGGATTTACACAGACAAAAAGCAACACACCTCCAGCTCTGCAGCTCTCAATGACCCTATTATGGCTGAACCCTCCTCCCTTCCTGGTCTCACTCTCACAAGAGTGAGAAAGAGAGAGCTGTGCATGATGTCATAAGCCTAGGCCAGTGATGGCAAACCTTGGCACCCAAGATGTTTTGGAACTACATTTCCCATGATATCTCATGCACTTTGTAGTTTAGGTGAGCATCATGGGAAATGTAGTTCCAAAACATCTGGGGTGCCAAGGTTCACCATCACTGGCCTAGGCTAATGATCAGGCAAGAAACAGGAAGTGGACTGCATAAGGTATTTACTGGCAGAAAATAAATGTTTTATTATCCAAAGTTAAAACAACAAGGGTAGACGATTTAATAGATGGAAATTTAAAAAAATGACTGATGTTCTGATTAAAGTACTATTCTTCATGTGAACTAAGTGGGATGCAAATCTATTTTTTGGAGATTGGCCACAACGAATTAGTAACATTGTGTACAAAAAGTACCTAAACAAGTGCCAACTTGGTTTCATGCCTTGATCTTATAGGGACTGTGTAGAAAAAATGTGATAGTACCCTCCTCAGTAGTTTTTCAAGGATTATTGGAATGGTTATGAATATATTTTAACGTCATAGTATTATAAAACTCAGACTTTACATAGCTCAACCTATCACTCACTTGGGTCAGTTCCTGCTAGCTTTGCTGCCGACACTAATAATACAGTACATGAAAAGTAGAAAAGGAAAGAATACAGTCACTGCAATACATGAAACAGAGGCCAGAGGAAATTATGTATGTAAGAAGGATATCATAAGTCATGATAGCAATATTTATTGGAGACAAACTTCAAACAGCTCTATATGCACATGGAGCATACATATATTGTATATGTTTTATCTGCCAGAGAATTTATATTTCCTGAGATCTACACAACCCTGCAGGACAGCTTAGCCAGCCTGGTGACCTGACTTTTCTCCCATTCCCATTCCATTAAGCAATACAGCTTGGTCAGCTCCCTCCTTCTGCCTGTGACTGGACAGTGAAAGAGCATCAATAGACTGATGAGGTCATCTTATTACTCTCTCATGCTGCCATCAAGGCTTAAAAGGGGTTGTAAAGGATTTTTTTTTCATAATAAGCATTCCTTTACCTGCAGACATTCCTCTTTTCACTTCCTCATCGTTCGTTTTTGCTCAGATGTTGCTCTATTTCTCTCTTGTTCTGTTCACTTCCTGCTTGTCTGATTGTTACTCACCACTGTGAAGGGAGGCTTTTACTGCGGTGGTCAGTGACTTGCTCGCCCCCTCCTGGGAACTACATCTGTGCGGCAGGGACGCTCTCTCTACGTGTTAGAGACTTCAAGGAGGTGTGAATTACTGGGCGTGCCGCAATGCATACTGGAAATGTAGTTCTTACATGAACGAGCGCCGCAAACCAGGAAGTGAATGAGAGAACAGAAACTAGAATGCCGGAGGTGATATAGATGAAGGAATTTAATAGGTGTTTACTCGTTTTTTAACAGAATCATTACACTATTCTGTCTGTCTACCGTGCAGACATTAATTTTAGGCAAAAATTGTTTTTCCTTTACAAGTCCTTTAAATCAACTTCTGTACAATCAACTAACCCACATGAATCGAAACTGGACCGCTTCTCACTGAACCAGCTGATTTTCAATTCATGTATGGCCAGCATAAAGGAGATTGTACAGAAATTGTACAATCAGATTGTATAGTGGATGGCAACTTTTATGCACCTAAAATGACACTCCAAGAGATGATCAGACAGACAGAAACAATAGGCGACTCAAGTAACAATGATAATGCATACCTAGGAGGCACTCAATCAAAGTCACAAAACAGTGATTCCACCCCACCTCTAATTGTCCGGCAAAAGCCTACAACAGTCTACGAGACAAACGTATACAATGTTCTGGCAGGTGGAATTAATTTATCTTCATAGATTTCTTGAGGGATATTGTTGATAAATATTTCTGTCGCAAGTGGAGGGCTTCTCCAACCCAGTCTGCAGGAAGGCCACCATATTTCCTCTGACCATTAACCTGTACAAGATTAATATTACAAGGGAAGATTTATTGTCCCTATTCAGAGAATTAATCCAAGCCTCGCTCTCAGCATTCATTGGGTAGCTGTCCATCATTAATTAATGATTTTCTCTCTCCATGGGCCATAATCAGTGGGTAGGAGGCTTGCCCCTAGTCATCTCCAAAAGCACCTGTCCTGGTTGGGTCTGTTACATATTATATAATAAAAAAAATATTGGGCTTAATAGAATAGTGGGGAACAGTTAGAACCTCTATTTGAGGCTTGATTGCTGCTGTGGCTTCCTGTGATAGAAAATCTCCCAAATGGAGTCACGGACTCTTCACCACTCTATCCAAACTAAAAATTTGCCTTAAAGTTGTCTTTAATCATTAGCCCTTAGAAACTAAGACAACATTGTTATAGAAAGTTACTAATTAAGTCATCAAGTAATTTCATTAAATATTCTGATATCAAATTGTCATCAAAATAAATAATAACGGAATCTACTCATAATTAGACTCTTTGATCTTTCACTGTTTTCACACATTTGCTGTTAATGATTTGGACAGCAGACAACTCTAAAGTTCACAATCTAAACCCCTCAATATACTTTCAAAGCAACCTGAGTAAAAACTAATTTTCTTCTAAAGTGAAATTCAAAATGATATTCAAAGACTGACAACACAGTGTGTCTTTTTATATTAAACTTCTTGAGACGGGAACATCATTTCAAACACTGCATAATAATGCAGTGGCTGACCTTTCCACGTTCCATCAAGAGCAATGTAAAGGTTGAGAAACAAAACTGAAAGATCTAAAACAAAATGGATCAACAAGTAAAAACTGTGAATTTGAGAAAAACTTGAGAAGCAAATTGATGCATGGAGCAACGTTCCCCGCTCAATTTCTGCTTGTTTGTGATATATTTGTATATAAGGTCACTCACATTAAGAAAACAGAAACAGACACACATCTTTATACGTTTTTTTAATGGAATGGTCCACCTTAACCCAAAGGTTGACCCTTATCGACATCAATTTATGTACAAGAGTTTAGGTTCTCCCCTCTTCCAGCTGGGATTTATTATTCCGGCTGGTCAATATGATCTAAATTTAATAAGTATTAAGGTATGTCCACTTAGGCCTCGCACACACGATAGGTTAAACAGAGGACAACGGTCTGATGGACTGTTTTCATCGGTCAAAACCGATCGTGTGTGGCACGCCCCATAGGTTATTTAACCGTCGGTTAAAAAAAAGCCAACTTGTTTTAAATTTAACCGATGGATTCCTAACCAATGGGAAAAAAAACGATCGTTAGTAGGCACAACCATCGGTTAAAAATCCACACATGCTCAGAATCAAGTCGACGCATGCTTGGAAGCATTGAACTTCAATTTTTTCAGCACGTCGTTGTGTTTTACATCACCGCGTTCTGACACAATCGTTTTTTTAACCGATGGTGTGTAGGTGCGACGGACCATCAGTCAGCTTCATTGGTTAACCGATGAAAGCGGTCCATCGGTCCGCTCTCATCGGATAGACTGATCGTGTGTACGTGGCATTAGAGATAAGGGCCAATATAAATGAAATGACAAATACAGTACCAAGGTCCTGGCATGGAGGAGCAGCCACTCTGTGCTACCATACACATCCAAAAGCTTTTTTTCTGTTTGTCTTGTTTTTTTTTTTAAGTGAATACAAGATGTACTCTGACTGGACAATGTGGAATTTATGACATCACTGCCCCTTCTGTCCATCTCACCCAATTAGAAAATGTCTTGATTTCATAAAAAAAAAAAATACAAAGTGTACGGTGAATGCCAGAGGTGCTGAACAACTAAACTCCTGTGGTTAGTGTGGCAAGGGGAAGCCATTGGCACAGAACCCAGAAGATCATGGCTGTGACACTGGCCAGCAGCCCATGGACCATTGGACCTCTGGATATCAGATATGCATACTTATATTGAGCCAAACTAGTACAAAGTATGCAATTATATATATATATATATATATATATATATATATATATATATATATATATATATATAATATATATATATATATATATATATATATATATATATATATAAAAGCAGTCAAGCAAATCACTACAGTAAATGCACTGGTTTATCTTCCCATCAGTAGCTAAGCTAAAAATTGCATATGACACAAAACTATGGAACATCAAACTTGTTGAAATGTGAAAGACACATCAGAAATTATTTTTAGGTTAACAATGCTTTGAAAAAAATATATGTTCACAAAAGACATTCTTATTTCTCTTAAAGTACAGAAAACAGAACCCATCCAAGCTGCCGCAAGATCTTTGCTACCCACCTCAACCAATGTGCATGATGTCCCATCCAACACTGAAGCTGGTTTTCAGCAATGAGGGGCCACAGCCCTCCAAATGGGGATGAAATTGCTCATTACCCTTGATGCATAAAGGTTTAAATCTACAGCAGCATTTCCTGAAGTAACACTCTCTGGGTATGGGTTTCCACACGGGCTATCAAGACAGGTCAGATGACTAAGTAGTCTTTTTGACATATTTGACTCTCTGACCAGGATACTTGCCCTGACTCTGCTGGGGCACCTGGAGGACAGAAATCCAGAAAAGGATGTACAATAACATTATCTGTGGACCCTGGAGCCAGAGTTTCCTTTGTTTTGTTTTGTTTAGCTGAGAAGGAAAAAAATCTAAAAAGCTGGACTTATAAAATAGCCAGGTACAAGAATTCTCCCGAATTCCATCTCTGTCACTTCTGCTGTACAGCTTGATCTGCATTTACTTATTAGAAAAATATGTGACATAATGAAGGGAATTGTTTACTGAATGCTAGAATTGTTTATCCTAGAAGACTAAGGCCCCTTTCACACTGAGCCGCCCATAGTGTCAGCGGTAAAACTCCACTATTTTTACCGCCGATGCTATGGGCGGATTTCGGCCGCTAGCGGGGCGGTTTTACCCCCGCTTGCAGCCGAGAAAGGGTTAAACCTCCCGCAATGCGCTGCTGCAGCAGCGCATTGTCAGCGGTATAGCCGCGCTGTCCCATTGATTTCAATGGGCAGAAGCGGTGAAGGAGCGGTAAACACATCGCTCCTTTACCGTTCCAAAGATGCTGCTAGCAGGACTTTTTTTTACTGTCCTGCTAGCGCAACGCTCCATTGTGAAAGCCCTCAGGGCTTTCACACTGGAGACAATGGAGCAGCTGCTTTAGGGCGGATTGCAGGGATATTGTTGATAAATATTTCTGTACCAAGTGGAGGGCTTCTCCAACCCAGTCTTATTTTTAACGCTATAGCACCTGCAATACGCCCTCAGTGTGAGAGTCTAAAACCCATGCAATCTCTGACCATGGCCCCGATTCACTCTTAGGCCCCGTACACACGAGAGGATCCATCCGCTGAAAAATCTCAGCGGATCGGTTTCAGCGGATAGATCCCCTGGTGTGTACGTTCCAGCGGATATTTATCCGCGGATATTTCCGAATTCCAGCAGATAAAAATTTGTAGACATGCTTACAAATCTATCCGCTGGAATCGGCACCAGCGGATCGATCCGGTGGTCTGTACAGACTCACCGGATCGATCCGTCCGAACCCATCCCTCGCATGCGTCGTAATGATTCGACGCATGCGTGGATATCCTTATATGACAGCGTCGCGCACGTCACCGCGTCATCATCGCGGCGACGGCACGACACGTCACCGCGATGGGAATTCGGTGCGGATTTCGATCCGATGGTGTGTACACTCCATCGGATTAAAATCCGCAGAGGATTTATCCGTGGATACGGTCCGGCGGACCGTATCCGCGGATCAATCCTATCGTGTGTACCAGGCCTAAGGTCTGAGAAAACCTGCTACTCCTGGGTACTCGACACTCATGGTATTTCACTCTACCTTCTGTCTGATCAAGTCATGTGAGAGGTGAGGAAGGCATATTTAGCTCAAAAAAATCTGCGTCTTTTAAATATTAGTATTAGCTACCATATGGTTTGAACAAATAAATGGTGGATCAGGGTAGTGGTAAGTATAGTAAAGTTAGGATTAAGGAATCTAAGGATGTCTAAAGCAAGTCTTATAGGTTGGTCTGTTATGTTATGATTATTTTTTAAGTACTATATTTATCGGCATATAACTCGCACCTTCATTTTAAGAGGGAAGTTTTAGGATTTTTTTTTATTTTAAATAAAGAACTTTGAAGCAAAATAAGAGTCAGTGTATATCAATGCAGCCTGATCAATGCCCATCTGCAGCCTCAAAATTGCCCATCAATGCAGCTTGATCAATGCCCTTCTGCAGCCTCACAATTGCCTATCAATGCAGCTTGATCAATGCCCATCTGTTGTCTCACAATTACCCATGAATGCAGCTTGATTAATGCCCATCTGCTGCCTCCCCATTGCCATGAATGCAGCCTTCTGCATAGAGCGTGTATGTTCCCTCTTTGGTTGTTTGGGTTTCTTCCCATACTCCAAAGACATGCTGGTGGCTTAACAGGTTCCTATCTAAATGTGTCCTAGTACTGTATGTGCCCCAATGCATGAGATAGGGACCTGTAAGCTCCTTTGGGGCAAGGACTGATGTGAATGTACAATAAGAAAAAGTTCTGCATGAATTGCTAATGCTATAAAAATACCGGCAATACATTTATGGAAGGATTATTATTTTTTTGTCACTTGTCCCAGATATAACAAAAGCTTTCAGTTATGCTGAACCAACCCAAAAGGATCAAATAAAAAGAGTTCACTGTTGGAGTGTAGGTACATTTCAAAAGAGAAGAACTGAGGAAGGTTGTGAATCTTGTGATAATGGAAATGCTTCATATTTTATGACAAAACCATTTCTTTTTGACACCGTACCCCCACTGCTCAATATTCTGAACAAGAAATAAGTAACACCCCGTCACCCTGCTATTCTTAGTCAAGCTAAACTACATGGGCTTTGAGGACCAGTACGCTGGGCTACTGCAATCCAAAGTTTTCTATCCTGTTTGAATTTTTACAATCTGGCTTACTTCAGCTCGTAAAGAATGTCTGACGGAGCCTTCCCTCTCAATGCAATGGAAAATTGGAACACGGCACACAGTATCTCTGCCATGTATTCACAGACAGGCTATTATGAAAGAGGGAAAGTCGGGAGTTTTACAAAATGTAGTTCAGACGCTCACAGACTATTACAAAGCCCAGCAATGCACTGCGGGCAGGGGAAGGATGTGTTCATAAAGACAAGAGGATACTGAAAGAGGGCTGGGGTGTTTCTCAAAACTCATTTTGTGGCACAATGAGAGGCAGCTTTCAGATCTGCTACCTTCTAACACATGGCAGAAAAAGTAATGTTCACAAGATTGTACCTTGATGAGTACATTGTAGCTTTAGAGAGATGGGCACACAGATAAACAGACATACTGACAAACAGAAAGACGATAAACAGGCCAATAGGTAGCCTGATAGTTAAACAGAAATAGAAAGGGAGATAGATAAATAGATAGATAGATAGATAGATAGATAGATAGATAGATAGATAGATAGATAGATAGATAGATAGATAGACAGACAGGAGATAGACAGATACATACATAGATGGATGGACAGGTAGATAAATATACAGACAGTAAGATAGATAGATAGATAGACAGACAGATAAACAGATATACAGATACATAGATAGATGGATAGACGGGCAGACAGATAAACAGACATACTGACAAACAGAAAGAAGATAAACAGGCCAATAGGTAGCCTGATAGTTAAACAGAGATAGAAAGGGAGATAGATAGATAGATAGATAGATAGATGGATAGATAGATAGATAGATAGATAGATAGATAGATAGATAGATAGATAGATAGATAGATAGATAGATAGGAGATAGACAGATACATACATAGATGGATGGACAGGCAGATAAATATACAGACAGTAAGATAGATAGATAGACAGACAGACAGATACACAGATATACAGATACATAGATAGATGGATAGACGGGCAGATAAATACAGACAGTAAGATAGATATATAGATAAATAGATAGACAGATACAAAGATAGACAAACAGATAGATAGACAGGATATAGACCAATACATAGATAGATGGATAGACAGGCAGAAAATACAGACAGTAAGGTAGATAGATAGATAGATAGATAGATAGATAGATAGATAGATAGATAGATAGATAGATAGATAGATAGGAGATTGACAGATACATACATAGATAGATAGACAGGAAGATAGATAGATAGATAGATAGACAAACAAACAGATAGATAGACAGGTACATTCATATTTAGACAGGAAGATTGATAGATAGATAGATAGATAGATAGATAGATAGATAGATAGATAGATAGATAGACAGACAGACATATAGATAGATAGATAGATAGATAGATAGATAGATAGATAGATAGATAGATAGATAGATACTATTAAGACAGACGGGCAGGTTAGACAGGGATAGATAGATAAATAGATAGATAGATACATAGATAAAAAAATCGATAGATAGATAGACTCATACGTACACACACTTGTGCCACGTACACACGATCGGTTCATCCGATGAAAACGGACCGATGGATTTTTTTATCAGATATCCGATGAAGCTGACTTTCATCAGTCTTGCCTACACACCATCAGTTAAAAATCCGATCGTGTCCAACGCGGTGACGTAAAACACAACGTTGTGCAGAGAAATTGATTCTGAGCATGCATGGATTTTTGACCGATGGATTACATACATAGACAAACATACAGGAAGATAGATAGATAGATAGATAGATAGATAGATAGATAGATAGATAGATAGATAGATAGATAGATAAGATAGATAAGATAGATAATATTTAGACAGACAGACTTGATTCTGAGCATGCATGGATTTTTGACCGATGGATTTCCCCACAGACGATCGTTTTTTTTAACCATCAGATAATTTTAAAACAGGTTCTATTTTTTTTCACCGATGGGAAAAAAACGATGGGGCCCATACGATCGGTTCGTCCGATGAAAGCGGTCCGTTTTCATCAGACGTACCGATCGTGTGTACAGGGCATTAGAAGTGGTCATACACTATACAATCTGATTGCACAATCCTCTTTAACTCTAGCGTCAACTATGTAGTACAAGGGCATACCTGCATTGATACAAATTACATTTTGTAAATGTGTCCTCCTATTACATAGTTTTGGTAAATATAACGGAGATGGAAATGGAAATGATTCAATTTGATTGTATAGTGTATGGACAGATGAGCACACAAATATATAGACTTACAGAGAAACATAGAAAACAGAAACAAGGTAGATGGCAGTAGATAGATAGATCGATAGATCGATAGATCGATAGATAGATAGATAGGTAGATAGATAGGCCCAGATCCACGAAGCAGTTACGTTGGCGTATCTATTGATACGCCGCGTAACTTCTAGGATGTTCCGGCGTATCTTTGTTTTGTATCCACAAAACAAGATACGCCTGAAGCTGGGCTAGATCCGACTGACGTACGTCTTAGTACGCCGTCGGATCTAAGGTGCATATTTACGCTGGCCGCTAGGTGGCGCTTCCGTTGATTTCCGCGTCGAGTATGCAAATGAGCTAGATACGCCAATCCACAAACGTACGTCCGCCCGGCGCATTTTTTTACGTTGTTTATGTAAGGCTTTTTTCGGCGTAACGTTACCCCTGCTCTATGAGGCGTACGCAATGTTAAGTATGGACGTCGGGCCAGCGTAGAATTTTCCGTTTTTTTTGCGTAAAACGTTCGCGAATAGGGCTTTGCGTAAATTACGTTCAAGTCGTCTAGGCATTAAGCGGGCGTAATTTAATTTAAAAAGTCGACGTGATACTGAGCATGCGCCATACGAAAAAAGCGTCATTTACATGGGGTCAAGCTTATTTTACATCATTTGTTCATCATTTGAATTCCGCGCCCTTATGCCGGGAGATTTACGCTACGCCGCCGTAACTTTAGAGACAAGTGCTTTGTGAATACAGCACTTGCCTCTCAATGTAGCGGCGGCGCAGCGTAACTACGATACGCTACGCCTGCCTAAAATTACGCCGCCCTACATGGATCTGGCCCATAGATAGATAGATAGATAGATAGATAGATAGATAGATAGATAGATAGATAGATAGATAGATAGACATACAGGAAGATAGATAGATAGATAGATAGATAGATAGATAGATAGATAGATAGATAGATAGATAGATAGATAGATAGATACATAGACAAACAGGAAGATAGATAGGTAGATAGATAGATAGATAGATAGATAGATAGATAGATAGACAGACAGACAGACAGACAGACAGACAGACAGACAAATAGATAGATAGATAGATAGATAGATAGATAGATAGATAGATAGATAGATAGATAGATAGATAGACAGACAGACAAATAGATAGATAGATAGACAAACTTGTAGACACACACGCTTGAGTGCACCCTTTTTTCCAATCAATTCTATTTAAGTACAATAAATATGATAAACAGATGTGTGAAGAAACTGAAACATTAATCAAATAATTTAAATCTGTTTTTCAATTAGCCAGGCCTACTGGGAAATGTAATAGATATAGTAAGCAAGAATCCTATTATGTTATTTAATGTTCCAATCTTCTGCTGTGTTACATCTCTTATTTCTCATCCCCTCCGGGATCGTTCTGATCTCACAGACAGGACTAGGCAGACTGATACCGCAAATGGGGATCAACCGTCTAGAAAACAGGAGCCGTCGCTGTAGTCTTGTTAGTACTAAAATAATTCGAGATTCTAAATACAAATCTCTAAAACTATTTCTAAATGAGGAAATCACAATACTATATGAAAATACTTTTATTTGACGGGAACCCACCACACACGGAATTACAGGTCCTTAGAATAAATACGATTATTCTTCCTTTGGGTAAGGCAAGCAAAGCAGACCTGCCTAATTGAATAGCAGCCTGAACTTAAATAGCAGGATATTACTCAAACGCAGGAAATGGGCAGGTATTCAGCACAAGTATAGGAAAATGTTACATTTAGAATAAAGAAAAACACAACGGGAGCAATTTCCTTCTGCTCTGATACGGAAAATGTTAACACATTGGGAAGTAAAACGTTGTGGCTATTTTCTGAAGCCTTGCTGGTTTGGTTCAATTAGGACCTTACTAATCACTTATAATTAGCAGTAAAGCTGACGTCTATTCTTTACCCTATACTGTCACCATAAAAGAAGGAACTTTGATGTGCAGCAATTGGTTCATTAAATTTACTCTTAGCACAATGTCCCATCCAGAGGCGTATCTAGTGAAAATGGTGCCTATGGCAAGCACTGAAACTGCGCCCCTGTCAAAACATTTGAAACCTTTCAGATAACCAGAGATAGGGAGGGACGCAGTGCGACGAGGACATAGGGGCTGGTACTGAAAATTTTATGGGGGGTCGCAAACTGAAAAAAAAAATCAATTGCAGCCACTGTGCCCATCAAAAGCAACCACTGTGCCATCAATGGCCAGTCATCGGAAATCATGGGGGCACCTGTCACTGCCCTCCTTAGGCCAAGGAGCAATATTAGCAATTGCTGTGCTGGGCGCCGCTCTTCAGCAGGCCGGCCGCGATGCCGGGAGCTACATTAGTGCCGAAGACGGCCGCAGGAGGACGGGTGGGGTTTTTTTCATGCAGGGGGTAGCTTTTTGCCGCCCCCCTTCCCATGGCGCCCATGGCATTTGCCATTGCTGCCATACCCTAGATACGCCACTGGTCCCATCACAGATCGGGGGAACTTTATTCGGCTTTTATGGAACTTTCTGCAAGTGTAACCTAATAAAAAGACGCCAATACTGCCAATTTGTTGCCTGATTAATACGTGAAAAAAACGTTCACTTTATAACCTTCAATCTAAGAAACGTTATTATAAGTTTAATGTAAAGCACATATGGAAATTCTTCAAATGCTGAAGGACAATGACTATTTACAAGGGATGTCTAGGCAAATATTGTATTAAAAATGCAACACTGAGAAATGATACCGGAAACCTTCACCCTTTATAATCCAACCTGTAGAACGTAATGAAACTTTATGAATCCTATCTGTATGGTTATTAGAACACTGGCTGCTGACAGAATCTCCAATAACCGCATGAAGCATGGTTTCAATATCAGGCTATCAGACACATGAACGGTCTGATGTGTATCCAGCAATCAAGCCAACTTCACTCCATGAGTCTGTTTCATAACATGACCTTACTACTAGGATAATACTGCTCAGTGATCATCTACCGGACAAGCGGAAATAAAAGCAGAAATATAGCAGTATTACATACTGTATTAAAATGTCCCATTATGTTCCTCTTTAAACCGCCATGGCTTATATTTCACAAAAATGACTTTCTGCGTAGAAGGCTATTAAAAGTAGTTTATGATGTCTAATAAGTTGGTGGGTCTTAACGCCAGCTCAAAGATTGCTTGGGATCCTCAGATTAACTCCTTCATGGCATGAAAAATGCCCTATATTAGGAAACGTTAACTTTGCAGCAGAGAACAAGGAATGTGCAACTATGCATGTACGTAGTTCTCAGACCTGTACATGTACCTAGTTCTTAGACATGTACATGTACGTAGTTCTTAGACCTGTACATGTACATAGTTCTCAGACCTGTACATGTATGTAGTTCTAAGACCTGTACATGTATGTAGTTCTCAGACCTGTACATGTACGTAGTTCTCAGACCTGTACATGTATGTAGTTCTAAGACCTGTACATGTATGTAGTTCTCAGACCTATGCATGTACGTAGTTCTTAGACATGTACATGTACGTAGTTCTCAGACCTGTACATGTACGTAGTTCTCAGACCTGTACATGTATGTAGTTCTAAGACCTGTACATGTATGTAGTTCTCAGACCTATGCATGTATGTAATTCTCAGACCTGTACATGTACATAATTCTCAGACCTATGCATGTACGTAGTTCTCAGACCTGTACATGTACGTAGTTCTCAGACCTGTACATGTACGTAGTTCTCAGACCTGTACATGTACGTAGTTCTTAGACATGTACATGTACGTAGTTCTCGGACCTGTACATGTACCTAATTCTTAGACATGTACATGTACGTAGTTCTCAGACCTGTACATGTAAGTAGTTCTCAGACCTGTACATGTACATAGTTCTCAGACCTATGCATGTACGTAGTTCTCAGACCTGTACATGTACATAGTTCTCAGACCTATGCATGTACGTAGTTCTCAGACCTGTACATGTGCGTAGTTCTCGGACCTGTACATGTACGTAGTTCTCAGACATGTACATGTACATAGTTCTCAGACCTGTACATAAACGTAGTTATCAGACCTGTGCATGTATGTAGTTCTCAGACCTGTGCATGTATGTAGTTCTCAGACCTGTACATGTATGTAGTTCTCAGACCTGTACATGTATGTATTTCTCAGTCCTGTGCTTTTATGTAGTTCTCAGACCTCTGCGTGTATGTAGTTCTCAGACCTGTACATGTACATAGTTCTCAGTTAACTTGTCAGTAATTCTTTGAATAATGTGTCTGTATGGCAGAAGGTCTGAGAACTACGTACAAGCACAGGTCTGAGAACTACGTACACGCAGAGGTCTGAGAACTACATAAAAGCACAGGACTGAGAAATACATACATGTACAGGTAGAGAAATTACCCTGTGATTGTATGTAGTTCTCAGACCTTCTACCAAACAGACACATTATTCAAAGAATTACTGACAAGTTAACTGATGCTGCTAAACTTGGTCTGGACAGCTACATTTAAAAAAAAAAAAAATCTAGAAGTCTACTTTTGGCCATATATATATAGATCAAAATCACTTTCCAACCCAAATGGAGGTACTTTTTATTTCTTTTAACTCTTTAATAAAAAAGTATTTCATATTTCCTAATGATGGATGTCCAACATAAAACCCTAATGATGGATGTCCAACATAAAACCCTAATGATGGATGTCCAACATAAAACCATATTGATGGGTGCCCAGCATAAACCCCTAATGATGGGTGCCCAGCAAAAAACCCTAATGATGGGTGTCTATTATAAAACCTTAATGATGGGTGTCTGGCATAAAACCCTAAAGATGGGTGTCCGGCATAAAACCCTAATGATGGGTGCCTGGCATAAAACCCTAATGATGGGTACCTGGCATAAAACCCTAATGATGGGTACCTGGCATAAAACCCTAATGATGGGTGTCCAACATAAAACCCTAATGATGGGTGCCTGGCATAAAAACCCCAATGATGGGTGCCCGGCATAAAACCCTAATGATGGGGGCCTGGCATAAAACCCTAATGATGGGGGCCTGGCATAAAACCCTAATGATGGGTGTCAGACATAAAACCATGCCGTTCTATGTACCTGTTGACTTTATAATAATTGTGGCAGAGTAACTAATTGCCCCCAGACTTCTTAAATCAAACATGCAAAGACGTACAGTAACCCACAGCAGCAATCGTTCCCTTATCAGTCTAGAGAAGTCCATATAATGAAATATAGTTTCTGATTGCTTCTATTGCCTATGCACATTGCTGTATTTAATAACACTGATAATCTGGTTTATGAGCTTATTTATTTAACTTATTTATTTATTTTTCTTTGTTTGCTTTGATTTGTTTTCTGTTCACCGGGACCTGAGTTGTTTATTTTATTCCTTTCACATATAGCATGTTTTTGGAATGACAATAAAATATCCTTATTAACTACTTCCCGACGGCCGTACGACTATTGACGGCCGCAGGGTGGATCTACATCTCTGAGGCGCCGTCAATTGACGTCCGCCCCTTTCCGCGTTTCCCGCGCGCGCTCCCGAGCGCGCAGCGGGGAACTCCTGTGCTGGCCGTGTCCCTTGGACACAGCCAATCACAGATCGCCGTGAACGGCCAATCGGAGTGGCCGTTTGCTAGGCGATCTGTGCGGCCAATGAGAGATGATCTCATATGTTTACATATGAGATCATTTCTCATTGCCGGCTCTCACAGACAGCGGTGCTGTCAGGGGAGAGAGGAGACGGATCTGTGTCTCTTGTACATAGAGACACAGATCGGTCACCCCCCCAGTCACCCCCCTTCCCCCACAGTTAGAACACTCAATAGGCTACACATTTAACCCCTTCCTCATCCCCTAGTGTTAACCCCTTCCCTGCCAGTCTCATTTATACTGTAATTAGTGCATATTTATAGCACTGATTGCAGAATAAATGTGAATGGTGCCAAAAATGTGTCAAAAGTGTCCGATGTGTCCGCCATAATGTCGCAGTCGCAATAAAAATCGCAGATCGCTGCCCATTACTAGTAAAAAAAAATAATAAAAAATAATAATTCTGTCCCTTATTTTGTAGGCGCTATAACTTTTGCGCAAACCAGTCGCTTATTGCGATTTTTTTTTTTTTACTAAAAATATGTAGAATACGTATCGGCCTAGACTGAGGATAAAAAAAAAAAAATAATTGAGCTATTTATTATATCAACAAGTAAAACATTTTTTTTTTTCACAATTGTCTCTCTATTTTTGTTTATAGCACAAAAAATAAAAACCGCAGAAGTGATCAAATACCACCAAAAGAAAGCTCTATTTTTTGGGAAAAAAGGGACGTCAATTTTGTTTGGGAGCCACGTCGCACGACAGCGCAATTGTCAGTTAAAGCGACGCAGTGCCGAATCGCAAAAAGTCCTCTGGGCAGGAAGGGGGTTTAAGTGCCCAGTAAGGAAGTGGTTAAAGAGCTGTGCTATGGAATCCAGTTGTATAGTATGGAGCGATGACAGAGCTGAACTGATGAGCAGCATGGCTCTGCTGATAGAACTTTACAGAGGCGCTGACAGTGGCAGTATTCATGCCTTGCTAGGCTGCACTCATCCCACAGCCAGGCTCGCAGGCAAGTGCACCTGGTTCTTCCCGCTCGCTTGTGGGGCCCGAACGCCATTGTTCTCAGGGACTTTGGTGTCTGAGCAGGACATGACAAGTCCAAGAGGAAATTACCCTGTTTACTTTAATTGAGGGGGGAGCAGGAAAAGCAGCTGGGAAGATAAGAGAGAAGAGGAAATAGGGTGGAGAATAAGAAGACTGAAAAGTGGATGAAATGCAAAAGGAAAAGGGAAACTGGGAGAACAAGCTGGGAAAGCAGATAATAATAATAAGCCGTCCTCCTGTGTGTTACACCATAAGGTGAAAAATGAGGTCACTTATACCACCACACAACTTTCCCATATGGAAGGGAACTTCTAGAATGTGGGGTGACAGTCCTGAAACAACTTTCTCCCAATATTATCACTTAAAATGTCCTTTTTTTGTATGACAGTCCCAGGACTACCCTGACTGGTACTAGGGTCCTCCATAAAGACAACTTTCTGTGCGTTAACTGGAATCTGATTGGTTGCTGTAGGTTATTACGTCCTGCACATCGCCGTTACTCTGTTCTGGGAGAATTCAAATTAGCAATAGAAAAATATTAATAAAAGTCAAAAAAAGGCACATATATGGAAATATGCAATACACGCCCCCAGTGTGTTATTACTGGGATGAATATGTAAACACTAAAGGAGTGCATGGAGGGTATGAAAAGTTCCGATAGGAAGTCTTCCCTGACAGGTCCTTCCATGGCTGCGCACATGATGTGTCTACATGAGATCTCCAGCCTCCGAGAGCCTCCGAGAGGAGATCAGCAGCTATCAGCCACGTCTATCTGCCCAGATTTATCTTCACACTGAAAATAAAAAGGATCCTGGTCCCCAAAGACAGCACGGGCATGACAACCATGTCTACCCAGCCATGGATCACTCATTCTTGGCACAGGAGCTCATCCCCCTGCTGGCTGCTCTCCACACTAGCCGGTGATCTGGTGTCATGTGTGCCTTTGTTTACTACTTGCTCTGCTCACGAAAACAATTAGGAGGACATGATCATCTTTACAGCAATTGTCCATCATGAGGATGAGGACGATACGGATGGAGATGAGTCTCTGGATACAGCGCCTGAGCTCCTACAGAAGTAGCATAACTATACACCGATCGCCCCCGGCTACTTCCATCCCTGAGATTCCACACGTTCAGCTAATCATCCAGCGAAAGAGGAACTGCAACCCACACAGGCGGCTGCTGGGAAACTTCCCCAAAGTCAGCCTCTCCTTTTATTCACAGGACATAGAATGGCTCAATTCACAAAGCCGAACACATCAGGATAAGGAAAAAAATACATAAATAAATATAATATAAATGCATATAAATAAATAATAACAGAAATAAAAAAAAACATAAAATAAATCTAAAATAAATAAACATAACAAAAATATAAAATAAATCTTAGATTAAAAAAAAAATAACATACATAAGTAGAAAAAAAAGCTAAGATAAAAAAACATAACATAAATGAAGATAAAAAATAAATAAAATAAATCTTAGACTTAAAAAAAAAAAACATAAATGAGTAGAAAAAAATAAAACTAAATCTAAGATAAATAAACATAACATAAATGAATAGAAAAAAAACAAAACATAAGTCTAAGATAAATAAACATAACTGAAATATATGGGAAAAGAAAAAGGATACTTTCAAAAAATAATATAAAACAAGATAGTGTATATATATATATATATAGATATATATATATAGATATATATATATATATATATATATATATAGATATATATATATATAGATATATATAGATATATATATATATATATATATATATATATATATATATATATATATATATAGATATATATATATAGATATATATATATAGATATATATATATATATATATATATATATATCTATATCTATATATATATAGATGTAGATATGTATGTATATATACAAATATATATATATATATATATATATATATATATATATATATATATATATATATATATAGAGAGAGAGAGAGAGAGAGAGAGAGAGAGAGAGAGATATATATATAAAATATATCCATATATATAAAATATATCCATATATATATATAAAATATATCCATATATATAAAATATATCCATATATATATATAAAATATATCCATATATATATAAAATATATCCATATATATATATAAAATATATATATATATATGCATTTAAAAATGTGACAGTTATGCCCAGTGAGACTTAAAAATAACAGTCACATGGTTAAAAAAGGATGCATGTTAACACTTTGTCACCCTATCGGGTTCAGCTTGTGAAGTTCTAACAATAACATTAGAATAAGGATCCTAATTTCAGCCAAGTGAACCTACAAATCTCAGCGGACTCCTCTGAAAATAACTGTCACAACAGTTAGAAATAAGATGGAGCAGAGGGGAACTGAGCCTGCCTGGCCATCTCCCCCACCATCCATGGTCCCATCATCCATGGGATCGGAGCTCTGACAGCTCCTGGATCTGCCTGTCCTGTCAAACTCCTGATCGCAGTACATCCCGATGTTAGTACATCCCGATGTTAGTACATCCCCACTCACCAGTGTACGGTCCAGCAGCCACAGCAGGCAGAAGTCCAGCCAAAGTCAGCAGGCAAGTTGCAAATATTTTCCCCATGGCAGCTCCAGGGTCTCCAAATAGCAGAAGTTGTGAGAGTTGGAGAAATGAGCGATGAGTAGAAAGTAAGGCGGGTGTGGTTGTCACTCCCTGTCCATGGCTGGAGTCAGAGTGAAGTTTGGATGTCCCTTGTCGTCCCCAATGTCCCACTTGGCTGTGTGGAGGGGAGTGTCACTGGCTCCCAGCCTGCTCCCTGCATAGAGTAATACGAGTGTGTCCTGCTGCAGCTCCTCTCCGCCACTGCCAGCGCACCGCCTCTCGCACTCTCTGCCTGCTGGATTTGGAACTCTGGCGCTGACTTGCAGCCCCTCCCGCTACTGGATGGAGGAGGCAGCGCCGGGCTCCCTCTAGATGTGCGCTACTCCCGCTCTACCGCCACTGAGCCGCTAGGTGGCGAAGACGTCTACACAAGTGAGAGCGCAGGCTGAGCTCCCTCCGCTGTGACTTCTTGGAGCCGCTCTGTCACTTTACATCGCGACTTTCTTGTATCCAACTCTGATTATCATCATATTGTTATTGATCATTTTCAGGAAACTTTCGTTTGTATATCATTTACTTGAGTATTATCTTATTTTGGATACTTAAAGGCTCCATTCACACTAAGGCGTTTTTTTTTTGTTTTGTTTTATGCTTTTTGCATTTTGCAGAAATGCTGCACATTTTTCTTGGGTTCTATGGAACATGTTTACATCAAAGCATGTTAGGTCCTCTGCGTTTTTGGAAAGGGTCAGCGCAGTGCCGGCCCAAGACATTGTGCTGCCCGGGACCAAGAATGAAATGCTGCCCCCCCCCCCCAGAAAAAAAATCACGCCAACCAAAAGGCCCCCACATTCATTATTTTATATCATGATAACTAAAGGGGACCCGTCATGGCTCTATACATGTATAAAGGAGTATAAAGAGGACCTGTCATGGCTCTATACATGTATATAGAGGACCTGTCATTACTCTTTACACGTAAAGGAATATCAAGAGGACCTGTCATGGCTCTATAAATGTATATAGGACTATAAAGAGTACTTGACATGGCTCTATACATGTATTAAGGAATATAACAAGGGCCTGTCATGGCTCTATAGATGTATAAAGAGGACCTGTCATGGCTCTATACATGTATAAAGGAGTATAACAAGGGCCTGTTATGGCTCTATAGATGTATAAAGAGGACCTGTCATGGCTCTATACATATATATAGAGGACCTGTCGAGACTCTTTACATGTAAAGGAATATAAAGAGGACCTGCTATGGCACTATAAATGTATATAGGAGTATAAAGAGGACCTGTCATGGTTCTATACATGTATAAAGGAGTATAACGAGGGCCTGTCATGGCTCTATAGATGTATAAAGAGAACCTGTCATGGCTCTATACATGTATAAAGAGGACCTGTCATGGCTCTATACATGTATATAGAGGACCTGTCGAGACTCTTTACATGTAAAAGAATATAAAGAGGACCTGCCATGGCTCTATAAATGTATATAGGAGTATAAAGAGGACCTGTCATGGCTCTATACATGTATAAAGGAGTATAACGAGGGCCTGTCATGGCTCTATAGATGTATAAAGAGGGCCTGTCATGGCTCTATAGATGTATAAAGAGGGCCTGTCATGGCTCTATAGATGTATAAAGAGGGCCTGTCATGGCTCTATACATGCATATAGGCGTATAAAAGGACCTGCCATGGCTCTATACATGTATCCAGGAGTATAAAGGGACATGTGAATTGCCGGCGGCCACAATGTCTTTTGTGCAAACTAATTAATGTACGCTAATTGTGTTTTTTTTTGGTACCAAAAATATGTAGAAGAATACATATTGGCCTAAACTGAAGAAAATAGTTTATTTTTCAAAATGTTGGGGATATTTATTATAGCAAAAAGTTAAAAAATATATATATTTATAGCACAAAAAATAAAAACCGCAGAGGTGATCAAATATCACCAAAAGAAAGCTCTATTTGTGGGGAAAAAAAGACATCAATTTTATTTGGGTAGCGGAGCTGGCGGAACGGGCTGGCGGGCATCAGTATGCTGCCCCCCTAAAAGTGCTGCCTGGTACCCATGGTACCACCCGGTCCCATCATAGGGCCGGCCCTGGGTCAGCGACTTTTTTAAATGCAAAACAGTCCTTTTTTGCTTTTATTTATTTTTTTATTCCATGGGGCTGCAGAAAAGCATGTAGTGCTTTTTGCAGCCGCGACTTAGCATTTTGTGTTTTTCAGCCTAGGTTCACATTGGAGCAATTTGTCATGCGATTTGAAAGATCAAATCGCATGACAATTTGCAGCCTATTGGCGGCAATGGCACAGTTCCAATTGGTGCCACACCGACTTTACGATGCCGCACTGATTTGCAAAAGTAGTTCCTGCACTACTTTTGACGATTACAGGTGCAACTTCAATAGACATATAGCTAGATTCAGAGAGAGTTACGCTGGCGTATCAGTAGATACGCCGTCGTAACTCTGAATCTACGCCGTCGTAAATTTAAGCCTATTCTGGAAACCAGATACGCTTAAATTAGGCTAAGATACGAGCGGCGTAAGTCTCCTACGCCGTCGTATCTTAGGGTGCATATTTACGCTGGCCGCTAGGTGGCGCTTCTGTTGTTTTCTGCATCGAATATGCAAATGAGCAAGATACGCCGATTCACGAACGTACGTGCGCCCGTCGCAATTAGTTACGCCGTTTATGTAAGACATATGCCGGCGTTAAGATGAAGCTGCTCTCTAGGTGGCGCAGCCCATGCAAGGTATGGACGTCGGAACAAGCGTATCTTTTTACGTCGTTTGCGTAAGTCGTACACGAATAGGGCTGTGCGGAAGTTACGTTCACGTCGTAGGCAGTGTTCGACGTATCTTAGGCATTCTATCCGACGCATGTGCACTGGGATACGTCCACGGACGGCGCATGCGCCGTTCGTTCAAAACTTAATTTACGCGGGATCATGCTTAATTTCCCTAAAACACGCCCACCTCTTCCTCATTTAAATTAGGCGCGCTTACGCCGGCACATTTACACTACGCCGCCGTAACTTAGGACGCAAGTGCTTTGTGACTACAGCACTTGCCTCTCTAACTTGCAGCGACGTAGCGTAAATACCATACGCTACGCCCGCACAAAGTTACGCTGCCCTACCTGAATATGGCCAATAGTGTATGAAGCCACACAAATGTCTATCAAGTGGCACCTGAAATCGCACTGACCTTGCTACTTTGATATTGCGCTACTTCAAGTGAAGTAGCGCAATTTCAAAGTAGCATCAATGTGAACAAGGGCCAAATCTGCCCAACAACACATATCCCCGCAATAAGGCATAAAAAAAAAATGCAAATCACGGCAAAATCACGGTGAGCCCTGGCTCACACTGACATGTCAAATCGGTGGCATTTGTGAATTGCCGGCAATGGCACTATCCTGATCGGTGTGAAACCATATCTGCGGCACTACACCGATTTTAAGTTTCTGTACTACTTTTTGCAAAACTGCACAGATGTCTCTGTAATCGCGGCCGAAATCGGGACTGACAAGCGGGAGTGAAATCATTCCCACAGCCCAGTGTGAACCTGGGCTACAGCCCCTTGCACACTACCATGACTTTGAATTTGTGCGATTTTGCGTCCGTGATTTTGACACGATTTTTCCACGATTTCAGGGAGACTTGAGGTCTATAAATCTGAACTTGCATCAAAGTCTGACCAATGTAGTGCAGGGACTACTTTGAAGTCGGCACGACTTGAAGTCGCACTAATATGAATGGTTGTCATTCGAAATCATGGGGAACGTCATGCTACTTTGCGTTCCCAAATTGTACAAGTGTGAAAGGGGCAATAGGCACTAGGGGCAATTCACACTAACGCGACTTCAAAGTCACACGATTTTGCCACAATTTTGATGCAATTTTTAACGCGATTTCAGGGAATGCCTTTGTAACTCGCATCAAAGTAGGACCAAAGTAGAGCAGGGACTACTTTGAAGTTTGCACAACTTGAAGTCGTATTAATATGAATGGTTGTCTTTGGAAATCACGGGGAATGACTTGTCATGTGACTTTTCAGTCCCAAGTCGCAGAACAAGATGTACAAGTGTGAAAGGGGCCTAAGGCCTGATTCACACCTATGCAGCAACTTCAAAGTAGTTCATACTGTACACTACATTGGTCCGACTTTCATGCAACTTGAGGGCCATAGACTTCATAGATTTTAACCCTCAGGAGTTGCATGAAAGTCGTACCTGAAGGTTATACAATACAACTTGTGTGCACCGGTTGTCCATTATCACTGGCCAAAGTCATATCCAAGTTGCGCCCATCCAAAGTTGCATTAAAGTTGCACTCCAAAGTCGGCACGACTTTGGAGTCGCACAAGTGTGAATGGAGCCTAATTGAGCAAGTTGAAGTTAGAAGCTGATTGGTTACCATGCACAGCTTCTGAGTGCTCCAGTTTGAGGCCCCTTTCACACAGGCTGTCCAATCAGGTCCACCTGTCAGTTCCACTGACATCCGCGGCCATCCGTTTTAATTATGTCTGCCAAAAACATAAGGATGGTGATCCTATTCTTCATCTGTCTGACGGATCAGATGGAAATGGACAGGCGGTCCGTTTCCATCCCATTGCCCCATCAGCAGCGAGATCCCCCCTCTGAGCAAGCGGATTCGGTTTAGCAGAGGCACCCATGTGAAATGGTCCTTAGCAGGGGCGGACTGACAACTCATGGAGCCCCTGGATAATAGAAGATTATGGGGCCCCCGGGCTTACAGATGGCCACCACGCCAGGAGGCATTGCATAGGCAGGGCAGCTAAAATCTCAGGATTTTCACATCAAAAGCAAGTTGGTTTTGGACATATCAAAACACAGAATTTTACATACTGTTCCTGGTTTTATTGAGCCTGGAAACCCTGATGGGGCCCCCTAGTGGCATAGGGGCCTCGGGCAGTGCCCGAGAGTCCCAATGGTCAGTCCACCCCTGGTCCTTAGTAAACCTCTCATAATGCCTGTCCATCTCCCATGTTTCTGACATATGTCTGCGATATCTGACATATACCACGCTGGATGGCCAACCCCACCATATCTGATTGCCAGCTTCCAATAGCTTCTGGCGTTTATGTAACATTCCTAGGGGAAGCATTTGTCTCTTATGAGTCTCATATGAGCCACCAGAACCAGCAATCATCTTTCATTGAGGTTGATTTACTAAAGGCGATCAGGCTGTCCTGATCTTTTCAAAGGATCTTTCTTCAGAGCTCAGTAAATGAGGTGTAGCCCTGGTGCAAAAAGGCTATTTCTCTATTGTCTGTGATTGGTTATTCTTTTGCAAAGTGAAATCTCATCGTATTTAATAAGGTAATTTTGCAAAATAAAAAGCCTATTTACCTTGAGTAAAATAACTTTCTGCCTTGGCAGTTCAAAACCCATCAAAGCTTGGGATCGCATCGCAGTATCCAGGCAAAGTTACTTACCTTGTCCCCTGGATCCTGCGATGTCTCCCCGCTGTGTGTGCGAGCCGTGTCCTCCTCCGCCTGATTCACAGTGCCCATGTGCCGAGCTCCGTTCCCTGCGAGCGTTGCGACGCCCAGGACGGAGCCAGGCGCCAAATAAAAAAAATGAAAAACACACAATACATACAGTACACTGTAATCTTACAGATTACAGTACTGTATATAATTATTTCACATGCCCTTTGTCCCTAGTGGTCTGTCCAGTGTCCTGCATGTAGTTTTATATTATAAAAACTGTTCTTTCTGCCTGGAAACTGTAGATTGTCCATAGCAACCAAAAAGTGTCCCTTTACGTCAAAAGTGCTTTTAGAGCAGCTAGAAAACAGCGATAATAAATTAGAATCACTTGCAGAATTAAATGATAGCGATTTGTGGGGAAATTCGTCATCAAACACTGAAGCCTCGTACACACGACCGAGGTACTCGGCGGGAAAAACACATCGTTTTCCTCGTCGAGTTCTTGTTAGGCTTGTCGAGGAACTCGACGAGCCAATTTTCTCCATTCCCGTCGAGGAAAAAGAGAACATGCTCTCTTTTTGGCTCGTCGAGTTCCTCAACAGTTTTCTCGCTGAAAAATGTACACACGACCGGTTTCCTCGGCAAAAAAATATCTCCCACCAAATTTCTTGATGGATTCTGCCGAGGAAACCGGTCGTGTGTACGAGGCCTCAAACTAATGACAGCGACAATTCTACAACTGAGCAAATTTCAGTGTTTTTGATTTCATTACATTATTGAATAATTTTTATTATTATTATATTATTATTTGTTATAATTATTTATAGTTATTTATTATATTATAATTTATGATTTTGTGTTTCAAACTTTATCATACCCGGGATGTCTACTAGTCTCTTGTTTGGACAGATTTAAGTGAGTTATTCCTAAGAATTATGGGCCAGATCCACAGAGAAATAGATGGGCGCAGCGTATCAGAGATACGCTACGCCGCCGTACCTTACCTGGCGGAATTTCGAATCCTCAACGATTTTGCGCTGTAAGTTACGGTGACGTAGTGTATTTCTGGTGGCGGATTTCAAATTGGGCGGGTAGGGGGCGTGTTTCATTTAAATGGACGCCGAAGTATTGCATCTACGATCCAAAGGCGTACGAAGTGGTACGCCTGTCGGATCGAACCCAGATGCCGTCGTATCTTGGTTTGAGGATTCAAACTAAAGATACGACGCAGGTAATTTGAAAGTACGCCGGCGTATCAGTAGATACGCCGGCGTATTCTGTCTGTGGATCTGCCCCTCCAGGTCTACAATATAAAACGCCAAATTTCCATGCAAAACATTGTACCACTTTCAGCACCTAAAATCTGACATAATCATACCGCCAGGGAGGTTAATAGGCTGGGTATTGTTTTGTTTTTGTTACCCTAGTTTCATATTTTTAGCCAAAGCAGCAGAAAATGTCAACCTATAAGTTTTAATATGCCCACCGATTTGCTAATAAATAGAATAATTAACAATGTATATTTTTCTGATGAGTATTTGCGTCAGCAGTATTGTGGATTTATTCTGTCAATCCTATGAAATGAGCATTAGCAGAAGAAGTAATTTACTATATTGCTAACTTATATTTACTGCTACTATGACAGCAATAATAAAAGCCTCCTATGACACTAAGTGAATATCAATGGACAGTCATGCTGGAGTTACCTTTGTGACATGATGGTAAAAAATGACATCGCTGGGAGCGCTGCCTGGGCAATGTAACTGAACTAATAAGTGTTCTATAGTATGATAAGCAAGAGGCATGCACACCTAAAGGGATACTGGAGAGGCGTTTATTCTATAGAACACCAGCTATATATTATTCTAACAATCAGCACAAGGCGAATGATGTCACAAACACCCTCAGAGCCCATGGAGCAAACTTCTAATGTGAATGTAGTAAAAGACTTAAAAGCCCAACATGATCATGGGTCCAGATGCAGCTCTTGAATCTACATTTACAAACTGCAAAAGGAAAAAAAAAAATGTTAAACTATTTTTTTTTTAACTGGATATGTGCTCACGAAGTGATGGACCACAGGGTAGGTGAATAGAAGAAAGGAGTGCAACTAGAAGCTTTTATATTGCAACTATTGTCTGATATTTTTGTAATATAATTGCCAGCATTCGAGCCCTGATGACAAGGGGAGTGCAAAGCGCTTACCCTCCAAAATGCATTGTGATTAGCCTCCTGATCTTCATTAATACATTCTTACTGGCCTCATTAAATAACTCTATAGAGATAAGCCTTATTCATAAAAAAAAGCATAGCTAAAAACAACCGGGTTTGTATGTTTCTGTGCGCTATCAAAGATCCAGCAAGTGATGATGCCAGGGCCCATGTCACTGTACCCACAAGGGGCCCATGAGTGGAAAGACGCGACCCAATAATGACAGTGAGCTTCCCCTGGACCAATTTGCCAAGGATAAGCAGAGTTGTAACAAAAAAAACATGTATAATAACATACTAGACAAAAAATTCAATGGATCAGTTAGCATCAGGTGGAAAATAAGCTTTCCAGCCCTTGCTCTGCCTCCGCTGTCCAATAGTGGGAATTACTCCAATTCAAGGCCCAGCAGAGAGTCTAAACCTGGAGCAGGAAAAAGGCCACAGGGGACAGTATGTGGAATCTTGGCACTGAATGACTTGAGAAGTGTCTGAAAAACAGGTAATGTATCATACAGCTGGGTTTAACTGGTAAGTCCAGTCCGGATGAGGCCTCCGGCTTCTCATTGGAAAGCCTGGAGAGGCACCGATCCACTAGGATGATTTTTATATTATAGGGAATCCCAAGGTCCACAATATGCAGAGGGGCAGTGTCATGTGGGACTTAGCCCAGATGATTGACGTCTTGAGAAAAACTTCCCCTCGGCGGATAATGCGCGTCACGAGTTTCCAAAAGTAGCCGAACTGCGAGTCGGCTCTATACGGCGCCTGCGCAGTCAGCTCTACACGGCTCCTAGTCGGTGCGAAGGCGCCGTATAGAGCCGACTCGCAGTTCGGCTACTTTCGGAAACTTGTGACGCGCCTTAGCCGCCGGGGGAAAGTTTTTCTCAAGACGTCAATCATCTGGGCGAAGTCCCACATGACACTGCGCCTCTGCATAGGAATGCCTACTCCCGCGGGAGTGAGTACCCGGAAGCCAGGTGGAAAATAGCAATAATACAGTATGTACAGCAAAAAAACAAAAACAAACAGCATACTGTTAATGTTGGAAGTATGCATAACGTAATGTTATATACATGTTTTTAGGGTGAACCTCCGCTTTAAGGTGCTCTGCTAAATCTGGTGTCTCACAGCAATGTAAGGGCCCTTTCACACGGGTGGACCATTCAGGTCCGCCTGACATTTTTTGTAGGGTAACCTTGGGCCTGGGACTTGGGTGCAGCTTGGAGCCCTTGAAAAAGCATGAACAATCTGGAAAGGAGGCACAAGAGGAGTCAGAGAGGTCAGCAGGAGCTAGTCTTGCTGGGCAAGTCTTCAAGAGGGAACCACCTGTTTCATGTGCAGTCGGGAGGACTGGAGAGGCATGACATAGAGAACTGAAAGGAGACAGTCAGAGCTGGGTGCGGAGCCAGTCAGGAGGATTGCAAAGTCAAGCAGCTGCAGCCAGGAGGGCTGCCAGGGACTGACTGGGAGCAGTAGTCCACCAGTCGGACAACTTAGACTAAGGACTTTTCATTTCTTGCTACACCGTAGGGGCCCCTGGTCCCTGCCTACAAAAGGCAATTGCTAAGAGCTGGCTGAGCCAGTGTCAGGCCTAAACATGTGCTAGCTGCTCCAGGGAGATAAATAGTTGTGCAGGAGGAAGGAAGAGGAATAGCATGCAAGCAAGGAAAGTGCTGGAGGAGACTGGAGTGGTAACTTGTACAGAGAAGTGTATAAAGTTGTCCCAATTGATTAATATACAATCTGCCAATTGATTGATATAAAATCTGCCAATTGATTGATATACAATCTACCAATTGACTGATTTACAATTTGCTGGGCATCTAATAATTCCATTTTTCTGCCTGAGGCCGCGTACACACGGTCGGTGAAAAACCGTTGAGAATGGACCGAAGTTCAGTTTCATCGGTCCAAACCGACCATGTGTACGGCCCATCGGTCTTTGGTCCTTCGAACCAAAATTTTAAAACTTGCTTTAAAATCGAACCAATGGACCGCTGACCGATCGGTCCAAACCGATGGTTAGTACACAAAAGCAATGGTTCAAAACCCGCGCATGCTCAGAATCAAGTCGACACATGCTTGGAAGCATTGAACTTCGTTTTTTTCAGGAAGTCGTGTGTTTTACGTCACCGCGTTCTGACCCGATCGGATTTGGAACTGATGGTGTGTACACACATCAGACCATCAGGCCACTTCAGCGGTGGACTGATGAAAACGGTTCGTCGGACCATTCTCATCGGATGAACCGGTCGTGTGTACGTGGCCTCAGAGTGACTGAGGAATGAATGCTGGGCTGGGCAGGGTGACAAGTGGGCCAAATCACTTAGCAGCCCCTACAGGGGTATCACTATGTAGAAATATCCATACCTAGAATCATAGGTGTGCGCAGCCTATTGCATTAGGGTGTGCACCCCAAAGCTCCAACACATATGGGTTTGGCATATTTACCGGCCTCTTCCCCACTCTCCATCCTGAAACAATGGGGGGAAGGGGGAGCAAGGGAGCACATGGGGGATCCAGACAACAGAAGGAAGAGTAACAGGGAAAGAAGAGGTGGCATATATTAGTACCAATCCCCTATATTTAACTCCTGTGGGCTAGATTCAGCAAGCATTTACTTTGTAATTTCAAATCTGCGTCGGCGTATCGTTACGCCGATTCTCCAAGGCAGATACGTCTAAAAAATAGGCTTCCTCCGCCGACGTAACTTGAATGCGGCGGCGTATAATTGTGTGCAATATTACGTTGGCCGCTAGGGGCGCTTCCGTTGTTTTCGGCGTAGAGTATGCAAATTACCTAGCTACGTCGATTCACAAACGTACGTGCGCCCGGGGGTAGTTTTTTACGTTGTTTGCGTAAGGCGTTTTCGGCGTAACGTTGCTCCTGCTATTAAGGTGGCGCAGCCAATGTTAAGTATGGACGTCGTTCCCGATTCGAAATTTTAATTTTTTACATCGTTTGCGTAAGTCGTTCGCGAATAGAGCTGGACGTAATTTACGTTCACGTCGAAACCAATACGTCGTTGCGGCGTACTTGGGAGCAATGCACACTGTGATATGTACACGGACGGCGCATGCGCCGTTCGTAAAACACGTCAATCACGTCAGGTCATCACACATTAGCATAAAACACGCCCCCCTTCCACATTTGAATTACGCGGGCTTACGCCGGCCCCATTTACGCTACGCCGCCACAACTTACGGAGCAAGTGCTTTGTGAATACTGCACTTGCTCCTGTAAGTTGCGGCGGCGTAGCGTAAATACGATACGCTGCGCCGCCGTAACATTAAGCGCAGCTACCTGAATCTAGCCCTGTGGCAGCTGAATATTGACAAAAGGGAGAGAAGGAGAAGCCTACTTTCAGCTGCTGCAGGAGGAAAATACAGATCTCTTCCACTAAATTCCACCTCCGCCACCTGTCCTGTCCAGGTTCTGAGGGTTGACAAGGAAGGATTGTGGTTTACCTATCACCTGTCCACCACTGACAGGTTGCCAACCCCAGGATTAGGGTGTGCCCAGGCACACCTGGCACAACCCTTGCGCACGCCTATGTCTAGAATTCATCTTTAATGTACTCCAAATTTATTGAACTGACATGTGAACGTTATACATAAACACACCAAGGCATGTGATTCCAGGGCAGTGGTGCCAACCTACCAGATCAAAATTTACTGACATGACACCCAATATATACTGGCACAGCCAAGTATTTATTGGCATTTCCAAAAGTTACAAAGTTACAGTTTTTCTGCTACAAACAAGTACAATATGCAATTAGTAATTTGATTTAAGGGAGCTATTAAGACAGAAAACATATTTCTTATTTTATTTTCAATATAGTAAGTAAGTAGCTCAGGGACAGGACTCAGGAAGGCATGAAATTAGAATGGGCAGGCACACACTAATGAAATTGACTCTCATAGTATCACTGACAGCAGTATGCAACAGCACAGATGATGATGATGACGCCTCATCGACACAACATGTCCCCTCCTGAGTCACAATGACAGCCTCTCTCCACACCAGGTGATCCCTTCAGTCCACTCCAAACAGCACAGGCAATCCCACTCCCGGCTTGACTTGCACCCATCCAGAGGCAGCTCTAGGCTTTGTGAGGCCTTAGGCAAAATTTAGACATGAGGCCCCACTCACACCCTTTGCAGGGGTAAAGGAAGAACCCTGAGGCGGAGCATCTTATTACTGCTGCTGCTTGTGTGGGTGGGGTGTGTACTGCGCCAACCCCATGGAATGAATATGAGAGGAGGGTCAGCAGGGATTGGCACAGTACACATCCCACCCACACAAGCAGCAGTAATCAGGGTTCTTTCTTAGCCCCTAAAAACATGGGGATGGGAACCATGGTGCAGCGGAGAATGGAGAAGGAGGAGGGGGAAGAAGGAGTGGGTAGGAGATGAGGGATGGTTAGAGGAGAACTGGCCTGAAACTGGGGGATCCTGGTCTGGGGGAGAGGGAGAAGGGGAGAAGGAAAGAAAGAAAGATAAAAGGAGAAAGGGATGGAGGGAGGGAGGGTGAAAGTAAGATAGAAAAAAGGAGAGAGGGATGGAGGTAAGGAGAAAGAAAGAAGGAAAGAGGGAAGGAGAAAGAAAAAAAAGAAAAAAGGAGAGAAGGATGGAGGAAGGGAAAAATAAAGAAAGAAAAAAGGAGAAAGGGATGGAGGGAAGGAGAAAGAAAGAAAAAAGGAGAGAGGGATGGAGGGAGGGAGAAAAAAAGAATAAAGAGAGGATTGAGGCAGGGAGAAAGAAATAATAAATAGAGGATGGAGGGAGGGAGAAAGAAAAAAGAGGGATGGAGGGTAAAAGAAAAAAGGAGGGATGGAGGGTGAAAGAAAAAAGAGGAATGGAGGGAGAAATAAAAAAAGAGGGATGGGGGAGAAAGAAAGAATAAAGAGAGGATGGAGGGAGGAAGAAAAAGAAAAAAAAAGAGAGGATGGAGGGAGGAAGAAAAAGAAAAAAAAAGAGGGATGGAGAAAGAAAGAAAGAAAGAGAAAGGGAGGAAAGAGAGGGCTGGAGAGATGGAGAAAGAAAGAAAGAAAGAGGGATGGAGAGAGGGAAAAAGAAAAAAAGAGGAGAGCAGGATTTAAGATTAGGCGGTGTACAGAGTGCAGGATTTAGGAGTGCGTGGTGTACGGAGTGCAGGATTTAGGAGTGAGTGGTGTATGGAGTGCAGGATTTAAAAGTGCATGGTGTACGGAGTGCAGGATTTAGAAGTGCGCGATGTACGGAGTGCAGGATTTAGGAGTGCACGTGAACAGAGTCCAGGATTTAGGGGTGCTTGGTGTACAGAGTTCAGGATTTAGGAGTGCACGGTATACAGAGTCCAGGATTTAGCAGTGTGCGGTGTACTGAGTGCAGAATTTAGAAATGCGCGGTGTACTGAGTGCAAGATTTAGGGGTGCGCAGTGTACAGAGTCCAGGATTTAGCAGTGCGCGATGTACGGAGTCCAGGATTTAGGAGTGTGCGGTGTACTGATTGCAGGATTTAGGAGTGCGCGGTGTACTGAGTGCAGGATTTAGGAGTGCGCGGTGTACAGAGTCCAGGATTTAGGAGTGCGTGGTGTACTGATTGCAGGATTTAGGAGTGCGCGGTGTACTGAGTGCAGGATTTCTGAGTGCGCGGTTTACAGAATGCAGGATTTAAGAGTGCGTTGTGTACGGAGTGTAGAGATCAGGAGAGCGCTATGTACAGTGTGCAGAGTTAAGGTGCATGCTATGTACAGAAGGAACAGTTCATGACTGCATTTCTCACTAGTCACTTTAAATCAAAAATTACTCCCCCAAATCCTCATCCTACACAGGATTGACATTGCTCTTCCAGAAAAAGTCCCCCACCCAAACCGTCTTCCCCTGTCATAAATTCTATTGTTTATCCTCCCTAATTCTAAATGTCCCATCACAGACCTCAGATACAGCGTGGGCTCAGGCTCCATGAAGGCAGAAGATGTTCTCTCTCCCAGGCTCCTCCTCGTGTGGTCTGTTAGAGCTGAGAAGGAGCCTAGGAAAAGTGTCCCTGGCTTCTTTTACACTGGGTGGCAACTGGCATGGGAGATGCTGCAGATGCCAGCAAGTGCATCGTTTGAATGCACACCTGACACGTGTCAGACCCCTCCCTGCCTACCGGGTGGGTAGGGTTCATTGCGGCCATCTGGAGAGTTGTGCTGTCACTTCTGCAGAAGCCCGGCTTCTGTATTTAGACATGACAGCGATGACCGGAAAGGAACGCCACCCTGGTGATTGATCACAGGCAAATTAGGTAGCCACGAGGCCCCTGTGTGTGTAAGGCCTAAGCCGACCGCCTTATTTGCCTACTTAAAGAGCCGCCTCTGCACCCATCGCGCACACGAGGCTCCGGCCGCTCCGCTTGGCTCCCTTGCACCATGACATTACACAACATACTCAGGTACCGCCTCCGCCAGACCTGCCCCCCACCAAAGCCACCCAAACACACTGTAGCAGGTAGTCAGATGGTCTCAGGTGGCCGAGTGTCACAGCCATATTTTTTAAGGGTAACCTTTTCCTGGCACTGGGATTTACAGGAGAAAAATGTCAAGTTTTTTACTAGCTGCCAGTACAAATATTGACAGTTGGCAACACTGTTCCATGGCCTGTAGTCTCAGGCAACTGAAAATGATAGTAAGTTCTTAAAGCTCTAAAGAATTCCAAAATACATTTTGTTTTATTTCAGCTTTTTAACAGCTTTAAAGTGGAGTTCCACCCATAAATATAACATTACATCAGTAGTTTTAAAAAAATGTCATTAGTCCTTTACGAAATTTTTTTTTTTTTTTAGATGCCTTCAAAGTGTTGTTGCTAGGCAGAATAGTTAATCTTCCCACTTCCTGCACCTAGGTGATTAATGCTTCCTAACCTACACCGCACAGACTCCTGGGAATGTAGTGGGTGTAACTTTCCAGGAGTCTGTGCACTCCCCAGTCTCAAAGAATCATGTGACTTGGACAGCACAGGTGCTGAAACCTGATCTGACACTGCTTGTGCAGCACTGAGCATGTGCGAGATCTGCAAGGCTGAAATCCAGGAAGTCATACAGTCTGGCTTCATGATGTCCACACTTAAGATGGCCCCAGTCAATTTCTATTTTATAAAGTGTCTAAATGCTGTAACAACCTAACAAAACGGACCTTAGTTTACAGACTAACTTTACTAAAATACATTAAGCTTGTGTATTACAGGGGTATTTATATTTAAAAAGTGAAATTGTGGCCGGAACTCCGCTTTAAATTTCCAACCAGGTGATTGCTGATCCATAAGTCTACTCCAGCCCAATTCTTTTTTTTTTTTTATGATACAGTGGATGAAATATTATAGCTTCTGTTGGATTTTTATTACTGAAGGCTGTCGGTTTGCCCATTGGAAAGATTTTTTTTTAATCATTTTATCAGAAAGACCAGACCTGATGAGTAATCAAAAAACACCTCTATTGTAAGGTGGGGAAAGATTAGAACACCCTTCCTGCATTTTTCTTGCCCTGGTCAACCATAATGAATGAAAAACTAACTGGGTTTCTAACCCTTGACTACTCTATCCATAAAAGACAAAAGAAAAACTTTGAATTAGAGTGGTTTGTTTGTTTTCAAATGTGTAAAGCCATATTTTTTCTTAGTTTTGTATAGAGAAGGGAATGGTTAAACACAATACGAAGTGATAGGGAATTTCTCCACAGTGAGGGAAATTCCTTTTTAGAGTGCTGGCACTTGATCAAGTGTTAAAGGCGTGCACAACCTATTGTATTAGAGTGTACACCCCAAAACTCAACACATACTACCGATCACTGGGAAGGGAAGGGGCCGGTAAGTTACATATTTACCTGCTCCTTCTCCCACTCATCCTAAAACATCCCCGCAGCAACAGCCGGAGGGAGAGGAGAGTAGGGAAGCAGGATGAGTTGCGAGGGGAAGCAGGAGGGGGGCCAGCGCAGTAGGGGGAATTTGTGCTGCACAGTGTGATTAGGGTGTGCCTGGGCACACCTGGCACACCCTGTGCTCACGCCTATGTCAAGTGTCCTTAAAACCCACTTCAAGTTTTTATTTTTCTATCTTTGCCCCATTGTGTGATTTCCCTTCACTTTCTGCCCTGGAGATACAGTAGAATAGGAAGTGAGAGGAAATCTCCCCAAAGTAAGGAAAATCCCCATTTTAACAGTTGACTGTCCCCATTGGACGATGTCCCACCCCCCATCTCTTTCTGATCTGGTGACAACACAAACTGTTTTACCCTTTTTAGCTTTCAATCTTGAGAACAGTATTCATCAGGATAAATGGAGCAAGTGTGTTAACCCAGAAGGGTCACAAATAGCACATACAGAGGTTCCAACCTTTCCTCTCTCTATCCAAAACGAAAAAAACAAGTTTTGACTTGCATACGCTTTAAATAAATATGAAGAAAATAAAAAAAATATTAGAAAATATTTGAATGCCCATTTCAAGGATAGTGTAAGGAAAGGACGGAGTGTCAGGGAAATGTCCGTAGTAGAAGTACTGGCAATCTTGCCAGTAGAAGAAATGGCCATAGAAGAAGTACTGGCAATCTTGCCAGTAGAAGAAATGGGAGCCATAGGCTCATCATGTGACAGGAAGATCCTTCCTGATGCCTATTTAAAGAGAGCTCTGACCATCAGGCGGTGCTGACTGGTCTTCAGCTTGTACCCTGATATCCTGAACCTTACTGTTACCTTGCTGATCTCCTGTTGCTGAACCCGGCTTGCCCTGACCCTATTCCTGAACTCTGTTATTCCCTGACTACCGGTTTCTGATCCTGGCTACTCACCTGACGCTGCTACCGCCTGCTGCTTGGTACCTCGCTGCCCACCTTCCACTTGACCCGGCTTTCTGTATGACCCCGCATCTGCTTCCTGTGCTGAGCCCTGGCAACCCCCCAGTGTCTGCGACTTGCTCCTGCGACTTCCTGCGACTTCCTGCTACAAGTCTTCCAGGAACTACACCTCATCTGATATCCAGCGTCACTGCTCCCGTGGGGTGCCTCCTACTCATCCCGGCTCGCACCTCCCGCTACTGCTGTCGGACTCTTCATCTGCAGGCACTCGTGTTCCTCCTGTCCCTCGGTGTCCTCTGTTTCATTTCCAGCGGTGCCAGGACGGGAGATACAAGAGAGACCGACCTCGTCATCTCAGTCTCCCATCAGGTACATGACAGATATTCCCACTCCCTCTAACTAATCGCTACGATTAAAAACCATCCAAATGCCCATTTTACTTACCTGAAGTCAAGGTCCCATGACAATCCTGCTCACTTCTTCTCTTTATTCCTGGTGTCCTTCTTTACATGTCCACATCACTGCCAGCTGGATGTGGACATCTCCTGTTGGTGGAAGTGACACTTTCAGTAGCTGGGTCCTCTTTCATAGGCTCCAGAGGTAGGAGAACTCACTGTGGTGAAGCAGGGAACAGTGCCCAAGAAGATAGCAAGCAGGGAATGCTTGGTCCCTTTGAGCAGGAAATTATCTCTGCTCATAGAGGAAACGGTAACTTTAAACCATTACACTGCAGGAGGGTTTAGGAAGAGGTGTTTGAAATCAAGACTGAGCAGTAAGGTATTTTATGCACCATTTAAATTTCATTTTTGCCTGAAGTTGGGCTTTATTTATTATGTATGCACTATTTTGTCCCTGATAATCCCTTTGTAATAAAGTTTATAACTTTCTTTACTACAAAGTAAATTTTCCTGCCAGGTCAACTACCATTCACCTCTGGCATTAAAGAGCAATAGCCAGTGGATTATTTTTCAAGGAACACGTAAGGCATCTAAGCCAAGGACCCACAAAGGAGAGTGAAATAATGTTTTTCAGAATGCTCTCAGCTGTGCTTTGGTAAAAAAGTAAAAAGTTCTCCCTACAGCTTTCCTTGGAAAATGTTGTATTTTTCCGGCACACATGAATACTTCATGCACTCTCCTTAATCATTTTGCTGCCCAACCATTTTTTTCATTTTTTTATTTTTAGACATATTTTCGTAATATTGCACATTACAGACTGGAAAACTCAATAACGATTACCATTCTATACATTTCCTTAAAGCAGAGAACCTATAGGTGTGTGAAGGAATATCTGAAATGTTGAGCATAAATGGTATTGATGTACTGTATGTCCTACTGTAGCACTCCCTTACCCTGGGTGTTGTGTGATAACCCCCAAGCGACTTGAGAGGCTAGCATTTTAACCTAACAGGGTGGATCCTTGGCTTACAGTAGGGTAAGCAAACAGTTGAGAGTTAGTCATAGTCACTTAATTTTTTTGCAGTTTTGTGGCTGAATTATTTGTGTAGACAGTGTTAGGGGTAAAGGGTAACCAAAAAGAGCAACATACCCGGCTTTGTGGAATCAATAGTTGCTATGCCACTCCAAACTTCTCTCTTTCATTGTACCTCCAGCTCCCATTGGGTGCATGCTGTGCTTAGACGTTCACTCATGCCGTCACTGTCATCATTATTTAGCAATAAATGGAAGAGTTACAAAATATAGTCTTGCATGTCCACTCTAAGGCCTCGTACACACGACCGGACATGTCCGCTGAAACTGGTCCGCCGATCAGTTTCAGCGGACAGATCCGATCGTGTGTACAGGCTAGCGGACAGATTTCCAGCGGACAAATGTTTCTTAGCATGCTAAGAAACATATCCGCTGGAAAGCTGTCCGGCGGACATGTCCGCTGGTTAGTACGTCTAACCAGCGGACCGAAATCCCGCGCATGCGTTGAATTGATTCGATGCATGTGTGGAAGCATTTAACTCGCGCGAGAGAGAACATCGGTGTCGTCCAACTCAGCGCGTTCTCTGTCCGCACGGATTTTGGTTTGATGGTGTGTACAGCCATCAGACCGAAATCTCCGAACGGACATGTCCGATGAAAACGGTCCGCGGACCATTTTCATCGGACATGTCCGCTGGTGTGTACGAGGCCTAACACATTTCACACTACAAAGGGGTCTGTCAGGGATCGGATGGGAGACTGATTTGATGAGGTCGGCCTCTCTTATATCTCCTGTCCTGGCTCCGCTGAAGGTGATACAGAGGAAGCCGAAGGACAAGAGGGACACGAGTGCCTGGAGCCGGGGGTCCCGGGAGAACAGCTTGGCAGGGTTCAGCGGCCTGGAGCAGACCGTGATGAGTTGCGTGATGAGTTGCGCAGGAACAGGTGATAGCCAGGCAGGTAACCAAGGGTTAACAGTGACCAAGGGCATAGACAGGAGCAAGGTCTCAGATAGCCAGGTTCGTCAGCAAGCAGGCAGTGAGGTACCGAATCATAGACAGAGCCAGAGTCAGGAAAGGAGCCGGGTCAGACTACTGGGAAGACATACAGGATCAAGCAGGATTTCAGAAACAAGCTGAAGATCAGTCAGCAAGGCACAAGAGCCCAGACACCCTTTAAATAGGCTGTCTGGCGCCAAACTGAATTAGGCTCGTACGTGTGCGTGCGTGCGTGCCCGTATCTGTGCGCATGCGTGCCCGCAATTGCGAGAACTGTGAGCCATTCTATGGCAAAGGCTATGCACTTGCGCACGTCTATGTGCAAAGCGTCTTACGGGAGTTCCCTGACAGGGTCTCTATGATTAAGTCCTTTGTGGTGGGAAACATGTTGGAGTGAAAAGTGGACAGGCAAGACTCTATGTTATGAATAATGTATTTATTTTATTCAATCTGGTTTTACATCGGTGACAGCATCTGTGTGAGACAAGTTAATTTCTATTTGACATGCATATCCCAGGATAGTGCATAGTGACTCTAGTTTATTTAGTAGCAGCCTCCCAGTAATAGAAAAGTTGATGGTGGCTATAATAGTAGCAGCCTTCCAGTTACAATAGATCCTTTAGGAGTAGCCAGATCTCAACAAAAGACCTCCAGACTTTAAGCAGGTGCTTTCTTGTACTAAAAACAAAGAAGAAATTCCGCGCTGGAAAAATAACAATAATAAACCTAAAAATTGCAAGCCAGCACTGGAGGATAAATTCAAATAGAAATCCCAATAATGATCAATAACAGTAAAGTGCAGCGCAAAGACATATAAATTAAACAGTGAAAAAATTGTGACAAAATACAATATACAAAAATATAACTATGATATTAACACAAGAAGAAATCCATAAAGTGCATCAGTGAAAAAAGTCCAAAAAGTGCTCCAAATAATGAAGTGACTGATTGTGATTATTTTCGAAATCGGTGACCAACAGGAAAGTTCCTCCACCAATAACTAAGGATGGCCCCTCACCTCAGCCATTCGACCATGGCTAGGTCACAAAACTTTTGAAAACCTCCAAGGTAAGTATACAGACGCCTCCAAGATAATAATAGGATATACAGCAGGCAGCAGACGGCTCAGCAATCCCCAAAGACCACGGAGAAGTATATAAAACAAAAAGGGGACAGACTAGTGCTCTCTGTCTTAAACTGGATTTAATAAGTAAAAATAAGTCAAACAAACTCACATAATGCGACACTCAGAGCCAAGTGTGGAGCGTAACAGCACAGCACGGAGCTCCAAGGCTTCCGAATCTTACACAGCTCACACCTTTCTTGTACTAAATGTTTTTTTTTTTTCTATAATGTAACATGCTCTGGGTTTTGTTATTATAACTGTATCGATGTGTGGAACCATTTGCTAACATTTAGGTCTATTACATTTTTGTCCTTGGTTGAGTCAGGGATCCAAGGAGTATGGAATTATATGGACTTGTGCTACCAGATGCTGGACTTTTAAGGATTGTTGCTATCAAATTATAGGTTTACTATCATTATTGGATCATTAAAGGACTTTTTAAAGACTTTACCACCTGACTCAGGTATGACTACCACAGAGGGCACTACAACAGGGTCACTTAGAGGACTTTGTCAGAAATGTGTGTGAAAATTTCTTGGAGAACTGCTTCTGTGTTACTTCCAACTACTTTATTAAAATAACTTTATCGTACAGTTTATCCGCCTGAAGTTATTAATGGGCACTATGCAGGGCGGTCTTAATGAGAGGGCACACCTGGGCACTGACCAGGGGCCCCAGCTGCATGGGGGGCCCCTGCACTTTGCCCAAAGCAGCTGGTCCTTGAGCCCACGCTGCCGCGAATTGGGGGCCCCATGATGGCACTGAGAGTGATAGATACACAGGGGAGGCAGTCTGCCTCCTACATACTTGATGTCTGTTTACTTGCACTGTCATCATTGTAGGGGCCCAGAGCATTACTTTGCCCAGGGGCCCATGATGCTATTAAGAAGGCCCTGGCACTATGCATGGCATATAAAAAAAAACAGGGTTTACTTAGGGGACAAGAGAAGTTAGAAAAAATACAATACAGAGGCCTTACATGCAGAGAAGCTATCTAAGGAGGCTATATTTACTGGGTTAATGAGAAGTGTGCTTCTTGTATCCAATAGCAACATATAGATCGTAGTCACTGGAGTGAGGTGACAGAACAGCTGAGTTTGTTGGAGCCCTAGGGAGAGGTGAACTGCAACAGAAGTTGTTTCTGTAGTGCATTAGTGTCAACAGTGTAGAAGTTTGGCCAAAGATTACAAAGAGTTAACGTGTGCTCCTGGAAGAGCCTTGCTTTTAAGCTGGAGCGCTGCCTTGATGCTGATTTCACAAGAATGTAGCCTCTGCCTGCCACAAGGTCCTCACTACCGGTTTGCTAAGCCCTGCCCACAACACTGCCACATTCTCACCAGGAAGCAGCAGCTTGGGAGGAAAGCAAAAACCTTTCTGGAAGGTTGCTCTAAGGCTTCATTTCCACTGGCGTTTTTACAGCCACTTTTCTGAGCGTTTTTTACAGCTTAAAAACGCCTGTCCATGTTATTCTATGGCATCATGCCCACATAGGCGTTTTTGAGCTGTAAAAAAAACGCGGGACCAGGGCGTTCTGTGGCTCCAGCAATAGAGCTGTAAAAACGCCAGACATTAAAAAACGCGCAAAAATGCTACCGCGGCGTTTTGAGCTCCAGCTCACAAAAAAATATATTTTTTTTTTACAAAATAAACATGGACAGGCGTTTTTAAGCTGTAAAAAAGGCTAAAGAAAGTGGCTGTAAAAACGCCAGTGGAAATGAAGCCTAAGGCTGCATTCACACCTAGGCGTACAAAATCGCGGCGTTTTGTCCCGCGAATTGCGGCGACAAATTGCGGCATTTTGTACCGCGATTTGCGGCATTTTGTACCGCGATTTGCGGCGACAAAACACAGCGATTGTGAATGCAGCCTTCACCCCCTCTATGGAGATGGTTCACATCTCCTATGCCGAACGCCGAAAGCCGCCTGAAAAAAAGGTCCGGGACTTGTTTTCAGGCGGCAGGCGTACGGCGTTCGGCGTTCAGCGTGGAGATGTGAACCATCTCCATAGAGGGCAATGTGAAATCATCCCTCCAGCGTCTCAGGGGCTGCTGCGGCGTCACACTACAGGCGTATATATGCCTAGGTGTGAACGGGGGCTAAATGTTTATTCTTTCTCCCCAGGTCACGTAAGTGTACTAAAGCTCACAGTGATTGGCCATGGCAGTTAGATATTCATAACCAGTGCTTTAACTGGGCCGGAACGCGGCGGTACTCAGTACCGCCACTTCCAAAAATGGCCCTGGAGAGTACCAGCACCTCTCCGTGCGCCCAGTACGTGGGTTTACAGTACCGGAACGCAGCCGGTGGGCTTTTCGAGTTGCGGGCCGGTAATGTGTGTCAGACAGACAGCGCAGTCACAATAGAAACTGTATGCCGCCCCGCCGGAGCCGACTCACTGCTGCCGAGTGCGCTCCTGGCTCCCTTTCCTCTGTCCTGACACTCCTGTCCTGTGCGTTTCCTCGACCCCCCCCCCATGGAGGAGCCCAAGTCACGAGGAACCTCAGCTCAGCCTGCGTCTACAGTTCCTAGTGCTGCTACTGTCTGGATCCTGGACTCAGGACTGCAACAGAAGAAAGTAAGAAAATAATTGACTGTATTGGAGGGAGGGGGGGTTGGACTGAGGTGACCATCAGTTTTTTAATAAAAAAATGGCAGAAAAAAATATTTTTGAGTTATTTTGAGCTTGCCTTCTCTAACTAAAAAAACCCCATTAATTGCAGCCTCACTGTGCCACCAAACGCAGCCACTGTGCCCATCAAACGCAGCCACTGTGCCATCAATTGTCGCCACTCTGCCCATCACACGCAGCCACTGTGCCACCAAACGCAGCCACTGTGCCATCACATGCAGCCACTGTGCGAACACACGCAGCCACAGTGCCATCAATTGTCGCCACTGTGCCATCACATGCAGCCACTGTGCCAACTCACACTGCCACTGTGCCATCACATGCAGCCACTGTGCCCATCAAACGCAGCCACTGTGCCATCACATGCAGCCACTGTGCCCATCACATGCAGCCACTGTGCCCATCAAACGCAGCCACTGTGCCATCACACGCAGCCACTGTGCCATCACACGCAGCCACTGTGCCATCACACACAGCCACTGTGCCACCACACGCAGCCACTGTGCCACCATCAATTGTCGCCACTGTGCCCATCTAATGCAGCCACTGTGCCCATCAAATGCAGCCACTGTGCCCATCACACGCAGCCAAGGGTATTTTCATGTTCAGTATTGGGGGGGGGGGAAGCACCGGCGCCTAATAGAGTACCGGCACCTCTTTTGGCCCACTTAAAGCACTGTTCATAACTCTATAGATTGTTACTTTTCTCACACAGTGGGCAAAATTAACCAATGTTGTGGGCTGAGGAGAAACCAAATGGACACAGAAAGCATGGTTGGTTACAGCCTGTTTGCAAACAGCACTATATTTACCTAGGGACTCTCCAGCTTAAAGACGAAGTTCACCCTTAAACTAAAATCTCTAAATGTATTTGCATCCACAACCTAAGCCTAATCTATCTAGCCCTGTTAAGCAAAAATAGCAGTATATACATTTTCTGAAGCCGATCCAGCCAACAACGGCTGTGAAATACCTGGGAAGTGACGTCACCCATAGAGCTACCATGGGGCTTCCGTTGTCGGCTGCCTCTTCTGCACACACCTGCACAGAGAAGTCGCCGCTGACAGCTCATTGTGGGACCAGACTGGAGCGGCTGCAGAAAACATATGTATAGTGATTCCTTTACAGGGTTACATAGGTTAGTCTTATGCCGTGCACACACGATCGGACATTTCGTCAACAAAACCGTGGATTTTTTTCCGACCGATTGTTCGCTCAAACTTGTCTTGCATACACACGGTCATACAAATGTTTTCAGAAATTCCGAATGTCAAAAACGCGGTCACGTACAACACTATGACGAGCTGAGAAAAATGAAGTTCAATGATTCCGAGCATGCGTCAAATTGATTCTGAGCATGCGTAGGATTTTTGTGCATCGGAATTGCATACAGACGATCGGAATTTCCGACAAGAACTTTTGTTGTCGGAAAAATTGAGAACCAGCTCTCAAACATTTGTTGTCGGAAATTCTGACAGCAAATGTCTGATGGAGCGTACACACGGTCGGAATATCCGACCAAAAGCTCACATCAAACATTTGTTGTCGGAAATTCCGACCGTGTGTATGCGACATTAGATTGTGGATGCAAGTAGATTTACAGATTTTAATTTTGACCTGAACTTCTACTTTAAGGCAGTGTAGCTACACAAGTCTTACTGCAATATAAAGACACAGGTGGGTATTCTGGCTAGCTTCATCAACCAAATTTAGTAATTGGAAAAAGAAATCTCGCGCCAAATGAATTACACTAAATTATATACTTGATAAATCAAGTGACTAACTGAGTGAAGCTGCTCCCAAATAAAATCAGGTGACTGACTTGCATATATTGTATAGTGAGGTGAGGGGCGCTATATCAAAATAGTGGATGCGTGTCACAATGTGCGTTTGAGTAGTACACAGTGTAACTGTGTACCCAAATCTATGTGAAAAAACAAACAGATTATAGTCTAAACTCTATAAGTACAATAGTGCCAAATGTCGTGGAAAATAAATAAAATATAAAAAAAAAAAAAAAAAAAAAATGTCCAGCAAATAAATAGTTAAGTGCAAAATGGATCCAGTGTTGTATCAAGTCCAGGTGCAAAATGCAAATAATCCAATCCCAAATCGCAGGGAAAAGTGCAAATGCTAAAGTGCTTGTGAATCTTCAAAATAGCCAAAGTGCGAGAAAGAAGTGATCCGCCTTCACCTATAGGTCACCAGAATAATAATGGATGGCTCCTTACCACACGGTGTTGACCAGATTACTTAAAATATGGTCGATCAGGCTTGTTTTAAATGAGGATCAGCAGGGTCTCATTGGATTCCAATGTCAGCGATTGCAGCAAATGGTGTACCAAGAAAGGAGAAGAGATACCACCATAGTGTAAAACCATTTAATATACAAAAGTTAAAATTACAATGCCAAATGGCCTCTTACTGTTGCTGGTGCCCGTTCCCGGCACTGAGGCTGTAGGTGGTGGGGATAGTAAGACAAGATAAGAGATGGCCGCGTCCTGGTCCACTAGCGTGCGTTCCACCGCTAGTTGTCCATCAACCAGTGAGACCGGAAGTGCGTGGCTATGCGTGCGCGCTCAGATACCGCCTCGACGTCACGTTTCAGTTAAACCGTCTTCGGGAAGCGTGACGTCGAGGCGGTATCCGAGCGCGCACGCATAGCCACGCACTTCCGGTCTCACTGGTTGATGGACAACTAGCGGTGGAACGCACGCTAGTGGACCAGGATGCGGCCATCTCTTATCTTGTCTTACTATCCCCACCACCTACAGCCTCAGTGCCGGGAACGGGCACCAGCAACAGTAAGAGGCCATTTGGCATTGTAATTTTAACTTTCGTATATTAAATGGTTTTACACTATGGTGGTATCTCTTCTCCTTTCTTGGTACACCATTTGCTGCAATCGCTGACATTGGAATCCAATGAGACCCTGCTGATCCTCATTTAAAACAAGCCTGATCGACCATATTTTAAGTAATCTGGTCAACACCGTGTGGTAAGGAGCCATCCATTATTATTCTGGTGACCTATAGGTGAAGGCGGATCACTTCTTTCTCGCACTTTGGCTACTTTGAAGATTCACAAGCACTTTAGCATTTGCACTTTTCCCTGCGATTTGGGATTGGATTATTTGCATTTTGCACCTGGACTTGATACAACACTGGATCCATTTTGCACTTAACTATTTATTTGCTGGACATTCTTTTAAATTTTTTTTTTTTTATATTTTATTTATTTTCCACGACATTTGGCACTATTGTACTTATAGAGTTTAGACTATAATCTGTTTGGTTTTTCACATAGATTTGGGAACACAGTTACACTGTGTACTACTCAAACGCACATTGTGACACGCATCCACTATTTTGATATAGCGCCCCTCACCTCACTATACAAATTTAGTAATTGACCAAATTTGGTTAACGATATCACCCAGGATCCCCAGCGGTTTACATTGTTCACGGCAGCACCAGGGATCTGTCATATAGTAATCGGAGTGTGATGTGCATCAGGCATCACAATTAGTGATGGATCCATATAGCTGGACACCATGATTGGCGCTAGGTTTAAATCAATGAATGCCGTGATTAACAATAGATTTACTTTGCTGGATGATGTGATTGATGATGTATTTACATCTCTGGACATCACGATTGATTCTAAATTACTATTATTATCGAGGGACATAAAACCTAAACTACACCCAGAAGAAAATATCATGGTGTTTCCTTTCCTTGTGAAAAAAAATATTGTTGTTAAAGTGCGTACTACCTCCTCCTTGTAGTTTAGAGAAGGATTGTGAAACAAAAAAAATCTTAGGGAGGGTAGAATTTCCACAACATCCAGTGACGGTCATCTATGCCCCATTACTTTCTGTCCTTAAAATAAAGCAGGAAGTGAAAGGGAAATCTCCCCAAAGTGAGGCCCGGATTTTCAAAGGAGTTACGCCGGGGTATCTCCAGATACGTCGTCGTAACTCTGAGTGCGGCCAGTCGCAACTCGGCGCCTGATTCATAGAATCAGATACGCCTCACAGTTGCCTAGATACGAGCTGCGTAAGTCTCCTACGCCGTCGTATCTTAGGGTGCATATTTACGCTGGCCGCTAGGTGGCGCTTCCGTATATTTCTGCGTTGAATATGCTAATTAACTAGATACGCCGATTCACAAACGTATGTGCGCCCGGCATATCAAGATACGTCGTTTACATAAGACATACGCCGGCGAAAAAGTTACCCCTCATAAAGCAGGAGGAAGTCATGTTGGGTATGGACGTCGGAAACGTTCGAACACGTACATTTTTAACAACCCGAAAAACGACATAGTTTAAAACGTTGTTAAAATTTTTTTTGTCGTTTTTCAGAACCCGAAAAATTATGTGAAGCCCACAAAACTATTTTTTTTTCATGCCGAAAAATTATCGTGTGTACGCGGCATTAGTGTCTGAAAATTTCAGCAATGTTATACAAAGTAATACCACCTATGTGGTTCGTAGTTCACATCCTACCCTACTTAGGCCTTTTTGTACTGTGGAGAGTATAGCAGGAAAATAATGTAATGAAAAAGTACAGGTAAGTACGCTATTAATATCATATTAAGTTTAATGATCTTCTAAATGAATATACTGGTAAGCCAGTAGAAGTAGTTCTAAAGACTCAAGGGAGCCACGGCACACGCAGATCAGCTTCTAAATAATCACAGCAAAGGTGGCCAACCGGCAACGTGCACGCACCTCCTGCAGTCAGAAGTACAGAATTGCGTATATATACCTGATTCTGCACAGGAGAGCCACCCTGTAGCAAGAGGCAGACGGCAAGTGGTTAAAGTGGTTGTATACCTATTTTTTAAATTTTTACCTACAGATAAACCTACACTTAAATTTTTACCTACAGATAAACCTACACTCACAGCACTGAAGCCGTGAACCCGGAGGACACGCCAAGGGCAAAATATCAGCTCCCTCAGTGTGGACCAGGATTAGATACCAACGCTTCATTCTAAGGAAGGGGGTTGGAGACGGGCGAGCGCCCCCCCTCTCCTGAACCGTACCAGGCGGCATGCCCTCAACATGGGGGGGTTCTTTGGGGCAGGGAAGCGCCCTGTGGCTCCCCCCCCCCCAAAGCACCTTGTCCCCATGTTGATGGGGACAAGGGCCTCTTCCCAACAACCCTGGCCGTTGGTTGTCGGGGTCTGCGGGCGGGAGGCTTATCGGAATCTGGGAGCCACCTTTGATAAGGGGGCTCCCAGAACCTGGCCCCCCACCCTATGTGAATGAGTATGGGGTACATCGTACCCCTACCCATTCACCTGGTGGAAGAAAAATGTCGATAAAAAAATCCATGGAAAGCACCCTGTCAGTGTTAAAATTGGTTGTCTGATACTACTTTTGCTTGGACAGCTTGGTCTGCTAAAGGAAGTTGATAAATAACAGACTTACTGGCTGGATCACTAGATGAAAATAAAGGAAACAAAGTCTAAAAAATAAAAGTAATGCAGCCATCACATGTAAGGACTGGCAAGCTTCAATATAATACATTTTTATTTTTGGGTTTAATACCGCTTTTAAGGCAATACCAGACAGACAATTTTGCACAGCATCTGATAAAAAAGTTCATCACTTTCAGTCCATTTAACAAGCATTTGCTCTGGGTCTGTCTTACTGTATTTTTGGAGTGTTTTATAAGCTTCATGTGATAGGGCTAGCGTGATTCTTATTTATTAACAATGTGTAGTATCTTTCACCAGCATGAAAGATGTACTCTGCTCAAATGCTGCTTGAGGGTCTTTTATAATAAAAAAGAAAAATAAACAATCTATCAACCCATCCCTATTTCAGCATGTTGGCATATTCAATGTAACAACAAATTTAGTGATGTAGATGTGGCACTGTAAGTGCGTATGCGACAACGAATAAGCATTGCATTTCCTGTCAGATGAATGCAGAAAAGATTAATGCATTTTTGTAATACATTTTTTCAAACTAATTGTTCTCTACCATGCTTGTGTGTCAGAAGGAAAAGTGCCTCATTCAGATACTGTATGGGCTGAACTGCTTAAGCTTAGAGTAGAGGATGGGAAATGCATTTTATTAACCACTTAAGCCCCGGAAAGATTTAAAGAAAAGCAATATTTTTTCCTTTTTGCTATAATAAATTACCACCCAAAAAATATAAAAAAAAACAAATTTCTTCCTCAGTTTAGGCCGTTATGTATTCTTCGACATATTTTTGGTAAAGAAAAATGCAATGAGCGTATAGTGATTGGTTTGTGCAAATGATTAAGGGAGCAACGGATCAAAAAACTCACGGTTGGGATCGTTCCTTGGATCAGGAGTCACGGATCGGACCATTTTTCGGATCAGGCAAAAAAAAAAAAAATTCTCCCCCACTGTAATATACACATCTCCGCCCCCCCACTGTAATATACACATCTCCCCCCCCACTGTAATATACACATCTGCCCCCCACTGTTCACCCCCCACCAACTATAGTACCTCCTCGGTGCAGACACCCCCCCTCCTCTCAGTACAGAGACCCCCCCCCTCCTCTCAGTACAAGAGACCCCCCCCCTCCTCTCAGTACAAGAGACCACCCCCTCCTCTCAGGGCAAGAGACCACCCCCTCCTCTCAGGGCAAGAGACCCCCCCTCCTCTCAGGTAAAGAGACCCCCCCTCCTCCCAGGGCAAGAGACCCCCCTCGGGCAGTACAGACACTCCCAGCGTGTGTCCCACGAGCTAGGCCGAAGCCGTGACCTTTCCAAATGTTATTCCTGCGTCTCCGGAGCTAGGCCGAAGCCGCGGCCTTTCCTAGCGTTATGGCCACGGCTCCGGAGGTAGGCCAAAGCCGCGGCCATAACGTTAGGAAAGGCCGCGGCTTCGGCCTAGCTCCGGAGCCGCGGCAATCTGCAGATCACAGTGTGTTCTGATCCGAAAGGGGTGACCCGTTCGGATCACGGATCAACTGTGATCCGTTGCACCCCTACAAATAAAATTAAATTTATTACGATGTTTTTTCTACCAGTAGTTCTTGTCATTGATATGTGCTGTATACCCTACTATGATAAATAAATATGTAATTTTTTACCCTATACCCCCACCTTGTCCATGGCCTCATTTAAAGTCCCAAACTCCCTTGATTTCTGTTACAAATGATTATAGCGTCTTCAAAATAGGGGATATATTTATGGCATTTTTATTATTTTTTACTAGTAATGGTGGTGATCTGTGATTTTTAGTGGGACTGCGACATTGCGGCAGACAGATCGGACACTGTTGACACTTTTTTGGGACCATTGACATTTATACAGCATTCAGAGCAAAAAATAGCCACTGATTACTATATAAATTGTATTGGCAGGGAAAGGGTTAATACTAGAGGGCAAGCAAGGGGTTAAATGTGTTTCATAGGGAGTGATTCTAACTGTGGGGGGGGTGGGACTGCCTGGAGAAGGAGACCGATCGCTGTTCATACTTAGTATGAACAACAGACCTGACTCCTCTCTCCAGACAGAACGGAGATCTGTCTGTTTACATTGACAGATCTCCGTTCTGTCTCTCTCAGAAGCGATCACAGATGCCCCGCAGACAACGCAGGCCACCGGGTACGTGCACCGGCAAGGCCACGCGTGCACCGCATAGTGGTCTTAAAGCAGCCAACATACAGCAACAGTAATTTGCCCAGGGGAGCCAACCTGCTGCAGTATAACTGCGGCGGCTGATCCTCTTGTGATTAAAGAACTAAAGGCAAAAATGTTGTTTAATTTTGGATAGAGTAAGGGAGGTTTATAAACCCTGTTTGTTTTTTAGTTTTTTTTTGCCATATACTGTATGTACCATTAGGGAGATTTACCTTCCCTTCCTGTCCCATAGCTAAACCGGGAAGTGAGAGGAAATCCAGTCAAAGTAATGAAATCTCCAGTTGTCACCAGGATTGCCAGAACTAGCATCCCCCATGGAAGATTTTCTCCTGATCTGGTATAAAACACAAAATGTAGGATTTTCCAGGTCAGCACTTACCCCATCCAGGTCGTGGCATTTCCCGGCTTCTCCTCCTGGCTAATCCGGTCTTAAGATCCGCCTCCTGTCCTGATTTGCCAGGTCAAAAGAAAATACTGAAGAAATACCACCATTTTTTTTTAATTCAGTAGTAGCTGCTGACTTTTAATATTAGGACACTTACCTGTCCAGGGATCCCGCAATGTCGGCACCCCAGCAGATTTTCCGATCGGCTCTTGGGTGCTGCTGCCACCATTAGTGGTAAGGGAAACCGGCAGTGAAGCCTTTTGGTTTCACAGCCAGTTCCCTGCTATGCATGCGTGGAGCGTGCTGCACTTTCTATCTGGCCCTGCGGCAGGAGAAGGAGGGGGGGCAAACTTTCAACTTTCAGGGGACATTGCCGCATCTCGGCGCAGCCAGTTCTCCTGGAAGTTGGGACAGGTATCTGTCAAAAACAGGTACTGTTCCCCCTCCCCCGAAAGGTACCAAATGTGGCACCGGAGGAGGGGAGGAAGCAAACAAGCAAAGCTTCCCCTTTTGAATGGAACTCCGCTTTAAAGGCAGGGACTGAGGGGAATGTACAATATACTGTATAAAGTGTGATATATATTATATGTAAAGTGCTACAAAAATTGTCTGAATAAGTAGCTGTAATAAATAAATTAATATTTAGAGGCAATGAATGTGACATTAATCAGGCATGCACTGCACATGAATATCACTAATTTAAAACACATGCACCTGGAAGATACACTTGTAGCGAATATTTGATGAATATCACATTCACTCTAATCCCCCTAGTGTATACATGTTAAGATTTTCTAAGTACCGTAATAATAAAATAATATTTGATGTGGTTATTTAATATGCATTGAAGTTCAAGTGTAATATTGTAACATAACAGTTTTTATAATCTACTTTTAAAGTTGTCTCCTGTAGTTCAGAACATGCAAATAATTCTTCATGAGTCAGATCTTCACTTCTCCATGTTCTGCGCTATGCTGTTCTGTTGTCATGGTATTCTCTTCAATGACTTCTTGTGCCCCAGAATGGTTGCATGCTGCCCCCACTGGCTAAAAGAGAAATAGACATGTAAGCATAAAATAGCTTAACAAGGAAGTTTTCAAATCAGCTTTGCAGAATAATAAAAGTCAAAAAGTCAAGAGATAGACTTAAAGGACCAGTACAATAAAAATATTGTAGTTTTTTTTTATAACTGTATAGAGGTAATTGTAGTTATATATTCAGATAAATAATTCTTCAAAGCTGTGTTCATGTCAATCATTTAAAGGAACACTAAAGGTACAATTTTTTTTTTTTAAATAACAAACATGTTATACTTACCTCCACTGTGCAGATCGTTTTGCACAGAGTGACCCGGATCCGTGTCTTCTGGGGTCCCTCGGCGGCTGTCTCGGCTCCTCCTCGCAAAAGCTTTCCACGTTGATGCGAGCTCTCTCGCATGGTGGAAAGCTTTTGCGAGCGCGCTCCCGTGATACAGCAGCGGCCATAGCCGCCGACTGTATCACTCGGCCCCGCCCCCCGGCGCGCCGCATCATCCGCTGTGATTGACAGCAGCGCCAGCCAATGGCTGCGCTGCTATCAATCCGCCCAGCCTAGCCAATCAATGGCCAGGCTGGGAACCGAGCAACATGACAAGCACGCGCCCGGGACTTTAGAATGGTCAGGTAAGTAAAACGGGGGCTCAGGGGGGGCGGTGCTGTCAGATGTTTTTTTACCTTAATGCATAGGATGCATTAAGGTAAAAAAACTTTTACCTTTACAACCCCTTTAATCATGTGTAAGCAAAAATATTAAATTGTTATTTATTTTGTATTTTTCTTGCACCTAAAATTATTGAACATTGCTAATTTACAAATCTTTAATCTTTTATTAGTTTAACTCTTTGGCTTTTTGTGTAAGCCAGATTCACTAATTTTAAAGTAGATTTAATCCCTGATTGAATTGAATTAAGTTTGGCAAATCACTGTGTAACCTGAGTGGTGTTTTTTTTTTTTTTTACTAAAACAATTGTTTTTACTTTTTTCCTCATACAGTACTTTGTTGCATTTTGTGCTGCTGATTCTGTCTATGAAGCTGTGCATGTACTCCAGGGATTGCCAGCATGGTGTTGTTCAGAGATGGTTTTCTAATTGTGATAAAAGTGGACAATGTAAGAAAAAAGAAGTGCAGCGCTCTATTACAAATTGAAAACTATAAAATAATCAAATAAAGCAACATTTCAAATTAGGGTTGTCCCGATACCACTTTTTTAGGACCGAGTACAAGTACCGATACTTTTTTTCAAGTAGTCTCCGATACCGAATACCGATACTTTTTTTAAATGTGTCCCCAAATGCAGCCATGTCCCCCCAGCCATGTCCCTCACATATGCAGCCATGTCCCTCTAGCCATGTCCCTCACATATGCAGCCATGTCCCTCTAGCCATGTCCCTCACATGTGCAGCCATGTCCCTCTAGCCATGTCCCTCTAGCCATGTCCCTCACATATGCAGCCATGTCCCTCTAGCCATGTCCCTCTAGGCATGTCCCTCACATATGCAGCCATGTCCCTCTAGCCATGTCCCTCACATATGCAGCCATGTCCCTCACATATGCAGCCATGTCCCTCTAGCCATGTCCCTCACATATGCAGCCATGTCCCTCTAGCCATGTCCCTCACATATGCAGCCATGTTCCTCTAGCCATGTCCCTCACATATGCAGCCATGTTCCTCTAGCCATGTCGCTCACATATGCAGCCATGTCCCTCTAGCCATGTCCCTCACATATGCAGCCATGTCCCTCTAGCCATGTCGCTCACATATGCAGCCATGTCCCTCTAGCCATGTCCCTCACATATGCAGCCATGTCCCTCACATATGCAGCCATGTCCCTCCAGCCATTTCCCCCATACCTTTGCCGCCGAAAGCCGCCGCCGCCGCATGGAGAAAATCACAGCATTCATTTGAATAGCTGTTTTGCCCACGCGTATAGACACTCCCCCTTGCTCGGGATTGGACAGATCACGATCACCCATCCCATTCCGAGCAAGGGGGAGTGTCTATACACGCGGGAACACTACAGCTATTCAAATGAAAGCTGTGATGTTCCCCCACGCCGTTTAACCCATGCGGCGGCTTTCGATGCGGCGGCTTTCGATGCGGCGGCTTTCGATGCGGCGCCGCGATGCGGCGGGGAAAGTATTCTATTTAGGTATCGGGGGTATTTGCGCGAGTACAAGTACTCCCGCAAATACTCGGTATCGGTCCCGATACCGATACTGGTATCGGGTCAACCCTATTTCAAATAAATCATCATTGTAGTGTATAATTCATTAACCATATATCAACTAAACCTTATATAAAGTGCAAGTTAGTGATTACCACATTCACAGTGCATTATACAGATCATACACAACTTTGACACAAATAGTAAACCACCATAAAGGGCTTTGCTATAGTGATAACAAGTACTATAATCTCAATATATGTGCAATGTTCTCATCAAGTGCAATATACAAAAGGTTCTCCTAATCTAGTATACAGTATCTCACAAATTTGAGTACCCGCTCACATTTTTGTAAATATTTTATTATATCTTTTCATGTGACAATACTGAAGAAATGACACTTTGCTACAATGTAAAGTAGTGAGTGTACAGCTAGTATAACAGTGTACATTTGCTGTCCCCTCAAAATAAGTCCACATACATCCATTAATGTCTAAACCGCTGGCAACAAAAGTGAGTACACCCCTAAGTGAAAATGCCCAAATTGGGCCCAATTAGCCATTTTCCCTCCCCGGTGTCATGTGAGGCCCCGTACACGACCGAGAAACTCGACGGGCAAAACACATCGTTTTGCTTGTCGCGTTCCTTGTTCGGCTGTCAGAAAACTTGTCGAGCCAAATTTTCCCATTGCCCAACGAGGAAATAGAGAACCTGCTCTCTATTTGGCTCGAAGAGTTTCCCGACGGGTTTCTCGGCGAAAAGTGTACACATGACCGGTTTTCTCGGCAGAATACGTCTCCCATCGAGTTTCTCGCTGGATTCTGCCGAGAAAACCGGTCGTGTGTACTGGGAGAGGGAGATGGTGAGGAGTTTTACTAAGAGGGGAAATTTATGCTGGGGGGAGATGGGAGAGGATTTGTAATGAGCTTAGGGATTTATGCAGAGAGGGGGAGATGGGGAAGGATTTTTTCTAAGTGGGGGATTTATGCTGGGAGGGGGGAGATGGCAGAGGATTTCTGCTCAGAGGGGGGATTTATGCTGGGAGGGGGAGATGGGAAGAATTTTTGCTAAGAGGGGGTATTTATGCTGGGAGGGGAGGATTTGTGCTGAGAGGGGGAATTTATGCTGAGAGGGGGAGATGAGGGAGGATTTATGCTGGGAGGAGGAAATGGGGGAGAATTTGTGCTGAGAGGGAGAGTTATGCTGAGAGGGAGAGATGGGGGAGGATTTGCACTAAGAGGGGGGATGTTTACGGGGAAAGGGGATGTGGAGGCAAGGGTTTGTGCTGAGAAGGGAATTAGTGCTGGAAGAGGTTATATGAGGGTTAGAATTTGTGCTGAAAGGAGTAATTTTTGCTGCTAGGGGGAGATGGAGGGGGCGGGGGTCTGTGACAGGTCATGTGATTACTTACAGGCAACACTTCTGGGAGGAGGGTCAGACAGGGAGAACAAAGGCTGATTGGGCTACGCGCTCGGAGCCACTGCTTCTTCTATTAGGCCAATAGAAGGAGCAGTGGCTCCGAGCGCGTAGCCCAATCAGCCTTTGTTCTCCCTGTCTGACCCTCCTGCCAGAAGTGTTCCCCCGGACCTGTCATGTGACCCGTAAGGCTGGACCAGGCCCCATCCTCAAGGCCACAGGACAAGCCTGAAGACTCCACACAATCTGCTTTCTTCACTTCTAAGCAGCCCATGGATCCGGGAAGAGGACTACAAGATGTTACAGATGAGCCTTCTTTCCTTACCTTCTTGTAAGTGTGTTTTGTATAATGTGTCATTAAAAGAACCTCTTTAATGCACTTAGGTGGGTGGCGCTTCCTTTCTCTACCCCTCTTATGGTAATAAAATCGCCAGAGGTTGCCATCTGTTTTCCATGCTGTTCATCTGTCAGCTTGTGTGGCACAAACCAGTACCAGATCTTCCGCTTACCGAAATCTTCGAGGACGATGGTATGCACAGTGTCCTTGCTAATGCCCAACTCCTCTGCCATCAATCGTAGAGTCAATCGGCGATCTCGTGCCAGCATTTGTCTCACTTGCTCGAGGATGTCTGGGGTCCTGCTTGTCGACGGCTGACTCAAACGTGGCTCACCCTCAGTCGTTTCCTTCCCATCGCAAAAGCGTTTGAACCAGTCATAAACACATTTTATGCTCATGGTTTCATCCCGTACACTTGCACTTTCATACGTCTCCGTCGCTGTTTTCCCCAATTTGTAGCAGAACTTGATTTTCACTTGTTGCTCCATTGCACTGTGACCCTACCTCTCACACTGACTATGTTTGGCTGCCTGTAACAGGTTTATCATGATGGTCATGTGTACTTCATGCTAGGTGTCACCTCTCGATGTGTCTGTGGATAGCCATGTGCATGTGCTCGCACCTGGCCCATGTTGCCATTGAGATATTGGACCATTCGCCAAACATTTTAGCAGTGTCGGCCCATCCATTAAGGGTGCCCGGGCACTGCCCCCTCTCTCCAGGCCACCTCCTCTATGTAATGGATAGATTCATGCATAGCATAGCATGAATCTATCCGCGGCCACCCCTTATTCATGCCTGCAGCTCATTTCAGGGCACCGGACACATGAATTACAGTGCTACCAACCGACCGACCAGGGTGGGCGGGTCCATGGGGGGTGTGGCATACTTTTTGCTGCCCCCCCCCCCCCACAAAAAAAATCCACGACTGCTTTTTTAGACATACCTTGTATATTATGAATTTTAACATGTGTGGGAAAAATCGCTCCAGCAGACAAATGGTTACAAGCTGGCTGTGTGTTTCCCACATAAATATGAACATGAACAAAAATAACATATGAGTTGTACAATACAGTGAAAATGTTCTTCCATTGTCATGAAGCGTCACCTAATAGCTTCTACATCTGGTGGCATTGACTGATAGAAAAACAGTCATGTACACTGTTAAATCCTTGTGAAAGCCAACAATGGATAGTAAACAAATGATAGAGTCTTGGGAAAACCAATAATAGATTTGAATTCAGCCATAGTTTCCATATCTCACCCAGAGATTTCAACTTTCAAATTTGTAAGAATAAAGTTAACAAACGAAATGCAAACACAAGGTTGGAATGACCCAGGTGAGTATACACAAATTAATCAAATCTCACACTTGTTTCTATGGCTTAGCTCACACCTTCTTAGCCGAGTGCTGAAGGATTCCATGTCCTGTATTATCTGAAAGACTCATTCCTCTTCTTTCTACAGAAAGTGAAATAACGAGAAATGACTGGTCTCCTTAACTCTAAATAAGACTGGCTTTAAAGGGGTTGTAAAGGTACAATTTATTTTTCCCTAAATAGCTTCCTTTCCCTTAGTGCAGTCCTCCTTCACTTACCTCATCCTTCGATTTTTCTTTTAAATGTCCTTATTTCTTCTGAGAAATCCTCACTTCCTGTTCTTCTGTCTGTAACTCCACACAGTAATGCAAGGCTTTCTCCCTGGTGTGAAGTGTCGTGCTCGCCCCCTCCCTTGGACTACAGGAGAGTCAGGACACCCACTAACACACAGCTCCTTTCACTATCTGCAACGTAGAGAGCGTCCTGACTTTCCTGTAGTCCAATTTAGATAGAAAAATTGTACCTTTACAACCCCTTTAAGCCCATCTCTGGGCAAAGATAATTTCTGGTCAAAGTTGTTTTAGTTTTAGAATAGTGATTTTTTTAAATCCATGTCAGGTTTTTTGTGATTGTTTGTGTCATTTTGGGGAATTTTAGGAATACTTTGATACACTACAGGAAGACAGTTGAGATCTCTCCAAAATGTCCCCAAGGAAGAGTGCAATTACCTTTCCAGTGACAACAAAAATGCGTGGCTTTTCTCTTTCAGACAGACAGCAACAAAAAACTGACAGCGTTTCTAACTCTTCCCCACTTTATATAAAATGTAAAAATAATTGAACTTAGGTACAGTTTAGGTACTTTAACTCCTTCGCTGTCAGGTCTTTACGTTATACGGACCTGACAGCAGGAGGGTATTACACACAATCCAGTGTGTGAAACTGTCAGGTGAGAGCATTCGGGCATGCCGCCTGATCGCTAGCACACATTCCCAGTACCGGCGCCCCATTCCCACCGCCTTGCCCCGCCATGCTTTTCAGGCTCCACTTGCCCATCGGCGGGCCTTGGATCTCCATGGTGGGTGCTGGCAGGTGAAGGGGAAAGAGAAGAGTGGACACACATCCGCTCTCCTCCCCTTCTTGTGCGACCTGGAAAGCTGCTGTGTTTGATGGCATGGCACAGTGGTGACAATTGATGGCACAGTGGCTGCATTTGGTGGCATGACACAGTGGTGACAATTGATGGCACAGTTGTTGTGTTGCATGGCACAGTGGTGACAATTGATGGCACAGTGGCTGCGTTTGATGGCATGGCACAGTGGTGACAATTGATGGCACAGTTGCTGTTTGATGGCATGGCACAGTGGTGACAATTGATGGCACAGTGACTGCATTTGATAGCATGGCACAGTGGTGACAATTGATGGCACAGTTGCTGTGTTGCATGGCACAGTGGTGACAATTGATGGCACAGTTGCTGTGGTTGATGGCATGGCACAGTGGTGACAATTGATGGCACAGTGACTGCATTTGATGGCATCGAACATAGGTGACAAATGATGGCACAGTTGCTGTGTTGCATGGCACAGTGGTGACAATTGATGGCACAGTTGCTGTGTTTGATGGCATGGCACAGTGGTGACAATTGATGGCACAGTGGCTGCATTTGGTGGCATGGCACAGTGGCTGCATTTGATGGCACAGTGGCTGCATGTGATGAGCACAGTGAGGCTGCAATTTTTTTTGTTTTTCGTTTGCGCCCCCCCAAAAATTTTGAGCACCAGCCGCCACTGGGTCAAGGTGTGCACCCAGTTCCATATTTAACTGACATTGGGCTAAAGTCTGCTGCCAGCTGACTACACAGAGCTAGTCCAGGCTTTGCAGGGATGCCAACAATAATTTTGGGATCCACCCAGATGCTTGACTGGCAGCTAACTCAGCCTCTCAGCCTGCCTCATCACAAATGCAATACTTGCGTTTCTGGTGCGATTCCATTGAAATTTATTAGCTGGGAAAAAAGTCCCTGACCCTTTCCAAAAAAGCACTGGCTGCAAAACGCATAGATTTGAACTAGCACCATAGGAAACCATGTTAAATGGACTGTAGTGTGTTTCTGAAAACTGCAAAATGCATTAAAAAAAGGATACGTGTGACCTTAGGGTAAGTATACCACTCTTACCTGTGGGCACTGTTTGAATGAAGGTCTGTTCAATTATGTTGAAAACGTCAAGGATTGTCATGGGTGTACTTACTATATACTTTCACATGATTGTGTGTGTATATATATATATATATATTATATACATTTTATGTAGAGAATAGGTGGTCACTATGGGTTAAAATCTGAAGTGTCCTGAGAAGTGAAACTGGCAATTACAATTTAATTATATGGTTTCCATTTGCTGGAGTTATTATGGTGGTGCCTATTGTTGTCTACACAGATTTATAAAAAGAATTAGTCCTGTAGGTGTGGTAAAATTCAGGATATTTGCAGAGGTTAAAACTCTGTTTGCTTCATTAGAAATGTCATAGCAGTTTTTCAAAGGCTGTACAGAGCAAAGGTCAGACAGGTGAGGGTTTGTCACAGATTAATTCCATTATGTTACTTTTCACATTATACTGAATCTCTGTTATTAATTATTGTTCAATACTTTCCAAACACGATGGGAAACATGTATTAATGCATCTGCATCTTAAATCAGTAATGTGTAATTTTCATGCAAATATGTTAGCATTCTTTTTTAAATCCGTGACACTGCAACTGTTTTTACAATTGTGCCTCAACTGTGGCCACTTACTTAGCAAGGTAATTCAACCTCACATCTGTCACAGAACTTACAAGTGCCAAAGAGTTTATTTTCACTGCCACTAATTTACTACCCACAATATGTACAAGTTATATATCTGCCCCTTAAATTCCATTTAAAATAAAACAAGTGACAGATTAACAGCGCCTAACACAGAGTCAGTTCTCATAAATGGCCCCCAGAATGTGTTCTCAATTTATTCAGTACAATACATTGCAGTTTTAGGGGGAAATGGTTATTTTCTTCTTTACTTTAGTAATCTGAAAAAAGAACAAAAAAAAAACATCATGAAAGAGGAAGACGATAGACTAGCTTGGACTTTATGATGTGGCTTGTTAAACAATGCAAATACAGTAGGTAAATACTTGGTTAGCGGATGAATAAACTGTGTCATTAAGTTCCAAATAGCCCAGTCCAGTAATAAAACCAAAGCTAATGGGCATTGCTATCCAAGTAATTACCATAGCGGAATTGTAAAAATATCACTCATGGGCAATGAAAGGATTAGAACATATCCCAGGATGCTTGTACTGATGGCTAGATCAATGGGCTGCCCAAAACAGTGAAAAATCTATTAAAGCCCAACTCCAGCCAAACCTTTTATTTTTTGGTTGTGGAAAGGGTGAAGAAAGCTTAGAACCAGTGTCAGGTTTTATTGTTGTCTGTGACTCCACTGTACACAAGTTGTAACTATTACCTCTTCTTCTAAAACACTATTTTGTCATGGCTTAATTCCCCATTTTCTGTCCCTGTTTTAGAAGTGAGGAAAATTCTTTCCAGCAGGAACACAGACAAATAAAATCCTGGCAGAAGTTCTATTTTCTCCATGCTCTGTCCAAAACATGGGGTCAGATTCACAAAGATCTGCACCCGCGCAGCGTATCTGAGATACGCTACGCCGCCGTAACTTACCTGGCTTTGGTTTGAATCCTGAAAGAATTTGCGCCGTAAGTTACGGCGGCGTAGTGTATCTCTCGCGGCGTAAGGACGCGGAATTCAAATGCGGCGAGTAGGGGGCGTGTTTCATTTAAATGAAGCGTCCCCGCGCCGAACGAACTGCGCATGCCCCGTCCTTCAAAACTCCCAGGGTGCATTGCTCCAAATGATGTTGCAAGGACGTCATTGGTTTTGACGTGAACGTAAATGGCGTCCAGCCCCATTCACGGACGGCTTACGCAAACAAAATAAACATTTTCAAATTCGACGCGGGAACGACGGCCATACTTAACATTGCGTACGCCACCAGATAGCAGCTTTAACTATACGCCGAAAAAAGCCGAACGGAAACGAATGCGACGGCCGCTCGTACGTTCGTGGATCGTCGGAAATAGCTAATTTGCATACTCAACGTGGATTACGACGGGAACGCCACCCAGCGGACGCCGAAGAATTGCATCTAAGATCCGAAGACGTACGAAGACGTACGCCTGTCGGATCTAACCCAGATGTCGTCGTATCTTGTTTTGAGGATTCAAAACAAAGATACAACGTGGGAATTTTGAAAGTACGCCGGTGTATCACTAGATACAGTACACCGGCGTACTTTCTTTGTGGATCTGCCCCATGGTCTTTAATGTGTTACTAAACCCAGAACCTGCATTCACTATATCTGGTCACCAAAAAGGACACAGAACATGGAAATGATTATTTTTTAGTAAATATAAACTGATAAATACATTTCTCATCAGCAATATATAGCAGTCTTGTGACTTCTATCAGTTCCTAACAAAGCTTGTAGGAGGAGTTTTCATTCTTCCCTGATCCTCTGTCTGGACATGTCTGGACAGTGCTGATTAGCCCTGTGCTGATCACAAGCACCATGCCTCCCAACTGTCCCTGGTTCGAGTGATGTCCATCTGTTCCTCTTTCCTCCTTATTTGTTCCCTTATTTTGGTCTGATCTATATAGTTGTATTCAAAATGCACAATTTATCTATCAAAAAGTATTTCCCAGTGCTAAACCTTCATCCAATTTGTAAATTACTACATTTGTAAATTTTAAAAGCAAATATAAAGATATAGTAGTGGTTAAAAAAAGCACTTGTGGGTTTAACAATTATTATTTTGTATAATTTGCCCTTATAGGGGCGTGACAGGGGGTGAGTCCTATGCTTACATATTTTTGCTAATAGATGTCCCTCATTTCCATCTCAGAAAGTTGGGAGGTATGCATGCAACCTCCCAAGGAAAAAAAAAAACCTCTCTACCAATACACACCAAACTGAGACTGTGCAGCCCGTCTACACTTATCAGGTTATTTTTTTGAGACAGTGGAAGAATAGGAAGATCAGAGAGACAGGATCAAACAGCCTTTATGCAAAGGATTAACCCCTTAGGTTCCACAGAGTGTATAACAAGCATGCTTTACTGCATATACAGACTGATTTTACTGTTGCGGGTTTAGTAACACTTTAACAGATTTTACCATATTTTACTTACTACATTAATTATAATAAAAATAACTATTTAATAGATTTAAAGTATAACTAAATGCAAAACTTTTGTTTTAACTTTAAATATAGTGGAGAGGGATTTGAGCTCCTGTCAGGTTTTAATTGCCCATGTTAGCCCCCATTCACACTTAAGCAACTTGACATACGAATTGACAGGTCCAATCGCATGACAAATCGCACCCTATTGTCGGCAATGACACTGTTTAAATTTGGTTAAAAAGCCCCCTCCACAATCATGTCTGGAGGCCAAAAAGGAGAGACAGACATACCAATGACACTATGAGGGAGCCAGCAGTGTCTATGTCTACAGGTAATGGTGGACATGGTCTGTTCTCAGGCAGGGCACGTTTGTCTCTGTTTCATGCCTGTGCTATTCAGCCACAGCATGCAGAGGAGGTGGTGGACTGGCTAACTAAGCCATTCTCGAGCAGAGTCTAGTGCGCAGTCCAACGCAGCTACCAGAGTGGCTTATTCTGCCTCATTGTTCACAGCTTCTCCTGCCATAGCCCCAGCATAATGCATAGAGGAGTCAGCTAAATTATTTGAACACAGCATCAGCCACTTGCTTCTTGAGGATGCAAGATATTACTTGATTTTGATGTTGGTTCTGAGGATAAGAAAGGGAGTTGCATGAGCCTACAGAGAGGGGAGAACACTGATAAACAACAAATTGGCAGTCATGTTTCCCCATCCGCAGTGTATTGCCAAGTTGGCCCAGTGATGATGAGAATGGAATGGATGATGATGAGGTCACTGACTTTATATAGAAAAAAAATGGTCATAAACCATACAATATGGTCAAGTCATTTTAAATACCCCAGGTTAATCTTGACCTGAGTGTACTATAATTTGGCTTCTTCACAACGCTTGCTCATTGTGATGCAAAAATGTGTTATTTCCATCCACAGTCTGCTAAAGAGACACCAGAATTTATCCAAAAAATCTCCAATCTTGTTCCGAGTGCACTAAATTGTGGCCTCCCCAAGCTGTTGTTTACAAAATAAAGAAAGCTTGGAGGGAAAATCTATTTAATTCCATTTTTTCTTTATATATGTCAGTTTTGATGCAGCAGGTTCTTTACATGGCACAGGCAGACTAAGGGGGCCCCCACACAATACATTTAAAGGAATATTTCACTTTTATTGTTTCACTTTAAGCATCATTAAAATCACCGCTCTTTTAAAAACTATCTTTAAAAAAAATGTTTTGCATTAATACATGTCCCTCAGGGCATTACCTGGGCCCACATACCCTTTGTATGGCCAATAACCTGCATATAAGCCTTCAAAATGGGCACTTTTGATTTTTCAAGTTTTGGTCCCATAGAATTCAATGGAGTTTTGAGTTTGGGTCCAAACTTTTGTGATGCTCGGGGGTTGTGGTGTAAACCAAACCAGGGGGGTTGTTCGTCCCAACTCTAATCTAATATACAATCGGTAAGCTTACACTTTTTTCATAAGAGGTGGTGGCTTCACGGAATATACTTCTTTGTGGGTGATGGGTGCTCATCACAAATATTTAAGTATGATTATATGAACATTTAAGAAAATAAACTTTCCTTTTGCATGCAGACTTTTTTGTATTTAACTTTTTGGTTACTGGAGGATCTTACGGTTTTTATATTTGCACTGTATATCATTGTGTTTGTATCTTAGTAGCGTGACTCTTTATGCTAAAATTTGAGTTATACTGTGTATCTTATCTCATGGTAGAGTTGCTGCTTCAGCCAATTTTTTACTCCATTCATTCATTTTTGAGCACATTTTATTAAAAAAAATATGTAACTACAATATCTGCCTTTCCTTGAGACAGTTATATAGCGCCCTTAGCTTTGTACAGCTATTATTCCTGAATTGTGTATTTGTTGTGTGGCACCTCTGCAGTGAAAAGACTTGTTCCCCACTCCTTGCAGTTGTCACATGGGGTATTTAAAATGACTTGACCATATTGTATGGTTTATGACCAATTTCACACATTGGGTCCTACTTATAGACCATCCTACTTATTCACACATTGGGTCCTACTTATATATAGACAAATCGGACACTAAGTGACACTTTTGACACTTTTTTGGACCAGTGACACTAATACAGTGATCAGTGCTAAAAAATATGCACTGTCATTGTACTAATGACACTGGCAGGGAAGGGATTAACATCAGGGGCAATCAAAGGGTTAAATGGGTTCCCTGGGAGTGCTTTCTATGGGAGATGTGCATGTACTGTAAGAAGACAGAGATCCGTGTTGCGGCTTAGCAGAAACATAAGATCTCTGTCTTCTCCTGTCATAGAGTGGCGATCTGCCTTGTTGACATAGGCAGACCGCCGTTCTGTCTGCCTCGGGAATGATCAGTGGGAAATCAGGTCTGATTGGCTCCTGCTGTGACAAATTACAGCAGGAGCGGGTCGCCAGCAGTGCGCGTGCATGCCCCAGACCTGGAAGAAGAAAAAAACACATACAGATAGGTGATTGCACGTTAAAGGGCCGCCCTGCCACAGTATATGTACGTGGGGCGGCCCCACACCAGTTAGAGTATAACTAAAGTTAAAGTTTTGAATAGAGTGGAAATGGATTGGAACACCTGTCAGGTTTCTATTACCGTCTGTGCCCCAATTAGGGAGCACCATCCGTTCTATTTGCCCTATTTACTATGATCAGAAGGGAAATATTCCAATGAAGACACTAGTTCTGGTGATGTTGGTGACAACCAGGGATTGCCTCACATTGGAGGGATTTCCTCACACTTCCTGTTTTAGCTCTGGGACAGGAAGTGAAGAGAAATTTCCCCAATGGGACAGGCGTGGAGAAAAAAACTGACTGGTTATAATCCTCCCTTAAGCCCCGTACACACGATCGGAATTTCTGATGGAAAATATCAGACAGACATTTTCCATTGGTAATTCCGACCGTGTATGCCCCATCGGAGTAATTCCATCGGAAATTCCGATGAATTCCAACGGAGTTTAGATAGAGAACATGTTCTATTTTACTCCGATGGAATTCCGTTGGAATTACAATGTGAATTTGGTCAGATAAAGGTTCGATCGTGTGTACGGGGCTTAACTTTATCCAAAATTAAAACAAACATTAAGAAAAAGCAACAACAGACATGTAGACTGCCAATGCTGTGTGCCTACAGAAGCCAGCGATCTAACCCTTTTAGCAAGAGTTTCAGTACTTTGGGCCAGATCCTCAAAAGGGATACGCCGGCGTATCTACTGATACGCCGTCGTATCCCTGTTTCTATCTTTGGAACTGATCCACAGAATCAGTTTCCAAAAGATAGGCAGAAGATCCGACATGTGTAAGGGACTTACACTGCCGGATCTTAGGATGCAGTACCGCATCCGCCGCTGGGGGCATTTTGTGTCAAAATGCTGCTTCGGGTATGCAAATTAGCACTTACGGAGATCCACAAAGCTTTTACGCTTCGTTTTTTCTCCGTAAGTATTAAGTTGCATGTGTAAAATTAGGGCTGCTTTTACAAAGTGTAAACTGTTTACACCTTGTAAAAGTAGACCCTTCTTACCCGCGACGCTGTTATTTTATTTATTTATTTATTTTTTTCCGCCGTCTCTTTTTTTTTTTTCGACACAATTTTTTTGACCCGGCGCGATTCACAAAGCTCGGCGTAATGTAATTTCGCGCTATGCACGTCAGGAAAATTACGTCACGAGCATGCGCAGTACGTCCGGCGCGGGAGCGCGCCTAATTTAAATGGGACTCGCCCCCATTTGAATAAGAACGCCTTGCGCCGGTGGAATTTAAGTTACACACCCGAAAATTTCTAGGTAAGTGCTTTGTGGATCGAACACTTAGGTAGAAATTTTCCGGCAGTGTAACTTAAATGGGAAAAGATAAGTTACGGCGGCTGGCTGTGGATCTGGCCCATTGTGTTTTAAAAGACCCCATTTCAGTTTGCTAAGTTTTTAGCTTTATCTGGCTTTTTAGGTGTCATCTATCCCTAAATGTATAGACATTCTGTCAAAAATAAAGGCTCATTAAGTTTGGCCATAAAGTATGTTTAACTGCCTTTTAAAACAATATTGATTTTTCCACTTTTTATTGTCAGACACTCCTATTGTTCACACCACAAGCCCAAGTTGGTGCTGGCTCTAAAATCTCCTAACAATAAAATATACAGTATTACTTGTGTTTTAAATAATGTTATTTCCCTTTTTTAATTCCCTGTTGATAACTTCCAAAGTAGATAGCACTAAAATGTAAAAATCTAGAAAATGTCAACCTGATTTATGTTTGCATCAAAGTTGCTGCTTAAAGTAAATGCAGATGGGAACTCGTTTTATATTAACAGCCAATAATATGGCCTGTGGCTTGCTTTTCATTGTTGAGCTAGTACACACTGTTCCTTTTCACTGTGACAGCATGGTTGATATGATAATACTGAGGATAATCTTTACTTCGGTTTAATTATAAGAATTTGACATGGTGTTTCTCATGAAACTCAGTGAACATCTCCACACAGTATTGTTTTGTAACGAAAAAACCAAACAAAAAAAACAATAGGGGCTAGTTATAAAGGCCATAACTGATATATTTCCATGTTATTACTTGCAAATACTGTTTCTGACAACTTTTCCTCTTAATATACAGTTAAACCTCAGATTACGAGCATAATCTGTTCCAGGAGTATGCTCATAATCCAAAGTACTCGCATATCAAAACGTGTTTTCCCATTGAAGTCAATGGAAACGAAAATAATTTGTTCCGCATTGACTTCAATGCGATGCAATACCGAATACGGCCAGAGGTGGGGGGCGCCAGAGAGCGCCGAAAATGGCCTAAAAGGCCAGAGAACACTTCGGCTCGTTTCCTGCGCCAAATGAGGAACTGCAGGCCAATGTTTGGCTTTGCTTGGCTCCTGTGCCCCCGTACCTCAGGCCAAATGAGGTACTACAGACCTATTTTCAGCTCTGTTCGGCTTCTGCGCCTCCATACCACAGGCCAAATGAGGTACTGCAGGCCTATTTAGCTTGAATTCTGCTCGTCTTGCGAGTCAACACTCGCAAACCGAGTCAGAATTAAAAAAAAAAAAAGTTGCTCGCAAATCAAAACGCTCTAAAGCCAAGTTACTCTTAAACCGAGGTTCCACTGTACAAATGTTATACTATGCATACCATACACACATATTTCAATTCAAGATAACTCTACTTTTTATAGTAAAGAACAACCATCTCGGTGATCAATGTACAGTTGTGGCCAAAAGTTTTGAGAATGACACAAATATTAGTTTTCACAAAGTTTGCTGCTAAACTGCTTTTAGATCTTTGTTTCAGTTTTTTCTGTGATGTAGTGAAATATAATGACACACACTTCATACGTTTCAAAGGCTTTTATCGACAATTACATGACATTTATGCAAAGAGTCAGTATTTGCAGTGTTGGCCCTTCTTTTTCAGGACCTCTGCAATTCGACTGGGCATGCTCTCAATCAACTTCTGGGCCAATTCCTGACTGATAGCAACCAATTCTTTCATAATCACTTCTTGGAGTTTGTCAGAATTAGTGGGTTTTTGTTTGTCCACCCGCCACTTGAGGATTGACCACAAGTTCTCAATGGGATTAAGATCTGGGGAGTTTCCAGGCCATGGACCCAAAATGTCAACGTTTTGGTCCCCGAGCCACTTAGTTATCACTTTTGCCTTATGGCACGGTGCTCCATTGTGCTGGAAAATGCATTGTTCTTCACCAAACTGTTGTTGGATTGTTGGAAGAAGTTGCTGTTGGAGGGTGTTTTGGTACCATTCTTTATTCATGGCTGTGTTTTTGGGCAAAATTGTGAGTGAGCCCACTCCCTTGGATGAGAAGCAACCCCACACATGAATGGTCTCAGGATGCTTTACTGTTGGCATGACACAGGACTGATGGTAGCGCTCACCTTTTCTTCTCCGGACAAGCCTTTTTCCTGATGCCCCAAACAATCGGAAAGAGGCTTCACAGGAGAATATGACTTTGCCCCAGTCCTCAGCAGTCCATTCACCATATTTTCTGCAGAAGATCAATCTGTCACTGATGTTTTTTTTTGGAGAGGAGTGGCTTCTTTGCTGCCCTTTTTGACACCAGGCCATCTTCCAAAAGTCTTTGCCTCACTGTGCGTGCAGATGCGCTCACACCTGCCTGCTGCCATTCCTGAGCAAGCTCTGCACTGGTGGCACTCCGATCCCGCAGCTGAATCCTCTTTAGGAGACGGTCCTGGCGCTTGCTGGACTTTCTTGGGCACCCTAAAGCCTTCTTCACAAATGCAGTGGAAATTTTTTTATGGGATTAAGTTAATTTTCATGGCAAAGAGGAACTTTGCAATTAATTGCAATTCGTCTGATCACTCTTCATAACATTCTGGAGTATATGCAATTTCCCATCTCAAAAACTGAGGGAGCAGACTTTGTGAAAATTAGTACTTGTGTCATTCTCAAAACTTTTTTTTTTTTTTTTTTAAGTAATGAAGTAATGTGATGTCACCATCCCTGTGCTGTGCTGACTTCCTCCTGGGGCTGTACCCCTGCTGTGCTCATTATGAGGGGCTCCCACCATCCCAGTGCTGTGCTGACTTCCTGGGTTTGCTTATTCATCGAATGTTCGTAATTGTTAAGAAAAGTTAACGAACATTTGACCCGTTCTGTAAGAAATTCAGATCCAAAATTCGTCAATGACATTTCATATTTCGTAAAATTCGGAAGCATAGCATTTCTCATTTCAGATGCTTCCGAAAGTATGAATTTTCAGAAATTCGTAAGAATTTTCAATTGGTACGAAATGAACCACACATGTCTAGATTGCAACAGAAGTCCAGCAATACACAACAGACCTAGCAGAAAGGTAACTCAACTGGGAAAACTCACAAGTCATAACAGCAATGAAACAGACAGTAGACTGAAGACTCAGAGGTGTCAACAGTGTCTTACTCGAGGAGCGGAATGCAAACTGGGCGGCCCGTACCCAAATAGGGAGGCTTTCAGGAAGGATGGAATGTCCCTGTGCTTTTCCTACTCTTTCGGGAACATTTCCCTGAACCTAAGCACTGTCCCTGGCAGACTGGTATCATGTCCCAACACTGCCGCTCCAAAAATGTGCACCAAATCGGGGTCTTGACCCAAGCTGGCCACCAAAGCCACACGGGGTGCCAGCATGCAATTGGATAGCTGCCTCTCTGTGACTGAGGGACCATAGAGGAACTAGGTTTTCCTCAACTTCCTCCTTCATCTGCTTTGCCACTGTGGATGAGCGCCACCTGCAGTGGAAAAAATAAACGGCACCTACCTACAAACTGTAAGAAAAAGTACATGTAATGGTTTATTGTAATCAGGCTATAATAGAAATTGTTTTAATATGCAATATTATCAATTATTTATTTTATGTGTTAAGCTACAAATAAATGTTTACACATTTTCAGAAATAAAATGTCCTTTGTCTCCTATAAAGAAACTTTACAAAAATGTTGGATCTGCAAAGCAGTTAAAAAAAGTTGCAGAGTAAATTTAAACATATAAAAAGAGCAACATATTCAAAAACATAGTTAAAGCTCATCACCCTGAATTATTTTGGTGCCATCTGTGTCTCTGGCAATATACACTAGGCAGGCTGAGTCGGTTAGATATCGCTCAAATGAGCCTGGCTACATGATTGTGAACATGCTGTTTTTTTACACCAAATATACACATATGCATTTATTTGACCATTTTCAGGTTATTGCTGGGTGCTGGGGGAAAGAAAGGGGGGGCAGCAGGCACAGGATGCTTTCTATTCCAAAAGTGCACCTGTTACTTTGTTTATTAATACAATTACAGTACAGGATCACTTTGAAGTCTTGTGCATATGGGTGTGGAATTAATGCATGAGCCTTATTTATCGGTCTCCATTTGTTTTCAGATAAATGATACTAAGCTGACTTTGCTTGTCACAAAATCCCATTGGCATTATTGCTGCTTGTGTACACAGGACATGAATGCAAACCTTGGATAAACCTACATTTGGCTGCGCCACACAGCACTCATATACACAGGCGGATATGCTGCCCACACTTTCAATTAACAGTGGAAGCAGAATATCTCTGCTTGCCCGGAGCCATATGATGCTAAAAGTAAAAGAGGATCAAAGACTCATGTTTTTCATGTTCCATGTTCCATGGTAGAATACACATGCCATATTATGAATAAAAAAAGAATAAGAAACAGTAACAGAATATTAATTTGATTTGTTAAAAAAAAAAAAAAAGTCTAAAACAGGCATTTAAGCTCTCTGGGCCAGATTCACAGAAGAGATACGACGGCGTATCTCCTGTTACACCGTCGTATCTCTTGTCGTATCTATGCGGCTGATTCATAGAATCAGTTCCGCATAGATAGCCCTAAGATCCGACAGGTGTAATTGACTTACACTGTCGGATCTTAGGATGCAATACTTTGGCCGCCGCTGGGTGGAGTTTGCGTCGTTTTCCAGCGTCGGGTATGCAAATGAGGTTTTACGGCGATCCACGAAGGTTTTCGTGTTCGTTACGTCGTCGCAAGTCTTTTTTTCCCGTCGCAAAGTTAGTCATGTTTTTTCATGCCTTAACTTTACACAGCCCATGTTAAAGTATGGCAGTCGTTCCCGCGTCGAATTTGAATTTTTTTTCCGGCGTAAGTACGTTTCGCACGTCGCGATTCACAAACATGTCGGGCCACCGTAATTTCGCGCAAAGCACGTTGGGAAAATTGCGAACGGAGCATGTGCAGAATGTCCGGCGCGGGAGCGCGCCTAATTTAAATGGTACACGCCCCATTTGAATTGGGCGGGCTTGCGCCGGACGGCTTTACGTTACACCGCCACAAGTTTACAGGTAAGTGTTTTGAGAATCAGGCACTTACGCTGAAAACTTGCGGCGGTGTAACGTAAACACGATACGTTACGCCGCCGGAGTTCTACGAGAATCTGGCCCTCTGTACCTTTATTTGCTTACCTTTATTTACTTGTTTTTCCACTTTGAAGAAGTAGGTTGGCAGATGATGAATTTTATAGGTATAACACCGATATGTATAAAATATATATCTGTGTTATGCCTATAAAGTCCATCATCTGCCAAGCTACTCCTTCAAATTAAATGTATTGGGACGTAGCATTTTTTATCTATTTTTCGTATCCACAGCACCACTCTATGGTGATACGATTTTCAAGTATTTGTCCACTTTACCTTTATTTACCCACTTGCCTGTGTAATAAAAGTGCGAGCAGGGGTTTGTTCATTTCAGCTTCTGATTTACTACCCTTCAAGACCAGGTAATTTTTTGCGATACAGAACTGCGTTTCTTTAACTGATTGTGCGGTCTTGCAACGCTGAATATTTTTTACTTTCTGCTATAAAACACAACCAGTAAAAAATTGTTGCGGATATTCTGACACTAACTGACACTTTTGACACTTTGTGGGAACCAATGACTATAATACAGTGATCAGTGCTAAAAATATGCACTGTCACTGTATTAAAGCAGGGGTTCACCCTAAAAAAATGACTAACATTACATCCAGCATACTAACGACATGTAAAGTAAGCTGGTATTTTTTTTCTCCGTACATACCGTTTAATTGTTATTTTCGCCCAGGCTTCCAGGTTATGATTCCCGCGGGACTGGGCGTTCCTATTGAAAGCTTAGCTGATTGACATCTGGTGAAAATCTTCCCATGGCGCATAAAGCACGTTACCAGTTTTCCGTAAATAGCCGACCTGCGAGTCGGCTCTATATGGCGCCTGCGCAGTCAGCTCTACACGGCGGGCGCAGGCGCCGTATAGCGCCAACTTAGGGAAAACTGGTGACGCGCTTTATGCACCATGGGAAGATTTTCACCAGACGTCAATCAGCTAAGCTTTCAATAGGAACGCCCAGTCCCGTGGGAATCAGAACCCGGAAGCCTGGGCGAAAATAACAATTAAACGGTATGTACAGAGAAAAAAAAAAAAAACAGCATACTTTACATGTCGTTAGTATGCTGGATGTAATGTTAGAATTTTTTTTTAGGGTGAACCTCCACTTTAATGACACTGGCTGGGAAGGGGTTAAACAGCTAGGGTGATCAAAGAGTTAAAGGAGAAGTCCAGCCTCACACTAAAATCTCTACATCTATAGATGTCCGCAGTCTAACACAAGCCTATCTAGCCCTATAAAAAAGCTGCCCTGGTCCGGTCTCCAGCGGCGGAAGCTCTGCAGAGGACACAGCCGACAGTGTCGGCTGTGAAATGAATGGGAAGTGACATCACCCAAAGAGTTACTATGAGGCTTCCATTGTCGGCTGTGTCTTCTGCACCTGCCTCCACAACAAAGCCGTGGCTAACAGTCAGTGTGAGATTGGGTCGGATCTGCATCAGAAAAGGTATGTAGACTGATTTCTTCTTTACAGGGATAAATAGGTTAGTGTTAGATCATGGATGTCTATCGATGTAGTGATTTTAGTGTTAGGCTTGACTTCTCCTTTAACCACTTAAGGACCGGCTCACCTACATATACGTCATCACTTTAAAGATGAATATCTAGGTAACGGCAGCAGCTGCTGCCACAACCAAGATATTCATCTTTTCTGTGGCCGGTCCTGTAAATGATAACGGTGGTCTCCGCAGCGAGATCACCATTATCGGCGGTGGGACAGGTGCCCCCTCTCCCAGTCCCTCCACCGCTTACTGGAGCCATCGGCAGCGGCGGAGGCGATCGGGTCCTTCTCGAAGCTTGCCGTGGATACGAGCGAGGGCAAGATGGTCCCCACCCATCTCCATAGCATAGCAGGGTGGAAGCGATGTCAAAACGCCCATGCGTCTTAAAGGCAAAATTTTTTTTGTAATTTTTTCAAATGACAATTTTTTTTATTGCATTTTAGTGTAAATATGGGATCTGAGGTCTTTTTGACCCCAGATCTCATATTTAAGAGGACCTGTAATGCTTTTTTCTATTACAAGGGATGTTTACATTCCTTGTAATAGGAATAAAAGTGACCCATTTTTTTTTAAACAGTGTAAAAATTAATAAAATCAATTAAAATAAATAAGAAAACCAAATTTTTTTTTTTACAGTGCCCCATTCCGACAAGCTCGCGTGCAGAAGCGAACACATACGAAAACTGTGTTCAAACCGCACAAGTGAGGTATCGCCGCAATCGTTAAAGCGAGAACAATAATTCTAGCCCTAGACCCCCTCTGTACCTCAAAAGATGCAACCTAAAGAATTTTTTAAATGTCGCCTATGGAGATTGTTAAGGGTAAAAGTTTGACGCCGTTCCATGAGCGGGTGCAATTTTGAAGACATGTTGGGTATCATTTTACTCAGCGTAACATTATCTTTCACAATATAAATAAAATTGGGCTAACTTTACTGTTGTCTTATTTTTTTATTAAAAAAAGTGATTTTTTCCCAAAAAAGAGCGGTTGTAAGACCACTGCGCAAATACGGTGTGACAAAAAGTATTACAATGACCACCATTTTATTTTCTAGGGTGTTAGAAAAAATATATATATATAATGTTTGGGGGTTCTAAGTAAATTTCTAGCAAAAAAAACTGTTTTAAACTTGTAAAGACTGAGTCTGAAAAACAGGCTTGGTCCTTAAGTGGTTAAATGTGTGCCTAGCCAGTGTTTGTGTACACTGTGTGTGGTGCTCTAACTAAGGGAAAGAAAATCCATCACTTCCCCCCTGTCAGGACAGAGCTCTGCTTTGTTGACATAGGCAGAACTCTGTCCTGTGTCTCTGCTCAATGATCGGCAACATGCATTGGCTGGCATCCGCTGATTGGCTTATGCTGGGACAAATAACAGGAGAACTGGCTCACCCCCTACCTGGAAGTGCAGAATCACATACATTATAAATATGTGATTCTGCTCAGTGTGACCACCCTTAGCAGTAAATCTATAGGGCAGTCTGAAAGCCGTTAAGGAAACAATAACGATAACCTGCTGGTGTAGAAATATGAGAACTGCCATCAGTGCTGGGATAAGGTAATCTAGTGCCTAGGAAGAAAATGGGAAACTATACCCCCCTTCCCCAGGTGGAGGAAGGGATGGGACCATTGGTTGCATGCTCAGTGTGCTGTGCCGAAATATATGCAATATTTGTGGCAGAGCCACCTGCCCCACAGCACCCCCATGTTGAGGGCATGTGGTCTGGCCTGGTTTGGTTCAGAAGGGGGGGCACTCGCTCACCCCCCCTTTTCTTGACCTGTTTTGGTGGTCTGGCATGTATTTTGGGGGACCCCACGCCATTTAAAAAAAAGTGGCTTGAGGTTTCCCTTAAAATACATAAGGGCCTAGTGTGGCGCACACAGTTTTTTTCTGACTTTTCTAATGCCGGCATTCTTTTATTTACATTTAGCTGTCAGTTGTGAAGCCCAATGACAGCTGATGATTCATCAGTTGAAAATGATGCGGTGGACGGCTTCCCAGCCCGTTCCTTAACAACCAGCTATTCTTCACACACAATTCTAATTGGTCAGTCATTTTTCAACCGATCCAAATTTAATCATTCCGAAAAAAAATGTATTCGTTAGAAAACGAATAAACTAAACAAATTTTTACGAAATTCGTTCCTATTTAATTTGGAGATATGGATACATCCGAATCTCGAAACAATTGTCCGAGTTTATATTCATACTGAAACAAATTGTACTTGTCTAGCTGATAAATCTTTAACTTTTAACTAAGTACTGCTTCCTATTAGTGTACTGATTGTTCTAAAAAGCTCCACTGTTGCCTGCTCTTGATTTAGGCATTCTTTATGTAATAGGGTAACTCCACTTAAAAATATAGCATATACAATTGATACACAAGCCATATTGTAATTGAATGCTATTAAAAATAATCTTTCCATTTCAATCTGCAGTGCTGTCATTTTCTGTAAAATTCAATGCAATATAGCAACCTGAAGGCCTTCTATTCACATTTGTTGTACAGAATTTTCCCAGAAATTTTATTTACTAGGTGATTGGATCACTAATTTTCCAAGAAGTCTCCACTAGAATACAAGTCAGGTTTTAGGCATCCTCTGCAACACATATTTTATTCTTGGTTAGATAATCCCAAAGGGTTAATTACCTCTAAATGGATGCTAACACTGCAAATTTCCTCATTAGAACAATGAAAGTGCATCAGCTTATTAATGAAAACATTACACCCATTCAGAATCAGCATCCAAACCACAAAGCTTTTTCTTCAGAGCAAAAACAGGTAATCTGGCAATAGATTTGTAGCATTCTGAATGAGAATTCTTAGAAAAGGAGGGCCAGATTCACAGAAGAGATACGACGGGGTATCTCCTGATACGCCGTCGTATCTCTGGGAGTATCTATGCGACTGATTCATAGAATCAGTTACGCATAGATAGCCCTAAGATCCGACAGGTGTAATTGACTTACACCGCCGGATCTTAGGATGCAATACTTCGGCCGCCGCTGGGTGGAGTTTGCGTCGTTTTCCAGCGTCGGGTATGCAAATGAGCTTTTACGGCGATCCACGATGGTTTTCGCGTTTGTTACGTCGTCGCTAGTAAATTTTTTCCCGTCGCAAAGTTAAGCCTTCTTTAACATGGCTTAACTTTAGATGAGCCATGTTAAAGTATGGCCGTCGTTCCCGGGTCGAATTTCAATTTTTTTTTTTTTGCATAAGACGTCCAGGGAATACGAAAGTACGTTACGCACGTCGCCGTTCAAAAAAATGAAGTCACTTCACGCAAAGCATGGCGGGAATTTCAAAACGGAGCATGCGCAGTACATCCGGCGCGGGAGCGCGCCTAATTTAAATGGTACACGCCCCATTTGAATTGGGCGGGCTTGCGCCGGACGCTATTACGTTACACCGCCGTAAGTTTACACGCAAGTGCTTGGTGAATCAGGCACTTGCGCTGAAAATTTGCGGCGGTTTAACGTATAAACGATACGTTACGCCGCCGCAAGTATATGTGAATCTGGCCCGGAATGTTCTAAAAATGTTTAAACTTTTTTTTGTAATAGTTAATTAATCAACATTCATTTTGTCTGCAGTGATGAGTAAATTCAAAGGAGCAGGATGAAAAAATGTCCTCCTACGAATGAAATTGCAACAGTGTATGTGGTTTTCATTAGGTCCAATCATTCCAAAATCAAATGCGAAAATCAAATGAAATCTTTCGAACAACATTTGAATGTTTCTGAGAATTTTCATACACATTTTTATAAGAATTTTCATTAAAAATTCTATCCAACTATGGCCTGTTTTAAGAATCTACAAAAAGTTTGCAATGTACATTGATCACCCAAAATAAATTGTTTTCTAAAAAAAAGTTGAGTTACTCTTTGTGGCCCAATGATTTGTAGTAATGTCCCTTTATACAGTATCTATCACAGTGTAGCTATACAATAATATAAGCACAATCTATGGAATCTGTCATTTAAGTTTATTTGGTTTTATTGTAAACTAAAGGCAATATTAAAATTATAGGAAAGTTTAATGTGCTCATTTTCAAGATTATCAAAATGATCCTTTCTGAATGTTACAAAGTGCATTGACGTTAACTAAATTTTCTCTAAACTTTCTGCCAACATACCCGTACAAATAAATGTACAGCCAATGAACATGACAAGAATGCACAAACCACAATGACTTTCTGATGTCAATGTCAGTCAGGCTGTGCAGTGGACAGTCTGTGTGGATCACATCTCTTGATTGAAGTAACATCACAGGAAGCCTGTGTTGACTCCAATGTTTGTATTTTTTATGCCTCCTTCTCTGTTGGTGCTTTTCAGCAGAATTTGATATAGCCCTGGGAATATTGGAGAGAAAAAGGACACTGGTATATTTTTTGTAAGTATCCAGTATGTTTTAAAAGAAAATAACTTTGTGAAAACCTAGTGAAGAACTGGAACTGGAACCAGTTCAATTGTATAGTATTTTTTGTGTCATTTATAGGTCTATGCATAGCAACTTATGGTACTTACATAGATGTGCCCAGGGGGTGTATGGACGTTGGGCCAGCGTCTAATTTTCCGTTGTGTATGTCGTTTGCGTAAAACGTTCGCAAATAGGGCTTTGCGTAAATTACGTTCACGTCGAAAGCATTGACTATTTGCGACGTGATTTCGAGCATGCGCACTGGTATACCCCCACGGACGGCGCATGCGCCGTTCAAAAAATACGTCATTTACGTGGGGTCAAGTAGAATTTACATAAAACACGCCCACATCTTTATCATTTGAATTCCGCGCCCTTACGCCGGCAGATTTACGCTACGCCGCCGTAACTTTAGAGGCAAGTGCTTTGTGAATACAGCACTTGCCTCTCAAAGTTGCGGCGGCGTAGCGTTACTACGATACGCTACGCCCATTTAAAGTTACGCCGATCTACGTGGATCTGGCCCATACATGGACAGGAATGTGTGTTTGAGCTTAGGGGTACACACGCTAATGCAATAAGCTGCACACACCTATGAGTACCTACAATTATGTTTGATCATCTTCAGATCTGTTTTTGTGCTTCCATGGAGCCCCTCATTTCCAGCCAGGTAGCCACACATTTTCTGCCCAGTTAGTCTAGCTATACAAGGAGACGTTATTCAGCAAATGTCTTGTGCCATCTATCTTCTATTCAAGTTAACTGTTTAGCCTATGTGCCATACTATCAAGGTCAAATGCCATATCCACACAAAGTGCACTTACTCATTATGTGTCAGTACACTTTGACATTACAGCAAGAAGAGTTGTTTGTGGCCCTGGGCACACGTTACACAAAAGGTATTGAGTTCTGCTTGACTCTGTGTTAAGTTCTTTTCTTGCTAGCCTTGGGAGTAATTGAGGTTCTCTGTATGGTGAGAATTTTTTACAGACAATAGGCCCAAAAAAATATTGCAGACACACAGCTTTATCCTTGACACATTTACAATCCAAGTTTACCTTATTGTCAATTTTTTTGTTTCACCTTCTTAAAGAGTAGTAGCACAGTCAATACTGCTCCTTCTATGGAATCGATTGTAAGCTCTTCTACCATTTATATCAACCTCCCCTAAAATGTTTTTTACTTGATATCACTGAGCCACAGTGTCCTGTTCCCTTACAGAATATTAGCCATGCCTTGTAAAATTAACAATTTTAGTACATTTTAGTACATTTTATAATTAACTAGAAACAAACAAACAAACAAACCAAAAAAAAAAAAGAACAAAAAAAACAGAATAGGCTAATCAACAGTCCTTCACTGACATCAAAATGGATTTCTCGGTTTGGTGGTCTAACATAAAGTGCATTTTCTGGCTAGCTTATTCTTGTTTTATCCATAATATACACCACTAAGTGTGAGTACTTGTTATGACACTGGCAGTGAAGGGGTTAACCAGGAGGGGCGCTGTAGGGGTTAAGTGTGCCCTAATGTGTGATTCTTACTGTGGAGGACGTGGCTTGGCATGTGATGTCACTGATCGTCGTTCCCTATGACAGGGAACAGACGATCAGTGACAGGGTCACTAGGAAGCACGGGGAGAGGTTTGTTTACACTTACCTCTCCCCGTTCTTCCTCTCTGTGACCCGATCACAGGACACCGGCGGCGATCAGGTCCGCTGTTCCTGCAAAGATGTTCACGGAGAAGAATGACCGGGTCGGGAGCTCGCCGCCAGCCGCTGCTCGCGACCCATGGCTGGGATCTTAAAGGGGACGTACATTAACGCCATTGTGCCCAGCTGTGCCATTTTGATGACGTATATAGTCGTGTGGCGGTCCTAAAGCGGTTAACGACAAAGAATTGTCGTCCAACAAACACAAAATGATGTGGTTTTTCTGCTCTTTAGCGCCACCCTTTGGGAAACTTCTGCTAATGTTGTCTTATTTAGCATTGCTTCTGAGCATGCGTGTTTGTACTTTGGATTTTGTGTACACATGATCAGATAATCCGACATCACACATTTGTTGTCAGGAAATTTTAAAGCATGCTATCCAACATTTGTTTTTGTTTTTTTTTTAATTTTAAATGTTTCACTTTAAGCATTACTAAAATCACTGCTACCAGGCAAATGTATTTACATTTTCTTTCTTGCTTTGGTTACATGTTCCCCAGGATTGTTCCCAACCCCCGTGCCATTCGTTTTTATTATTCATCTCCCTTTGACTTCAGTGGGGTTTGGATTTAACACCCAAACTTTCGTCATGTTCACCAAACTTTGCATAACCGATAGCAATATCTTTTTAATGAAACTGTAATCCCCAACATAAAAAGTAGTTAATCCAACATAGTCAAATTTGTAGGACAGGTAGAGGTTACCTGTAGTATTGAGTCAGAATGATACATTTACAAATGCAATTATAGATACAAATAACAAACTCTTAGAACTTTATAAAGCAGTAAAAATGTGTTTTTCAGGTTTTACAAGAACATGGTCACTTAAATTGTTAAAAAAAAAAAAAGATTACAACATTCAGGACACTCTCTTCATTATCGTTTCTCCTTTTTCTTAAAGGTCCTGAAATATGAAAAAAAAGATAGCGGTAGGTTAGGCTATTATTCTGATTTTCAGCATCTAAAAGGCAAATATAGGTATGCTATAGGAAAGCGCCTACTAAATGGGCTCGCAAAATGCTTTTTAGCAATTACATTTTTCTAGACCTGCAATAATTGTTGCAATTTTACATTTTTTTCCCTGCTAATGCAGCTAAGTTATAAGGGTTGATGGTTTTACAACTATTTTACATTATGTGGAGTGGGTAAAATACAATAAAATTACAGAGGGCTTTTCTGAGATGGAACATTTGAATGTAAGACAGGTAGTCTAACTTTAACCAAGGTGACTTTGATGCTTTACTATGATATTGCAATTTGGGGACACGTACAATTCAACGCTAGGAGCTGTCTTTTTTGTATTGGCTAGAATCTAGAACACCGCCAATCTGGACCCACCTTTGCTGTAATTGATGTAATATAGATTACATTATCACCTTAGTTTCACCTTTCTCATGGCACATTTACTTTTGTTCTTTGTAATATCTGAGCTGGAATGCAAAACAGGATTCTGGCTCCTCACTTTGTTGCATTTTAGGAGGGTAAGTACAAAGCCTAAGCCCTCTCACCAGTTCATTACACAGTACCAGGTCTAGCACACACTTTTACGCAAAGGCAAGGACAAGAGCCACCCATTTAAGATTTGACCTGGTCCCTGGGTGTGGCCCTGCTCTGTGGATGAGAACCAATTAGAGTAGTCTGGCAGCCCGGGGGGTGCATTATGGACCTTTCAGATCACCCAACCATCACCACTATTACCTGGCCTTATCACCCCTGTTCCAAGCTGACTGCTTGCTATGCGTCATCCCATTTTTATTACTAAAGGTTATGCTATGGTCTATTGTGGCCCATATTTATATCCCACACAATAACAATACATTTCTTGTCTTTAACCACTGCAGCCCCGGAAGGATTTGCCCCCTTCCTGACCAGGCCATTTTTTATTGATACTGCGTCGCTTTAACTGACAATTGTGCGACGTGCAACGTGGCACCCAAACAAAATTTGTCTCCCTTTTTTCCCACAAATCGAGCTTTCTTTTCTTAGTAATTGATCACCTCTGTGGTTATTATTTTTTTGCGCTATAAACAAAAGAAGAGCGACAATTTTTGTTTTTTGTTAATTTTGTTAAGGAGTGGATCAGGAAGCTAGCCGCATTGTCCATAAAGGATTTGTAAAGGTTACAGTATTATTTGGAAAAAAAAAAACATATCATACTTACCTCCACTGTGCAGTTCGTTTTGCACAGAGTGGCCCTGATCATCCTCTTCTGGGGTCCCCTGGTGGCCACGTCATTGGATTTGATTGACAGCAGCGGGAGCCAATGGTTGCGCTGCTATCAATCATCCAGTGAAGAGCCGACAAGACTTGGGGTAAAGCAACGCGGGATCGCGCCCACGGAGATTCGGGGCTCAGGTAAGTAAAACGGGGGCTCCGAGGGGTGGTGACTGCAAAGTGTTTTTTCACCTTAATGCATAGGTACGTTGCCCAATGACACCAATAGTGTTGAGGACTATCTCAGTACCCAGGGATTAGAACAATATAATTATAAAAAAATTTAAGACAAATTTCCATAAAAAAAAACACATTGGCACAGATTCAAGAAGCAATTGCGCCCATGTAACCATGAGTTACACGGCGCAATTGCTTACTTGCTCCGGTGTAACGAGTGCTCCTGATTCAGGAACCTCGTTACACCGGCTGCAGCCTAAAATCTGCGCGGCATAAGGCTCTTATGCCTCGCAGATTTTAGGCTGCATTCTTGCGGGGGCCGCTAGGGGGCGCTCCCATTGTGTATCAGCGTGTAGTATGCAAATTGCATACTACCACTGATTCACAATCTTGCGCGGGCCCCGCGCAAGCCAGGTACGGAATTTCCGTACGGCTACTTTAGCGCAAGGCTGCCCTTTCTAATAGCAGGGGCAGCCTGTGCTAAAGTATACCGCCGCTCCCGCGCCGCGACGTTCAAATGTTACGTCGTTTGCGTAAGTGCTTCGTGAATGGCGCTGGACGCCATTCACGTTCACTTTGAAGCAAATGACGTCCTTGCGACGTCATTTGCCGCAATGCACGTCGGGAAAGTTTCCAGACGGAGCATGCGCTGTACGCTCGGCACGGGAGCGCGCCTAATTTAAATGATTCCCGCCCCCGGCGGGATCATTTAACTTGCACGCGCTTACGCCGGGCAAATTTGCCGGCGCGCCCTCGCAAGTCACGGAGCTACTGCTCCGTGAATCGAGGGCAGCGCAAAATATTTGAGTGGGCGCAGGGCAAAATCGTTGCCCTGCTCCCCCGCAAATATAGCGCAAGCTATGCTGAATCTGGGCCATTAAGTACAACAATACATAAAGGATGGTTGTTGCAAAAGGTTCACACTTAGAAAACATAGTAAACCCCACTGGTATGTGGGGACACAAAGATATAGGTTCAAACGTTGTCCTACACATGTTTCGCGACAAACGTCGCTTCTTCAGGAGGAATCAACGATAAACATCTATAGAAAGATACAATCTCATAATAACAATGTCACCCCCCTATCTGTTTAATCATTCAATTGAGACAATACCTCTTAACCTGTGTGAATTATGGTGTGAACCAGCCCTTAATATTTTGTTTGTAGTTTCAATATGAAGCTAAGATAAAGAACAGGACATGACCTCAGACTAGACTTCCAGCAGAGTTAGTGAGTCAGTCAATAGTAAGTGGATTCAAACATGCTTGGAACAAACATAGATCTATACTTAAAAAAAAAAAAAAAAAAACACTTTTTCTGCAATTCTATGTTCTTTGTTTTACTATAGTGGACATATAAAATAAGGACATTTCCATACATTTCCATGCAAATTAATACCATCTGTTACCAACAAACATTGTCTTATTTAGACAATACCTATAGTATATTCTTACATCAGCCTACAAAGACAAATTCATCAACTCTGTCATAAACATCACAAAATAAATATGCTTATTAAAAAAAAAAACAAAGCGAGTTGAACAATTCTGTTCTAAAGCTACATTAATCTTTTCAGTAAAATAGGAAAGGAATGTGTCAGAACATTTTTCACTTGTCTTGTTACTTGGAGAAAGATTTGTTGAGGTTTTATCCTTTCCTTTTTTTTGAGACCTAAGATAGGATGCATACCTATAAATATTCCATGTGGAATATGAAATAGACATTACAAAGCACTTTCCAGTAAATTGCTGATATTATATCAAAATTACATCTGATTTCAATTGATAAACAAAGTGTATTAGTCAAGTAGTGGTATTGATGACTATCTACTAAATGCAGTATTTAAAATCCTATTCATAATTCTTGTAAAATATTGTAATCAAGAAAATGCACTAAAATTAAAGGGTGAGTGAACCCAAAACTGGTATTTCTCAATTTAGAGAGTGGAAAATCTGGTGCAGCTCTGCATAGAGACCAATTTGCTTCCAGTTGTTTTTTTTTGTCAAAACTTAATTGAACAAGCTTAAGAGCCGGTTCACACTGGGGCGACTTGCGATCCGACTTCATGTCGCCTCAAGTCGTCCCAAGTCGCGCTGTAGAGAAAAACAATGGAAGTGAATGGGAGCGGTGTTAATACACACGACTCAAGGCGATCCGACTTCAGAAAAGGTTCCTGTACTACTTCAATCCGACTTGTAGGCGATTTGTACCTATTGCCTCAGAAGTCGGATCACTGTCTTAACTGAAGCGACTTTCCAGGAAGATAACATACATTTCTCAGGCAAACCTCTCCTGCCCCCCTCCCTCCACCTCCCTCTCCCAGAGCTGATTGTTGTTTTATTGGCCACTGGAAAGTCTCCTGTCCTGGACACGACTTCAAGTTGTGTTGTAAATCGCCCCAGATCGCCCTGTGGTTTATGTTCAAGTCGTGTCGGAGTCGCCTCTGAAAGTCGCGCTGGAAGTCGTGTCGCCCTAGTGTGAACCGACTCTAAAGCGAAAGTAAACTTATCCATAAAACAGTTTCATTTCCGGTGTCTTGTCAATCTAGTTCCCCTATCGAGATGGTTCCCTGCCTGACTGCCCAGACGAAGCCCACGGAAATCTCTGAAACCTCGGGCGGCGTCGCCTCTTGTCACTGTAATGATGGAAGCGCGCCTTGCATCCCATTTATATAGGCATCACCGTACCATCATGCTCCGGCAGGTACCCACGTGGTGGGTGCCTACCCACGTGCACCCTCCACGTGGGTACCTACCGGAGCATGATGGGACGGTGATGCCTATATAAATGGGATGCAAGGCGCGCTTCCATCATTACAGTGACAAGAGGCGACGAGTCAACATCGGAAGAAGGGAGAAGAAGAACCTGACGTCACAGAAGACCGCGCCGGCTGCCTGTTAGTAATTGAGCTAACACACAAAGTCAGCAGGCAGCCAGCGCTGAAGAAGAAGGCACCGGACAGCTGCAGAAGAACCGGGGTTCGCCGAGTCAACAGCAGAGAGCGGCGAAGATAGAAGAAGACCCCCGGAGAGCGGAGAAGCCCCCCCCGGAGAGCGGAAGAAGAAACCCCCCCGGAGAGCGGAGAAGACCCCCGGAGAGTGGAAGAAGAAGCCCCCCCTGGTATTAGAGCTAATAAAGAAGACAGGGGGGCCTCCGGAGCAGAATAATAAATTATTTTAAAAACCCTTGTGTTGTGTGTTTAATAACTTTAACTTTTTGCCTCCAGGTGAATGGGTAGGGGTACGATGTACCCCATATCCATTCACTTAGGGTGGGGGGCCGGTATCTGGGGGCCCCCTTATTTGAGGGGACTCCCAGATTCCGATAAGCCCCCCGCCCGCAGACCCCGACAACCAACGGCAAGGGTTGTCGGGAAGAGGTCCTGTCCTCATCAACATGGGGACAGGGTGCTCTGGGGTGGGGGGGCCTGCAGTGCGCCCCCCTGCCCCAGAGCACCCAACCCCCCCATGTTGAGGGCATGCGGCCTGGCACGGCTCAGGAGGGGGGGCGCTCGCTCGTCCCCACTCCCTTTCCTGACCGGCCGGGTAGCGTGCTTTGGATACGGGTCTGGTATGGATTGTAGGGGGACCCCCTACGTCGATTTTTCGCCGTAGGGGGGTCTCCTTACAACCCATACCAGACCTAAGGGCCTGGTATGCTCCTGGGGGGGGAACCCATGCCGTTTTTTTCTTTGAAAATTGGCATGGAGTTCTCCCTCAGGAATGCATGCCGAGCGACGCTGTCAATTTTTTTTTTTTTTCCCCCGACGCAACTTTTTTAAGCCGGCGCGATCCACAAAACTCGGCGTAACGTAACTTCGCGCATGCGCAGTACGGCCGGCACGGGAGCGCGCCTCATTTAAATGGGACTCGCCCCATTTGAATAGGAACGCCTTGCGCCAGCGGAATTTTAGTTACACGGCCTGAAATTTCTAGATAAGTGCTTTGTGGATCGGGCACTTAGGTAGAAATTTTAAGGCAGTGTAACTTAAATGGGATTTTTTAAGTTGCGCCAGGTTTTTGTGGATCTGGCCCATTGTTCCTAAACTTTTGGTATTCTAGGTTTTTGGTACTGGCAGCTTTTTTATCCCAATATCATTTTGGGACTCTCTCACGTTTATACACTTATTCCTTAGCGCAGTGTTTTTTCCTTGATTGGAAAATATATTTTTTTGATGTCTTGTATTGCTGTCTGTGCCTCCGTTAGAGAAACGTACCCTCCTTATTACCACCGGAACTGAAAGTAAAAGAAAATCTAAAATTCTGGGTTCTCACCAGAACATGAATAGAGGGGAAATCTTCCAATGAGGACACTGGTTTTGGTGATCCTGGTGGCAACCAGGGATTCCCTCACTTTGGAAGGATTTCCTATTACTTCCTGTTTTGACTATGGAGTGGGAAATAAAAAAAAGTCTCCCCAATGGGACACAGATACCAAAACAAATTGATAGGGGTTATAACCCTCCCTACTTTTCCCTCTCGTGTCACTTTGTAAAGCCCAGTACACACGATCGGAATTTACGATGGAAAAGGTCAAACGGACTTTTCAGAAATTCCGACCGTGTGTATGCCCCATTGGAGTAATTCCATCGGAAATTCCGATGAATTCCATCGGAGTTTAGATCAAGAACATGTTCTCTTTTACTCCGATGGAATTTGTGAATTCGTGATTTTGGTCGGACAAAGGTCCGATCGTGTGTACGGGGCTTAAGTGTTACAATTGCAGAATAAAAGTAGTAATATATTATTAAGCGCTATCTTAAAGTGGTTGTAAACCAACGAAAAAAAAAAAAAAACGACCTGCAAGACAAAGGCATAATGGGCTAGTATGCATAGCATACTAGCTCACTATAAAATACTTACCATAGAACCCCTTTCACACTGGGGTGTTTTTCAGGCGCTTCTGTGCTAAAAATAGCACCTGTAAATTCCCTTAAAAACAGCTTCCCTGCAGTCTCAGTGTGAAAGCCCGAGAGCTTTCACACTGAGGCGGTGTGCAGGCAGAACATTAAAAAAACTTCTGCAAAAAACTCCTGCAAGCAGAATCTTTGGAGCACCGCTACTCCACCACTCCTAAAGCCCCCCTGCTCATTGAAATTAATGGGCACTGCCGCTGAAACGCTGGCAAAGCGCCGCGGGCGGTTTTAACCCTTTTTCGTCCGCTAGTGGGGGTTAAAAGCACCCCACAAAAACGGCGGTAAAGCGCTGCTAAAAATAGTGGCGCTTTACCGCCGACACTTAGATGTGAAAGTACCCTAAGATCAAAGCCCCCGCATTAGTGCCGGCACACCGCTGTGGCCGGCAACATGTCCCGACACACTGCTGTGTCTCCTGACATGTGGCCGGAGTCGCGATGACATCATGCATACTATGGGAGCCACCAGTAGCGGCACAGGAACTAAAGAAACGACACAAGCAAGCTGTTTCTTCAGTGCGCATGCACCGAATGACGTCGGCACATGCTGATACAGTGAATATCTCCTAAATAGGAGATATTCAAGGTACCTACAGGTAAGCCTTATTATAACCACTTTAAGTAATTATGCATTACAAATGTACTAAATATATTTACAAAATATTAAATATTAATACAAAATATATACATACTCTTACACACTCATGTGCTGTAAATATGTTCTTTAGATCCTGTTCTCAGCACTTCCTACATATAATATATTTTTTTATTCATATAAGGTCGTTTTCACTTTGTAGAACAAAAAAACGACATAGTTCTAATTCATTTTGCTGAATAAAGTCAGGATGTTCTGTGACCTCACAGAATAGTAGAAAGTGTAAATGTAACCGGTGGTGAAGTAATACTTATTCAGACTTCTGCAATCAAATGAAATGATTTTCTGGAGTTTCATATTCATTTCTAACAAAGTAGAACTACTGTAAGTGAAGAGAAACAGATTATACTAAAATATGAATATTTTATGAATCATTTGTGCAGCTACCTTAAAGGAGTTTCATAAGAACAACAGCAACTTTTTTTAAGACAACATAATTGATTTTGTATACTAATGAGTGGCGTCACTAGTAGGGTTGTCCAGATACCGATACCAGTATCGGTATCGGGACCGATACCGAGTATTTGCGGGAGTACTTGTACTCGCGCAAATACCCCAGATACCTAAATAGAATACTTTCCCGCCGCTGCCGCCACATCGCGCCGCCGCATCGAAAGCCGCCGCATCGCACCGAAGCATTTGAAAGCCGCCGCATGGGTTAAACGGCGTGCGGGAACATCACAGCTTTCATTTGAATAGCTGTAGTGTTCCTGCGCGTATAGACACTCCCCCTTGCTCGGGATTGGATGGGTGATCGTGATCTGTCCAATCCAGAGCAAGGGGGAGTGTCTATACGCGCAGGCAAAACAGCTACTCAAATGAATGCTGTGATTTTCTCCATGCGGCGGCGGCTTTCGGCGGCAAAGGTATGGGGGAAATGGCTGGAGGGACATGGCTGCATATGTGAGGGACATGGCTAGAGGGACATGGCTGCATATGTGAGGGACATGGCTAGAGGGACATGGCTGCATATGTGAGGGACATGGCTAGAGGGACATGGCTGCATATGTGAGGGACATGGCTAGAGGGACATTGCTGCATATGTGAGGGACATGGCTAGAGGGACATTGCTGCATATGTGAGAGACATGGCTAGAGGGACATGGCTGCATATGTGAGGGACATGGCTAGAGGGACATGGCTGCATATGTGGGGGACATGGCTGCATATGTGGGGGACATGGCTGCATTTGGGGACACATTTAAAAAAAGTATCGGTATTCGGTATCGGCGACTACTTGAAAAAAAGTATCGGTACTTGTACTCGGTCCTAAAAAAGTGGTATCGGGACAACCCTAGTCACTAGGGTTGGTGTCACCCGGTGCGGTAAAACATGGTGTCACCCCCCCTCTGTCTAGGCTGCCCAGCACCAAGCAGGCAGCGCACGGGGCGCACCCCAAACCAGCCCCTGTAAATGATAGTATAGGGCAGTATAGTGGTAGGTTAGGGTAGTATAGAGTGGTATAGTGGCAGGTTGGTGTAGTGGGGTGGTATAGGACAGGTTAAGTAATAAAAATAAATAAGATTACAAAAATAAAAACCTGACACCAGTGGCAAAACTTCTAGGCTCCTAAAGGTCGCACCTGGAACTGGGCCCTGATGTTCCACCACTAGGCTCGGAGGAAAGGGCCCTGGCCAGGGGGGCTGGCCATTCATGGTTTCTTGTACCTGGGCCCTGAAGGTTCTAGTTACACACTGCTGTATCTAGTATAAAAATTGTCTGCGCAAATTGCAACAGTCCAAAGCATCCGGAAGCATTTCTTTAATATCCTTTGAACATATAAAATATCATTTAGTTGGTGTGGATTAATACAGTGCCTTAAAAAAAGTATTCATACCCCAAAAATGCAACCAAAAATGTAAATGTATTTTATTGGGATTTTATGTGATAGACTAACACAAAGTGGCACATGGCACATAAATATTACCTGGAAGGAAAATGATAAATGGTTTAACACGTTTTTTTACAAATAAATATCTGAAAAGTGTGGCGTGCATTTATATTCACCCAGCGAGTCAATACTTTGTAGAACCACCTTTCGCTGCAATTACAGCTGCAAGTCTTTTTGGGGATGTCTCTACCAGCTGTGAACATCTAGAGAGTTACATGTTTGCCCATTCTTCTTTATTCAAGCTCTGTCAGATTGGATGGAGAGTATCTGTGTACAGCAATTTTCAAGTCTTGTCACTGATTCTCAATTGGATTTAGGTCTGGACTTTGACTGGGCCATTCTAACACATGAATATGCTTTGATCTAATCCATTCCATTGTAGCTCTGGCTGTATGTTTAGGGTCTTTGTCCTGCTGGAAGGTGATCCTCCGCTCCAGTCGCAAGTCTTTTGCAGCCACTACCAGGTTTTCTTCTAAGATTGCCCTGTATTTGGCTCCATCCATCTTCCCATCAACTCTGACCAGCTTCCCTGTCCCTGCTGAAGAAAAGCATCCGCACAACATGATGCTGCCACCACTATTTTTCACAGTGGGGATTGTGTGTTCAGGGTGATGTGCAGTGTTAGTTTTCCACCACACATAGTGTTTTGCTTGTAGACAAAAAGTAAAATTTTGGTCTCATCTGAGAACCTTCTTCCACATGTCTGCTGTGTCCCCCACATGGCTTCTCGCAAACTGAAAACAGGACTTCTTATGTCTTTTTTTAAACAATGGCTTGCTTTTTGTCACTCTTCCATAAATGCCAGATTTGTGATGTGCAAGACTTAGGCCCCATACACACGGGAGGATTTATCCGCGGATACGGTCCAGCGGACCGGTACCACGGATAAATCCTCTCGAGGATTTCTGCGGATTTCTATGCGATGGAGTGTACTCACCATCGCATTGAAATCCGCGCCGAAATCCTCTGGCGATGACGTGTCGCGCCGTCGCCGCGATTATGACGCGGCGACGTGCGCGACACTGTCATATAAGGAATTCCACGCATGCGTCGAATCATTACGACGCATGCGGGGGATCCCTTTGGACGGATGGATCCGGTGAGTCTATACAGACCAGCGGATCCATCCGTTGGGATGGATTCCAGCAGATAGATTTGTTTGGCATGTCAGCAAATATTCGATCTGCTGGAATCCATCCCAGGGGAGAAATATCCGCGGAAACAGATCCGCTGGAGTGTACACACCATAGGATCTATCCGCTGAAACCCATTTGCTGGGATTTTTCAGCGGATGGATTCTATCGTGTGTATGGGGCCTAATAGTTGTTCTGTGAACATATTCTCCCACCTGAGCTGTGGATCTCTGCAGCTCCTCCAGAATTACTGCTTGGCTGCTTCTCTGATTAATGCTCTCCTTGCCCGGCCTGACAGTTTAGGTGGAAGGCCATGTTTTGAGTTGTGCCATACTCTTTCCATTTTTGGTTGATGGATTAAACAGTATATTTTCAAAGTGTAGGATATTTTGTATAACCTAACCCTGCTTTAAACTTCTCCCCAACTTTTTTCCTGACCTGTCTGGTGTATTCAATGGCCTTCATGATGCTGTTTATTCACTAAAGTCTGGTACACACGATTGGATTTTCCACGGACAAAGCGTAGGACTTTTGTCCGAAGGGCGTTGGCCATGAATTTGTCTTGCAAATGGTAAAGAATTGTTGGCGAACAAACATGAAACTAAGTGTTTTTTCAGCTCTTTGGGCAACTTCTGCTAATGTTGTGTTATGGTTAGCATTGCTTCTGAGCATGCATGTTTGTACTTTGGAGTTTTGTCCGAAAGGACTTGTGTACACACGATCGGATAAGGGCTTCACAGAACAGCTGTATTTGTATTGAGACTAAATTACACACAGGTGGACTCTATTTACTAATTAGATGACTTCTGAAGGCAATTGACTCCGCTACATTTTAGTTAGGGGTATCAGAGTACATGGGGCTAAATACAAATGCACGCCACACTTTTCACATATTTATTTGTAAAAAAAAATGAAAACCATTTATCATTTTCCTTCTACTTCACAATTATGTGCCACTTTGTGTTGGTCTATCAAATAAAATCCCAATAAAATACGTTTACATTTTTGGTTGTAAGATGACAAAATGTGGAAAATTTCCAGGGTTATGAATACGTTTTCAAGTCACTGTATACTGTGTACATTATTACTACATTTAGTACAGTTTTATTATGCAATCTTGAAAACTACACGCTATGAGCGAGTCCTTCACTTATCTGATCTGCAGTGAAACTGATGTCTGTCTCTATGCTTGAATTGCTATCAGGCTGAGTGCCAGGCTGTCTGAGTTCAGGACTGAAATCAGGCATTGAAAAAACTGTTAAGTAACAAAGATACTGTCAGGATTACATGAAAAGAGACTAAGATTTGTTATTTGACAATTTTGTTCTCCTTCGGTAGCCCAGAGAGTGTGTTAGCGATCAGCCCTGAGTAGAGATGTGCTGAATACATGGTTTGAATGTAAGTTTGGACCTAACACTGTTCCTGATGTGTAGGCTTGGTTCATATATGAGCCACATGTGGCGTCCTGGTTCACAGTTTCAGGCCCAATATTGGGCTGCATTTGGACCTGAAACATGACCAAAAGACGCACAGTTTTTTTTGTGCAAAAAAAAATGGACCTGCTGGAACCAGCTCCATAGAGAGCCTGTCAAAATCTCCTGCTATATCGGGACCGATACCGAGTATTTGCGGGAGTACTCGTACTCCCGCAAATACCCCCGATACTAGAATAGAATACTTGTCCCCCCCCGCCGCCAACGCCGCCGCAAACCCACCACCGCCGTTAATCAGCGTACGGGGAACAGCTTTCGTTTGAATAGCTGTATCCCCGCCGCGTATAGACACTCCCCCTTTGCGCGGGATTGGACGGATGATCTGTCCAATCCCGCGCAAGGGGGAGTGTCTATACGCGGCGGGGACAGCTATTAAAACGAAAGCTGTTCCCCGCACGCTGATTAACGGCGGCATCAAGGTATGGGGAACAACGTGGCTGGAATGTGGGGGACAACGTGGCTGGAATGTGGGGGACAACTTGGCTGGAATGTGGGAGACAACAGGGCTGGAATGTGGGGGACAACATGGCTGGAATGTGGGGGACAACATGGCTGGAATGTGGGGGACAACATGGCTGGAATGTGGGGGACATGGCTGGAATGTGGGGGACATGGCTGCAATGTGGGGGACATGGCTGCAATGTGGGGGACATGGCTGCAATGTGGGGGACATGGCTGCATTATGTGGGGGACATGGCTGCATTATGTGGGGGACATGGCTTCATTATGTGGGGGACATGGCTGCATTATGTGGGGGACATGGCTGGAATGTGGAGGACATGGCTGGAATGTGGGGGACATGGCTGGAATGTGGAGGGCATGGCTGCATTATGCGGGGGACATGGCTGGAATGTGGAGGACATGGCTGCATTATGTGGAGGACATGGCTGCATTATGTGGGGGACATGGCTGCAATATGTGGGGGACATGTCTGCAATATGTGGGGGGCATGTCTGCAATATGTGGGGGACATGGCTGGAATATGTGGGGGACATGGCTGGAATATGTGGGGGACACATTTAAAAAAAGTATCGGTATTCGGTATAGGCGAGTACATAAAAAAAAGTATCGGTACTTGTACTCAGTCCTAAAAAAGTGGTATCGGGACAACCCTAGTGTGAACCCAGCTTCAGGGTGTTCAGCATGGACAAACATGACAGCTTTCTGCTGTTAATAGTTGTTAAAGCGGGGGTTCACCCTTAGAGGGCACTTTTCCCCCTTAGATTCCTGCTCGTTTTTACTAGGGGAATCGGCTATTTATTTTAAAATATGTGCAGTACTTACCCGTTTACGAGATGCATCCTCTCCGTCGCTTCCGGGTATGGGCTTCGGGAATGGGCGTTCCTTCTTGATTGACAGTCTTCCGAGAGGCTTCCGACGGTCGCATCCATCGCGTCACGATTTTCCGAAAGAAGCCGAACGTCGGTGCGCAGGCGCAGTATAGAGCCGCACCGACGTTCGGCTTCTTTCGGCTACGAGTGACGCGATGGATGCGACCGTCGGAAGGCTGTCAATCAAGAAGGAACGCCCGCTCCCGAAGACCCATACCCGGAAGCGACGGAAGAAGATGCAGCTCGAAAACGGGTAAGTACAGCTCATATTTTACTACAAATAGCCGATTCCCCTAGACCGAACGAGCAGGAACCTAAATGGGTGAACTCCCGCTTTAAGGAAGTAGCAGGTACTTGCACCCGCCGTATGCTTAGCAACCACTGAGGTTACATGGCTAGGAAAATCGTAAACAAAGTAGGGCTAAGGGGGTGATATCATTGTCACCAGCACAAGCATATCCATTCTTGTATGCTGGGTGATACTAAAATTAGAATTTAAAGTGTCGGTACTAAAACTCCAAAACAAATGGCATTCTTATTTAAGGTATGACATGGCTTAACTAGTGTATGTTCAGACAGAAGGATTGCAATCATGCTTGTTAATAAAGTTGGAGTTCTGTTTTAACAGTCCTGTGATAATTTTTTCTATCCCACAACCTCACGTCTTCTCCACTGTGCTGTCTGCATTCTTTCTAAGTGTGCTCCTGCTACACCTTCTGGACAAAATAGGAAACTGCATGAGTGGAAACTTTAATAAAGAATTCAAGGTATTGGACTTGGACCAATGGTGTCCGTGCTGAGTGGCCAACCCCCTGTGTTCACAATACATCAGGCTGGTCACTCAGAATGGGACCCAGAAGCAAGTGGAGATCACTAATGTAGTAGCGGTGTTTACCATACGGCCAGGTATGGAATATGTATAGTTACATTGGACCAATAACATATAACTATATAATAACTATAATAAATTATAAATATATAATAACATATAATTATACTAATCATCTGTTTTTCATCCTTTTTTACTTCATATTTTTAAATCTGTCTAAAGCTAAAGTTCATAACCACTTAAATCCCGGAGCCATTTTCTTATGCAAAAATGAACTGTTTGTCCATTTATATCCCTTTTCATCTGATGCGTTTTTTTAATGGAAGAAAAATAGGGCTTTGATCCGTACCAAAAAATGGATGTTGACGGAAGTGGATGTAATCAGATGTAAGTGGATGATCATCCGTATACATCTGTTTTAACAAAGAGATGCATTAATATCCTTTATTCATTCATCAACAGATTGATGAAAACCTGACAAACGGTCCACAAATGTGAAAGGGGACTAAAGGCCCTTTCACACAGTGGGTAACTGAGAAGGAATAATGCAATGCTCTGAGCCACTGTGAGTCTGAAAAGGTGGAATAAAATCTCCCAACATTGCATGGGCGAAGTTTTGCTGAAAATTTATTTCTGGTAGAAGAAAGAATAAAACATGGAGATACATAAGGTGATGGGGTGTTGTAAAACAGCCAAGCGTGTGGTCACATATACATTATGGGTCGGGGCATGGAGTGCAGAAAATGGGACATACAGTAGGTGTTTGTGATATTGTGTTTTTAGCACGACAGCATCGCGCTGATTCTCGGCGACATGGTGCCGAGATCTCGCCGACATCTTGCACTCACTGGAATAGTGACAGCACATCCCAGCAAGCGCGTCATAGAAGCGACGGGAGATCCGACTTGGATTCCCGCCAATTCTACACGTGTGCGGCGTTTGTTATGAATCCTGAGGGGGAAGTCCCCGCCGGATTTTAAATAAAAATCCGGCATGGGTTCCCCCCTCAGGAGCATACCGGGCCCGAAAAAAAACGGCGTAGGGGGTCCCCCTACAATCCATACCAGACCCGTATCCAAAGCACGCTACCCGGCCAGCCAGGAAGGGAGTGGGGACGAGCGAGCGCACCCCCCCCCTCCTGAGCCGTACCAGGCTGCATGCCCTCAACATGGGGGGGTTGGGTGCTCTGGGGCAGGGGGGCGCACTGCGGCCCCCCCACCTCAGAGCACCCTGTCCCCATGTTGATGAGGACAGGGCCCCTTCCCGACAACCCTGGCCGTTGGTTGTCGGGGTATGCGGGCGGGAGGCTTATCGGAATCTGGGAGCCCCCTTTAATAAGGGGGCCCCCAGATACCGGCCCCCCACCCTAAGTGAATGAGTACGTGGGTAGGTATCACATGGGTAGGTACAGAGCATGATGGGACTGTGAGGCCTATATAGGTCCGATGCAAGGCGCGCATCCGTCATTTCAGCGAGAAGAACCGGCGTGTCAACATCGGGAGAAGAAGAGAAGTGAAGAACATGACGTCACAGCACGGAAGAAGAACTCACAGCACGGAAGGAGAAGAAGACGTACAGCACGGAAGAAGGCACCGGACAGCGAGACGAAGAACCGGGGTGCGCCGAGTCAACAGCGGAGAGCGGCGAACATAGAAGGAGACCCCCCGGATAGTGGAGAAGACCCGTCGGGATAGCGGAAGAAGAAGCCCCCCCGCCGAAGACGCCGGAGGAAACCCGCCGGGGGGTGGGGGCTTTTTTAAAAGCGACCCCCCCCCGGCGGTGGAAGAGAACCAGACGGCGGCCCCCACCAACCCGAAGACGTCAAAGAAGAAGCTCCCCCTGGTAAAAGAGCTAATAAAGAAGACAGGGGGGGCCTCCGGAGCAGACTAATAAAATATTTTTTGTAAAATATTTATTTTCATTTTTCAAAGAAAAGAGGTATTGACAGTTGTACAATGCGGCATTATCAATCAGACAGAAAGCCAATACAAAATAATAACAATAACCAGAGTAGGGGGTGACAGTGAGGGAGGGGAGGGAGAAGGGGTAGTGGGCCAAAGGGAGGGGGGAGGGAATAAGGGAGAGAAGGGACTCTAAGGGAAGGTGCCTCCGGTCCGCGCTCAGGCAAACATCAAACCGGGAGCAGCGGCCCGCCACGGAGCAGGGACAGGCGGACACACCACCCACCCAGGACATTTGATCCATGTGGGCGGGTCCTCTCCAAAATAACGGGGGAGGGGATGTGTCCCCATGTCTCCGCCCCCCGGCAGACAGCAAGGTGGCTCCCTTTGCTACATGCTAATTAGAACAGACCTGAGATAATGGGACTAGTCAAATAGGTTGGGGGTTGCATCGATGGTCCCAATATTAAACAAATATCTATGCATTAGACATTAAGAAGGGGGATGAGGGGCGAGGGATAGAGGAACAGAGTAAAAATCAGGAGGGGGGACAGAGAGAATT